>NC_052058.2:85169311-85469311 GCF_903992535.2 Arvicola amphibius
ACAGTTTTGTCCTTCACTTCGTAGAGGGAATGGAGACTCTTTTGCAGAGTTGGGGTATGTTATTTTATTCAAAGTAATTCAGAGATTTTTGTTCTGCCTAATCTCTACCCCCCTCAATGTCTGCACTCAAACGGTTGTAACATTTTTATTGAAGTATATGAAGAAAGGGTATTTTAATCAACAGTGCAATCAGTTATGGGAGTTGTTCTTAGACAATATATCAAAACTTCAATAGTGATAATTTTTTGCTTTTTTTATGGTGGTTCTCATGTATTGTAAGTTAGTCTTGAACTTTATGTGCAATAAAAGATGATGAACTCCTAATCCTCCTGCCTCTGCCTCCCATGTGCTGGGACTACAGCTGTGCATTGCTGCGTGGTTTATGAGATGCTGGGGATTACTCAGGGCTTTGTGCATGCTGGGCAAACACTCTATCAGCTGAACTACATTCCCAGCCTTGTTAGTTTGTTAAGTGTTAATTGGAAATGAAGACTGAAATTATGTCATACACAGTCTTACTGTCACATTTAAACCACCCATTAATCAGCTGGGTATGATGGCACCCATCTGAGCACCAGCATCTGAGCACCAGAGGCAGATGGATCTCTGAGTTTGAGGTCAGCCAGGGTTACATAAAGAGGTCCTGTCTAGAGAACAAAACACAGCAAAATGCATTAATCTAACTTGTTTTTTGAATTAATCTTTTGCTGATGACTGATTTCCTAACACTATGTACTTAATATTTGAAAAACACAGGTTCATTGATTTATCTAGATCTGTCTCCCATATAGAGATACACTTCTTATATAATACCAACTGATCATACTTGCAGATCATCCCAGTGTATGTATCAGAACAGCATCAGGAAAGTGCCAAGCTCTTGACAGTTTACTTCCCAAATTTTTATATTTTTATTTGTGTGGTCAAATTTTATCATATAGCAAAAATTCAGTTTTCTTTGAGACTTATTGTTTATTTTGACATCTGAATAGCAAGTACTTTTTTGTCAGTTACTGTTTCGATACAAATAGTATTCTGTGAAAACGTGGCTAGTTCATGTTGCAGCCTCGCACAAGTACTTTTCCTGGAAACAGCCATCCTAATTCAGGAGCTTCTGCAGGGCTTCATGTATGCTTTCCAGTTGTCACACAGAATATCAAAAGACAGCCTCAAATACTTAGGTTTAATAAGTTAATAACATTTTTAAATGATTTATTTTTATTTTACATGTACGGGAGTTTTGCCTGTGTGCATGTCTGTGCACCATGTACATGTGGTGCCAGAAGAGGATATTAGGTTCCCTAGGACTGGAGTCACAGATGATTATTAGCTGCTCTGTGAATGCTGGGAATCAAATCTGGGTCCTCAGGAAGAACAACCAGTGCTCTTGACCACTCAGCCATTTTTCCATCCCCTAAATTAACAATACTCATTGCTTCATGCTGGTCATTTTTAGGTTGAGTGGTCTCTTGATGCAGTTATTTTGATTTATACTAAATCACCAGCGATTTTACCCACTGCTTTGGCATCATTAGTGCAAATGTCAACCCAATGAAAAGACATCAGTTTCCTAATATTATTGAGAAGACAATTTTTATTTGGCTAAAGAAATTATTTCTCAGCTACTGTTTTAACTATTTATTTATTTGAAATATGAAGGAAGGGATTCACAGGCAGGCAGGTTTTCTTATTTATTATTTTTTGAAACAGTGTCTCCTTATAATGTCTCATCATAGCCCAGGTGCCTAGGAACTGTGGCAGTGCTTCTGCCTCAGTCTCCTGAGTGCTGAGATTCAGGCATTTTGCCACCACTGGACCATAGGCACTTTTTTATTTTTTTATTTTTTATTTTTATTTTTTTTGGTTTTTTGAGACAGGTTTTCCCTGTAGTTTCTAGAGCCTTTCCTGGAACTAGCTCTTGTAGACCAGGCTGGCCTCGAACTCAGAGATCCACTTGCCTCTGCCTCCCGAGTGCTGGGATTAAAGGCATGAGCCACCACCGTCCGGCCCATAGGCATGTTTTTAAAAGATAGTCTAATTTCCTTCTAGGTCCTGAATTTTCCTGCTCTGGAACTGTCTGAGCCTGAATATTTATTCTTGTCAATGATTTTCTTTTTATTCTCTGTTAAAGTAGGCTTTTTTCTTTTCTATTTTCCTTCCCCTACCTCTCCCTCTCCCTCCCCCCCTCTGTGTGTGTGTGTGTGTGTGTGTGTGTGTGTGTGAGTGTGCGCGCTTGCGCGTGCGTATAAATGTGTACAAGTATATGTGTGTACATGAAGAAGCCTGAGGACAACCTTGGGGTATTGTTCCTCAAGTGCTGTCCACCTTTACTTTTTCAGACAGGGTCTCTCACTGGCCTGGAGCTTCCTAATAGGTGAGGCTGGCCAGCCAGGGGGCACTAAGGATCTGCCTATCTCTTCCTCCTAGTTTTAGAATTTCAAGTACATGCCACCATGCCCAGCTCTTTTACATAGGTGCTAGGAACTGAACCACCCCTGTTGTTGTGTATATATTTTTTTAAATTTATTTTTGAAGTAGGGTGTCACTGTTCAACTGAGCTCAGTCTTGAGCTCTTCTTTCCTTAGCCACCCTTCCCCAAAATGCTGGGGTCACAGGTATGTACCACCATGCCTGGCTCAACCAGATTTCATTGTGATTATTTCTTTTAGACTTATTAAAGATTTGAAAGCCTTTACTAAAAACACTTCTGTGTTTTCTCCTACTCGCTGGTATGAAGGCAGAGAACAGTATCTGTTTGCCACTACAAATATACATATCATTTGAAGCCTTTTAGAAAAACATATGAAAACATTTTTAACACACTTTCCTTTTTATAATAAAATATACTAAGGTAGCTTCCATTTACATCACTGTAGAAGTCATTTCACAGTTAACCCCATTAATACTCTTAGTACTGTAAATAATATTAATATCTAATAGTATTTCTAAATTTGGAAGTCATACTTCAGACATTTACTAGGAAAAATAAATAAATAATGTATCAGAACTACTGACGATTGTCATTGACCAGAGCAGTGTCTGGTATGTAATAGAACTCAAGAAATACTTGTTGAATGAATCAATGGGCTTTTCTTTTCAGGCCTGTATTGATGAAAATTTGGACATGGTGAAGTTTCTGGTGGAGAACAGAGCCAATGTAAACCAGCAAGACAACGAGGGCTGGACACCTCTTCATGCGGCAGCTTCCTGTGGTTATCTCAACATAGCAGAGTGAGTGAGCGTCTGTTGTGGGTTTGGTGCAAACTCCTCTGCTCATCAAAAATTGAATTTTACAAAGAACTATAATCTCTCTAAATTACAAACACAGAAAATTGACTATTAAGAACTAGTTGACACAGTGTTTTGTATACTTACTAAATGCACAGTTCTTCCAATTTTGTTTGCTTTTGTTTTTGTGTAATTCATATTTGCCGGGCTATTCAGAGACAACACCAGCCTGATGCACTGTCTGGTTAATTTCTGAACCGCAGAAAACATGCATGTCAATTGTAGATTTTTTTTCCTTTGGACTTTTCAAACCTGTTTTGTTTGTTTGTTTTTACAAATATTATTACAGTAAATAGCAAATTATGAGCCAGAGCACATAGGGCCAAGGCAAGGTAGTGATTGGCATGTGTTCTCCACATTGGTTGAATGGCTATGTTTAGCATGTTAGTAGCTGCTGACCTCTGGGGGCAGATTGCCCTCTCTAGAGCAGAAGAGTCTTGATCACCTGGTACCTACTATATGAGAAGCACAAAATAAGTTTCTGTTATATGAAAGAATGATCAGGGATTTTATTTTTAGTTAGGAAAGAAACTTTGGCAGTTGAAACATCTTTAAAATTTGCAGGGCAAATTTAGATTAATAAGTAAATTTAATCAGGATAGCCTATGATCTTTTTTGAAAATAAAATTGATTAAGCCCTTTTCAATGATACAACTGCAGCTAGCACATATTTTTTTCCTATTCAGCAAACACCAGGCAGTCATGTAGAGGTCTAATAACTGCATTTGCCCAGGTTATCTGGAGCATTGCTGAGTGGCTGGGTTTCCTTGAAGCACTGATTCTCAGTTGGAAAAGTATCGGTGTAGAGACGAAAGAGGCATCAGTGCGGGTGTTGGGCAGGGCTGTTGTTTAGGTGTAGATAACTGGAGTGGCCCCAAAGCCAAGACCACTGGATCGTAGTTTCCTTTGTTCTAAGTTAGTATGGATCTGTAACCTCTTTGTCACCTAGGCTGCCTCCATTTCAGGCTCATAGAAAAGGTTCTGATTCTATGTCGTACTCACTAATGTCAACGTTCCGATGCCTAGGACTGAGGATGACTTCTTCATCCACTTTGGGCTTACAACATTTAAGAAATGCAAGGCATATTGGCTTCTCATTATTAGTACTTGAGTATGAGTTTAGGTGGAATGTTTGTGATTAAGCTACAAAATCTCATTACATTCGAGAATTTAGTTTTTTTTTATCCATTTTTTTTCTAAATTATCTAAGACCAGCTGAGTCTTAGAGAGTAATATAGGTGGTGTTATCTTTTGGGAAATCTGAATAGAGAGAATTATTGTAATGCCTTTTGTGGAATATTACCTTGAATGAAGTAAGTTTATCAGTGACCATCACAACTTATGCATATACATGTCTGAGCATAGTGAGCTGATCCAGTCTGGAATCCACTGCAGATGTGGGGTGGAGGTAGATATGGCATGCTTTAGTTTACCTTGTAATATACACATTATCATTAGATAAGTTATTTTATTTTTGTATGCACTGGTGTTTTTGCTAGGGGTATCAGGTCCCCTGAAACTGGAGTTACAGACAGGTGTGACCTTCCATATGGGTGCTGGTAATTGAACCTGGGTCCTCTTAACCCCTGAGCCATCTCTACTGCCCCCAGAGGAGTTTTTATTTTACTCTCCTTATTTTTAATATTTTTATACAACAGATCAGGGAAATAACATGATTATTTAATTGGGGATTGGAACAGAGCAATGGCTCAGCATTAAGAGTCCTGGCTGCTCTTCTGTAGGACCTGGGTTGGATCTGCAGCATTCTCATAGCCACCTACTACCCTTTCTTAACTACAGTCCCGGGGGCCTGGCATCCTCTTCTGCTCTCCAAGGACTATGCACACATGTAGTGCACAGACAATTGTTGGGACAAAACACCCTTACACATGAAATAATAAAAGTATTTAAAAAATTAATTAGAGACAGGGTATCACTGTGTAGCTCTGGCTGAACGTGGGCTTAATGGAGCCCAGGCAACCCATGAACTTCAATCTTTCTGCCTCAGTAGCCCAAGTGCTGGGGTCACACATGTGTGCCAACTCCACACTGGCATGTTTGTGTCTTGAAGAACTTTCACCTTAAACTTATTTCTAGGATAATTGGTGAAGGACAGAGAAACTGGCTTTTTTTTTTTTTCCAGGAGAAACCCATAGCCATTTTATTTCATCTTCCCTGGTGATCCTTTCTGCCTTGCATCTCTCTCTCTCTCTCTCTCTCTCTCTCTCTCTCTCTCTCTCTCTCTCTCTCTCTCTCTCTCTCTCTGTCTCTCTCTCTCTCTCTGTGTGTGTGTTGTGTGTGTATTTAGTTTATTTTTTTCTAATTTTGAGTTTAAATAGAGTACTAGTTTGCTAGATTATTCTTAATGGTGTTTAATTTAGAAGCAGCAGATTGACCCAAACATTAAGCATGACTGAGAGTTTATTGCAATGCTAACTTATTTCGAGATCTTTTAAAAACACATTTTTTCTGTACTTTTTTTCCGTTAAGATTAGCAAAGGGACCCAGTGAAATGGCTCAACAAGTAAAGGCAGTTGCCATCAAATCCGAGCAGGGGGGTTGATCCTTGGAACTCACATGGTGGAATGAAGAACTGATTTCTGCAAGTTGTCATTTAACCTTCTTGTATGTCCCATGGCATGCTCGTGTGCACATAGATAGGTAAATAAATGGATAAATGGATTAATAAGTGTTAGGAAATAGTAGCAAAATACCTTTTATCAGTGCTCAGCTAGGCTTTCAAGGGACATATGTGGAACTAACAGCAATTCTAAGCATCTAGACAGCCTCCTGTGTCCTGCTGCTTTCTAGTTCATATGCTGATGTTTACTCTCATCCAGTACAAGTGCAGTGCTAAAGGTCTTTATGTTTCTACTATGAACTGTGGAAAAATGGAAAGCGGTGTTCCTTGGGTAGAAGCCATTTTTCTTGATCATGTAATTTGTGTGTTGGTGTTTGCAATGGTTTGCATATGAAAGTCAGAGGGCCACTTGTAGGAGTCCATTCTCCCCTTCCACATTAGGGATTGAACTCAAGTGACTGGATTTGTCAGCAAGTGCCCTCTTCCCCACAATTGGTGTTAGGACCCTCAGTTTCTTAAGGGGTAAGCCTTTATCTTAGTTTTATTTAAGATTGATTTGTGTGTGCGTGTTTGTATGTGTTTGTATGCGTATGTGTGTGTGAGAGAGAGACAGTCAGAGACAAAGCACTTTGAAAACTAAAAGATACAGATAAAGTATTGAAATTATCAGCCCCTTTTCCTTCAAGATACATATTCTGTGTGGATTCAGAATCTGCTTTGCATTTTAAATGTTTCTTCAGTAATTTAATTTCCTTTATGAATGTAGATTCATATAAATGACTTATTATGGAAGTTAAATTCATGCAAATTCTAAATACATATTTTATTTCTCAGTTCTCACATCTACATTACTAAGCAAATTTTACTTTGGCACTGCAAACAAATTTTCATGAGAACTCCTTATTTACATAGCTTTTTAATTTTCTTTTAATACTGGAAGTATAGTAAGTCTTTTTGAAAATTTATTTGGATCCTAGGCTGTATGAGTGAAGGCTGAATGCCTACCCTCTTTTACTTTACTAAAGCAAGGTTTCACTTTATAGTCTCGATTAGTCTTGAACTCAGAGTGTAGGCCAGGCTCCTGCCTCAACATCCTGAATGCTAGGATATAGGCTTGGCCAAATACCCCACCCTACCCTGCTCCTTATAGTATTTAGAAAGACTTAGTATTTTTAGAAGTGAAAGAATTGGTATTATACATATGCATATGTACAAAATCTTTTTGATTTGATTATATCAAAAAATGAGTATGTAAGTAAATATGGATATGTAAGAAAATATTACGCTTGTTGGGAAATGGTGAACTCTACAGTCCTAATTATTGAAGGCTATTAGGGTATGAAATTAATAATAAATTAATAACAAAACACCTTATCTTTATCATGTTTAAAACCCCCAAATATGCCTTGCGGTACATTGAACTCAAGACACAGTACAAACTGATATCAGATTGACAGAGATAATTTTGATTTTGTCACACAGGTATTTTATCAGCCATGGAGCCAGTGTGGGAATTGTAAACAGCGAGGGGGAAGTTCCTTCTGATCTTGCAGAAGAGCCAGCCATGAAAGACCTTCTTCTGGAACAAGTAAAGAAGCAAGGTAACCTAGGAGACTGGGTGGTTAGAGAGGCTCTCACACTGCCCCTTAGGGAACATAATCCTTCCTTATCATGTGACAGGGCAGGATTAAATCTGTCTGTGCCACATTCGTCATCAATCCTCTTAATAACTCATACAAGCATAGGCCACATGTCCAAAGGCTGACCAGGCTTTCCTTGTCTTTGCTATTCTAAGGTTGTGTACTGACTGATCTTGGAGTTAGGAGTGACCTGAGGAGGATTGTGGACTGTTCTTTTTGTGCGTGTACATTGTATTCTCACTGGATAGTCTGGAGAATGGCTGGAATCCAGTGTGGCCAAATCCATTTTGTGACTTTGTGTCCTTTTCCTTTGAGAACTACACAGTGGTACTGAAAGCTATTTATTAAAACCGCTGAAAGGATCTTTAGCCATAGTAACCATGGAAACTGTTCTGATAGTTTCTTTTGTTTGCAGTTTTGAGAGACAGGGTCTTACTTCATAGCCCCACATGCCCTGAGCTCACTCTGTGGCCTGGACTGTCCTTGGACTTTCAGCTGTCCTCTTGCCTCTGCCTCCCTGCATTTAGATTGCGGGTTCTAGTTGTTTCCTGAGATAAGGAACCTATCTTAGAAGAATATATTCTGAAAATATGTTCCTATTTTGTAGTTTTAGAAGAAACTCAATTAAGGGCATAAGGTAGGGTTCTCCTTTCAGACACCTTAAAGCCATTTTGTTTTGTTTTATGCACAGTATCACCCAGGCTGTCTGTGGACAGATGCCTCAAATCTCTTTTCTCCCTACCAGTATTACAGGCAAGCACCACCACACCTAGCTTTAGAATTTTTTTCAATTTAAAGTTATTGGCTAACTATGGACAGCAAGTTTTAGGATTCTGTTGAAACTGTCATGAAACTCTGGATGGGATCTGCAGTGATTAGAGATAGAGGAGGCTCTTCTAAATGACCAGAAGTTATTTCCAAAGCTTTAGTGTCCTTTAGAACAGTTAGGGCCAAGACTGGTCACACGTGCTTGTTTATTATCCAAAATTGTATCAGCAGAGTTGAGTAGTAATGGTAGATTTTAGGGCTGTCAAATCTGCAAGGAAACATTAAGTATCTCACTTTTTATAGAAAGCATGTTAAGCCTGCCTTAAGTGATGGTTATTCCAGGTCATGCTATTATTAAAGTTCATATGTGGTTCTGTGTCTTACTGAATTAAAAATTTTATACTAAGTTTATCCTCTCATCCTATTCATTTCATCTCCTAAAATACATTTTAAAAAATTTATTTATTTTATGTGTATGAATGTTTTGTCTGCATGTACCTCTGCAGACCAGAAGAGGGCATTAAAGCCCATAGGGCTACAGTTATAGATGGTTGTGAGCTACCATGTGGGTGCTGAGAATTGAACTCAGGACTTCTGGAAGAACAGCCAGTGCTCTTAACCAACGAGCCATCTTTTCAACCCCCATTCAGTCTCCTAAAATGTTTTACAGTTTACAAATTTATAAGTAAGTTTTAGTTTAAGAATCTACTCTTTTTATTTTGATTGCTGACTTCTCTTAATGCTTGAAGTGAGCATTTGTATGTCTGCTTCGCTTGGCAGCACTGATAGCTCTTACTGGGTCTAAATAGCTTCCTCTTCACCCCATGCACCTCCCCAGACAGACAGGTCTTCAGCAGTTCATGGCTTCTTATTTAGGAGCCAAAAAGAAGACTGAAAGTACAGATAAAGTATGCTTATGAGTGTGGAACCTTTTGAACGGGTGTGTTTGTATTCTGAACATTTCATTGTTTTGTATAATGAAGAATGTCTTTTCTTAAGGCTCTTCTTTACTGGCCTAGATATTGGAAAGTTGATGGATAAAGGGAAGAACTCTTAGAGTACCTCCAGATGATTGCAAGGGAGACAAAATCTACATTGCCTTAAAAACAGACTCTAGTTGGCTTTAGATAACTTGGTAATCGCTGGGCTGCTCTATGTAGCTTCAGATAAGTAGTACAAGTACATGTGGAAATGAGCTTTAGGAGGAGTGCCCTTTCCCACAGTATAGCCTACCTGAAATGAAGATTTGATGGTAATCTTGCAGTGTAGTGAGTGGACATGAGCCAAGAGCATCAAGGAGTTCTACTGGCAGCTCTGCCACTGATATGTTTGTGATCATACACAAAATACCCAGCCTTTCTGTGTTTGTTTCCTCATATGGCAAGTGGGACTAGTAATAGCTATTATAGTTACTCCACAGGATTGTTGGGAAACAAAGGTCATAAAACACGTTAAAGAACTTTGGTATTTATAGTTTCATACAAATATTGTAAGTAAAAATAATATCTAATCTGATTTTATGTTCTCTTGAAAACAATGTTAGGTATGTTCCCTTCATGAATGTGTGTGTACCACATAGTGGTTAGCCTGGCTATTTAGCATTGCGAATTTTGTAATACAAATTCCATTGCTTTCAATTGAATCAGTTACCAGCTTAATGAGAAAAGTGTTATCTGTGGTAATATCTGTATGTTTTGAATCCAAAGGAAATACCCTGTCAGACACAGGGGGGCTTTAGTAACACTGCTGTCTGGTGTCTGGCTTCTTCAGGCGTTGACCTAGAGCAGTCAAGAAAGGAAGAAGAACAACAGATGCTGCAAGACGCCCGCCAGTGGCTCAACAGCGGGAAAATAGAAGATGTGAGGCAGGCTCGCTCAGGGGCCACAGCCCTGCATGTAGCTGCTGCCAAGGGTTACTCTGAAGTTCTCAGGTGTGGAGCTGGGCATACTGGGAGAAAAAGAGATGGAAAGCAAAAGCTCTTATCTTTTTAACTGTGGTGTATTTTCTTGTTGATTTTCTCTTGCCTTGCAAATTTGCTTCATACTTTGCTGGTGTTCCTTAATGGGTGGTCTCCCTTCCTCTTACAGTCCCTCTTCCTCAGGTAAATGCAGACTTTAGGCACAATGGCATGGGTTAGACCTTTCTCAGATCTGTGATGTTATCCGGAAACCTCCTTTCTTTGACTGTACAGATGTGTGACCCTTGTGGTTCTGAATTAGACAGTTTCTGGGCTCATTAGATCAATTATAGATCTTGAGTGTGCAGTATCCAGTTTTCATATGAGAATTAGACAGGTGTGTATGTGTGTGTGTGTGTGTGTGTATGTGTGTGTACACGTGCGCATGTGCACACACACTTGACTCCATGGGTAAGAACATCCGCTGCCAAATGATGGCTTAAGTTCAGTCCCCTATGTGCTAGAAAGAGAGAACCGATTCCTCCAAGTTGTCCTCTGTCCTCAACTTGTGCATAGTGGCATGTATGTACCCTCACACAAAATATGTTTGCATGCACAGCACATCACATGAATCAATTTTAAAATGTAATTTAAAATAGCAAGAGAGCTATACTCTACTATTTTACATGTTTCACTTTTCTTATAGTCATGCGTTATGTGACTCCTGGTGATTAGTGTTGATAATAGTTCCAGAATGCAGGGGAGCTAATGGCACTATGTGTACAGTTGTTGCTAGACTCTTCCAGTGTTCACATTCTACCTAGTACGGCCTTCCTAGTAGGTATGGTAGTATGTTGATGCTTTTTCTCCTTCTGCCTGAACATAGTAGTCATGTGCTACTCAGTTCTTGAAAGGATAGCACAGTACAATTTGGGCTTTAGGAATCATATTTTTCCCTTACATATAACATGGATGCAAGTTAGTCTGTAGTTTTATAGCTAGCTTAGCTAGAATTCTCTGTGGGTATTTTAAGAATTGGAGGTATGGGATTTTACAGAAAACATTCATGTCCTATAAAGGTCATCTACAAAACTCATTGGTAAAAAATCCCAGAGATATTTGAAGTTCTCATTTTATATGTGAATTCCTTTCTGAACTGGAAAATGCAGAGTATACCATGTAATAGAGTTGTGTAAGTTGACTGATTAGGTTTTAGTTAATCTTGGGTGCAGACTATTCTATGTATTCCTCTTGTATGTCATATGTCCCAGTTGCTTTCTGTTGCTGTAACAAACATCATGAAAAAAGCAATGTTAGGGAGGAAAAAGCTTATTGGCTTATAAGTTCTGAGAGCAGTCTATCACTAAGGGAAGGAAGTCAGGGCAACAATTCAAACAAGACCAGAGGCAGGAAAGAAGGCGCTTACTGACTTACTTCCTGTAGCTTACTCAGCTCTTGGCTCATATAGTTCAGGCCCATCTGCCTAGAGGTGACACTGCCCACAGTGAGTTGGTCCTCCCCGTTGTTATCAATTAAGAAAATGCCCCATAGACATTCATAGGCCAGTCTGGTAGAGGCAAGTCTTTAGTTGAGGTTCTCTCTTTCTAGATAATCCATGTTTATGTCAGGTTGACAAAAACTAAGTAACATGCATAGTGTGACATGGCCATGTGTAAGGATTGCCATAGGGATGATCTTATGGAGAGTGCAGTGAAGATTGCAATTGGTGTGAAGTAGCAATAGGAATTGCAGGCTGTTCCTTAGAGGAACGAAGGGATCACAGGATGCCTGGAGGTCATCCCGCAACTGAAGCATTAGTGGAGTGGTAGCTGATTTAGTAGAAAACTATAAAATCAAGGGTGTAAATGTACCTTTTGGGTTTCCTTCTAGACTTTTAATTCAGGCTGGCTATGAACTCAATGTTCAGGATCATGATGGCTGGACTCCTCTTCATGCTGCTGCACACTGGGGAGTGAAAGAAGCTTGCTCCATCTTGGCAGAAGCACTCTGTGACATGGATATCCGGAACAAACTGGTTAGTGAGTCTGAACCTCTAAAAGGGCAATGAGATCAGGTGGCTGGGTGCCTGGTGTAGGATAAAGTCTCTGTTCAATATCCGGTTGGCTGTTCTGGGGGATGTGCACCACTGTAGCTGTGTTGTCCTCTACCTTTTTGCCTCGCTGCTTGTCATCAATATAATAAGAAGTACATTTGCTCAGTAAAATAAAAGTTCACCAACCACGTCATCTGGTTCTACTTGTGTTGAAGCCCCTAAAACAAAAGGAAATGAAAAAGATATCTGCTCTTGACAACAAATGAACTTTGAGAAACTTAATGTCCTGTCTATGGTGAAATATGAAATATTTTACTATTTTTTTCAACTCAGAGTCTTTTAACATCTGAGCTCTCTGCACATAGAGTCATTCAAGAACATCTGTAATGGCAAAGATTGTTCAGTTTTGACTGAAAGTAGTCTTCCTAGTCACATATCAAACAACTTAGAAACCCTGGGACTCTCATTCCAAATCGCTTGATTTTCTAAAATCAAGACCCATGGTTTTGTCTGTCTCACATAACTCCTGAATCCAGGTCTCACTCTCAGACTATAGGTCAGAGCATGTGATTGTATTGGTGTTTCCTAAAAGAAATAACCTGGCCATCAGTGGTGGTATGCACCTTTAATCCCAGCCCTTAGGAGGCAGAGGTAGGCAGATCTCTGTGAATTTGAGGCCACTCTAGTCTACAGAGTTCAGTTCTGTAAGGCTACACAGAGAAACCTTGTCAGAAAGAAAGAGAGAGAGAGAGAGAGAGAGAGAGAGAGAGAGAGAGAGAGAGAGAGAGAGAGAGAGAGAGAGAGAGAGAGAGACCTGCCTGTCTCCACTCCACTCTTTAAAGGGAGATCATTCCTATTAGTCTTCACTGTAGGTGTGCCCCAAACTTTCCTTTGAGGCTTTAAGGGCACTGACTGAATTTGTCATCACAATAACACTTTAGAATGGGTATAAATAGGGATTGCCCTTGATTATTTGTCAAGAGGCCATAAGCATTAGAAATGTTCATTACTGTTGGACACAACATACTCTGTGGTTAAAGGATTTGCCGTTTTTTTTAAATTGTCTCTTTTGTGATATGTGAAGATGTCTCAATGTACGGTAGGCAGATTGGGGAGTCATCTATAGGCTGGGCATCTCCAACCCAAGTCTCAAATCTGAAATGCTTATAATCTAAGACTTTGTGAGCACTGATATGATACCCCAAGTGGAAAATTCCATACCATGAAAGCACAAAATTATTTGAAATATTATATAAAACCATCTTAGGCTATATGTAAAATATAAACTAATTTTGTGTTTATACTTGGGTCCTAACACACACACACACACACACACACACACACTCACATTCTAAAATCCAAAGCACTCTTCTCCTAAGCATGTTGGATAAAGGAGATTCAGTTTGTATGACAGAATAAAATGCAGTAAGTAAATAGTGAATAGTCCCTGATGAAGTCACATGATTGCTGCTTCTGTTTTCTACCTGTCACGGTGCCCCTTTGTCCTGCTAGGGACAGACACCATTTGATGTGGCCGATGAAGGTCTGGTGGAGCACTTGGAGATGCTTCAGAAGAAGCAGAATGTGGTAAGTCTGGTTGATGCTTTCAGAGCTTTCCTGCAGTTCACAGTTTGCTCTGGGTGCCCAGTCTCTGCTTCAGTGTCATTGCTTCAGAGCTGAACTGGATGTATCTGCATTTCACAGATGTTATTTGCTCCCTTCAGAAACTGTCAATAGTCTGCTTGAAGAAACTATGTTGTAAAGACCTACTTACCATGAAATAGCCTTCAGGCAACTAAAAGTCGATTACAGAGAGGAATGTGTTTCTCACTTAATGAAGTAATAATACTGCAGTTGTCACGTGGTGTTGGACAGTATTTGATTAGTAATGATTCATTCTTATTTCAGATTGATAAAACATCTGAAATTCAGTCCTCTTATCTTTCCTCCTTTCTTTAAAACCTTCATTGTTTTAATCTACCTTTCTGCTTGGTGCTCTGCAGAAGAGCTACATATATATGCTACTCATGAATAGACCCCCCCCCAGTACACAAGTAAAGAGTGACCAACTCACATTTTCTGACAATGAGTAATTTGGACAGGGATTAAAATTAGTATTGGACAGAAAGAGAAAAGCCACACTGAGTTTCCTTTATTTTTTTTTTCATTTGTATACAGTGCAGGGTATGTGAACTTAAGTTGAGGACAGATATAGGAACTACGGTGGGTTTTGATTAAGAACTATGTAACTCAGAGATGTGGCAGATCAGAGAATCTAATGTGAGAAGCATTTGGCATCATGTCTAGATTACCGAATCAGAACTCTTTTATTAAAAAATAGTTTATTTAAATTTATTTTATGTACATTGGTGTTAGGTTGTCAGATCTCCTGGAACTGGGATTACAGAGAGTTGTGAGCGGCCATGTGGGTGCTGGGAATTGAACTCAGGTCTTCTGGAAGAGCAGTCAATGATTGCTCTTTACCGCCCGCCTGTACTATGTGACAGTATGGCGCTACTCCTGTATTGCAGCACCTGCACTACAGGACCATTCGCGAGCTGGGCAAGGGCCTGGAGATTTAAACACACAAAGACACACAGAGACATGGGTCATCCTTGAAACAAGAATGCCCCCTTTATTGTGTAGGAATCTTTAACTAATAGCCATGCCCCAGCCAAACCCACCAGAAACCACTCCCTTGCCATCAGGACCTCCTGAGGGTCTCACGCTCAGAGAAGCTGCAAGCATAACACGTTGTTTACAAGAAATTCAGGACCTGGGGGTTCACAGCTCCCAACACTGAACCATCTTTCCAGCCTCTGAAGCAGAATTCTTGTTACTTTAAGACTCATTTAGAAAGCCACATACATGAAGTTCAGACAAACAACATATAGTTCATGTGTTTTCTTTTTCTGTTTTGCATAGTTAAGTTTTTGTGTTTTTGTAAAATCTTGTCCTCTAAAGTAATTTAGATGCACATAAAAATTGCCTAAATTGTTAAATTGGATTGCTTGATTTCCTCAAATATGACCTCAGCATTCCTGGTCTTGAATGTTCATCTGTGCCTTTGAATTCCTTTCAAACCATCATAAATACTCGTTGGGTGGGTTCTTGTAGGAAGTGTGGGGTCTAGAAGAGTGAGGTGTTTTTCTGATACAGGAAGTTAGAAGAGTGGGAGCCTGTATATCTTTTATATTGTAGTGATGAGTACCTGAGAGGAACTATGTAAGGCGTGGGGAAGATTCTTGACTCACGGTTTCAGAAATTTCAGTTCACAGTCCATACCCTTTTACTAACATAATTGGTTTTGGGCATAAATGGTATCTTCCTCCAACCATTTGAATTCACGTCTTAGCCCAGGCTAGTCTGAGCTTGTAATCCTTCTGTCTCAGGCTCCCTAGTAACTGGTGTGATAGACTTGTACGCTCAAGCCCAGCTTCACCATACATAACCTTACTATACTAAAGGGAATGGTGTTTTTCTCTTTGTCCTCTGTATAACTTTAGGCTCCAAGGACATAAGTGTATTTTGTCTAGAGCACTGGTTCTCACTGGTTCTCAGCCTTCCTAATGCTGTGATCCTTTAATACAGTTCTCATGTTGTGGTGACCCCCAACCATAAAGTTATTCCATTGCTACTTTATAACTGCAATTTTGGTACTGTTATGAATCATAATGTAAATGTGGCTCCAGGGAGTCATGACAGGTTGAGAACTACTGGTCTAGAATACACATCAAAATAGCAGACCAATTATAATAGCATATATCTAATAAAAGAAATAATAATTTGCTTCCCATATAGTATCTGCCTGTGATTTTGTTAGAATTATTGATAACTTATGTTGGTATGTGAATCAAAAAAATATTTTCAGGTTCCTTTTGTCTCTTTATCCTTCAGAAGCCAGGATTTTTATTAAATTTTTTTCCTATTAAGGTTTGATTTGTGATTTTGAAGGGACAGTTTTCTTGAATCTCCAAGGCCATGGTTCTCACTTCTACTTTGGATAAAGATTTTCATCTATTACTTTCTTCCAAGGAGGCATGGTGCACGGTGATGATGTGTTTGTCTTTTTTCTTTTCTTTTCTAATTCTTTCTTTCTTTTTTTTTTTTTTAAGACATCTTACTATGTAGTAGCTCTGGCTGCCCTGGAACTCACTCTGTAGACCAGGCTAGCCTCAGAGATCTGTTTGCCTCTGTCTCCCAAGTGCTGGGATTAAAGGCATGTGCCATACCTGGTGACATTCCTGTTTTTTTTTTTAATATTTTTTATTTATTATGTATACAATATTCTGTCTGTGTGTATGCCTGCAGGCCAGAAGAGGGCACCAGACCCCATTACAGATGGTTGTGAGCCACCATGTGGTAGCTGGGAATTGAGCCCAGGACCTTTAGAAGAGCAGGCAATGCTCTTAACCTCTGAGCCATCTCTCCAGCCCCATTTTTTCTTTGTTTGTTTTTATGAGACAGAGCGTCTTTGTGTATCCTTGACTGTCCTAGAACGTGTAGAGCAACCAGACCAGGCTGGCCTCGAACTCAGAGACCTGCCTTTCTCTGCCTCCCGAGTGCTGGGATTATAGGCATGCACTACTACCACTCAGCATGCTTGTCGTTTCCTTGGATTCTCTTCTCTGTCTTTGATTTTGTCATGTTTTTATTTTTATTTTTCAGAATGATGATTCCATTTTGGTGCTTCTCAATACTATTGATTTTTCACAAATAGTCAGCTTCTTTCCTTTTCTTTCTATTTTTTTCAATTTCCAGCTTCGAAGTGAAAAGGAGACGCGGAATAAGCTCATTGAGTCAGACCTGAATAGAAAGTTTCAGAGTGGACTCTTCAAGAAGTAAGATACAAGCTTACTTGTATGTAAGGAATAAGATGCGCTTGGTGTTCTCTGTATGTGATACTTGAGGATTTTTATGGGGTTTTTATTGTTGGTTTTGTTTGTTTGTTGTTTGTTTGAGACAGCATTTCTCTGTAGCTTTGGAGCCTGTCCTGGAAGTCACTTTACAGACCAGGCTGGCCTTGAACTCACAGAGATCTGCCTGCCTCTTCCTCCCAAGTGCGCTGGGATTAAAGACATGTGCCACCACTGCCCAGCAATGTTTAAGGATTTTTATATTAAAATGAACCTGTGTTTGTTTTAAGTCAAATGATCTTCCAGTGTAGAAATGTTTTGGGAAGATGGCACTGATATAGGGGGCTCTGAGAATAAATGAATACGCTTCACACTGAGAAACTATATTGGCAGTATCTCTTTTAGCTTAGCCTAGAGGTTCCTAGTTCTGCCCTCTCCCCTTCTTACACTGGGTGTTTCCTCCACTCAAGAATTTGTTTATTTGTTTCAGTATCTAGCAAGATTTCTAGTATGTACTAAAACTCAGTAAAGATTTGTTTGTTGACTTTAAAAAAACATTTATCTGCCCCATTACCATCATATCCTTGTTGTTCACGGTTCTCTCTTATCTGTGTGTTGAATAGACAAAATCTCCTTGACTCATACTCTAAAAGCAGTAATAAACCTTTGACTGTTGAAAGCCAAGGGTCCAAGAAAATACACAGGTATAAGGATGTCCATGTTTTTACTGTTGCTTCTACAAACAGATTTATAGATTTGTTCCCTTTGATATACCTGATTGTCAGTGAACTTAAATGGCTTGTCATTTCTGAATTGCTTCCAAATTATTTAGCAAGGAGAAGATGCTTTATGAAGAAGAAAGCCCCAAGTCCCAGGAAACAGAGGAAGAAAACAAAGACTCCAGCAGCTCCAGCTCAGAGGAAGAGGAAGGTGAAGAAGAAGAAGAATCGGAAACTGAGAAGGAGGCAGGTAATGCAAAGGCCCTTCATGTCTGCTGCCCGTCAGGGGTTGGTCAGGCCTCACAGGCTTCCAGAAAGAGCTTGAAGTACAGTTTCCAAGATATTGAATTACTAATGACAATATGTATATAAAAGCCTTGAGCTCAGTTAAAATGTACCTGCCAGTTCTAATGCAGCCATATGGTGAGATACATAGAGAAGTCTTGCAGGAGGGAACCTGATGTCCTGTCCTTAAATTGATATGTCAGCTATAGAGTTCACGAAGCCAGTATACTGAGATGCATGGGCTTATAGAGACTTTATAGGTCAAATGTTTTTAACACGATGGTAAAAATTTGCATTTAGTTATTATGTTACTCTGATTCGTAAAACTGAATCCTAATTTATTTAATTATTTTGTAAACTTCTTTAGTTTCCTAGTGAAGGAATTTATGAAAGAAGAAATCAGACTTACTTTTATTACTCTTATTAGTAATATATGCATTTATCCTTCAGTGTCATGTGAGACTGACCCAGGAGATAAGCAAAAGCTTTAGATATACAAGTCTCATATATATTGGTATAGTATTTGCATAGAACTTGTGTACACCTGCCTATGTTCTTCAAACCATCTCTCAGCTGCTTATATTACCTGGTACAGTGTAAATAACTACTATATTATATTGCTTTGGGAATGATGAAAATGTAAGGGCACCTACCTGTAAAAAAGAAAAACAAAAACAAAAACTGTATATATTTAGCACAAATTCAAGATCATAGTTTTTGTTTCCAGATTATTTTTAGTTTGTTATAAGTTGAAGAACTGAGGCTGTATATTAGTGTTTGACTTTGCTGATAGTTTCTCTCAGTCATGGGAGAATACTGCTCTTAATTCATGTCTTAATTTGAGGTTCATTTACTGTCACCAAAGGAAGTTAGATGCCGAGGTTTTATAGAGAAGGCGGCATCCAGTAAGTTTTCAGTAAAGGAAAAAGAACTTTATATTCACGGAACCTTGGATTTCCTTTAGGTTATTTATTTTATTATTTTCGTGTGTATGGGTGTTTTGCCTGCTTGTCTGTGCACCACATGCATGCAGTCCTTGTGGAGGCCAGAAAACAGCATCAGATCCCGGAACTGGAGTTACAGATGGTTGTGAGCTGCCATGTGGGAGCTGGAAATGGAACCAAGGTTCTCTGGAAGAAAACCAGTGCTCTTGGCTGTTTATCCATCTCTGCAGCCACTTAAAAAATTTAAGTTTTTATCTATTACTATTTGTAGCTTACTCCGAAAATGCTTGTATTACATCCACCAAAAGTTATAAATGTGTATTTCTTGTTCTTTGTGTTATTTACTGAGTATCCCAATAGTCTAACCTTCACACAGTATCTGGAATTCATATTTGGTTTTGCTCTATGCTACATTTTTCTGTTGTTGTTGCTAGTTACTATGGCATTAGGAAATGGGAGGGAGCTACCAAAACTGTTGCTATTGCTTCATAAT
This sequence comes from Arvicola amphibius, assembly GCF_903992535.2. Taxonomy (NCBI): domain Eukaryota; kingdom Metazoa; phylum Chordata; class Mammalia; order Rodentia; family Cricetidae; genus Arvicola; species Arvicola amphibius. The sequence continues at coordinate 85,188,836 of NC_052058.2, forward strand.
TTATACTCCTGCGTCAGGTCTTACTCCATATAGACTGTCTTGGTTTGGGTTACTATTGCTATGATGAAACACTGTGACCAAAAGCAAGTTGGGGAGGAAAGGATTTATTTGTCTTACGTTTCCATACTAATAGTCCATCACTGAAGGAAGTCAGGACAGGAATTCAAACAGTGTCGGAACCTGGAGTCAGGAGCTGATACAGAGGCCGTAAAGGGATGCTGCTTACATAGAAGGTGCAGCCTTCTTCCTTATAGAATCCAGGACCACCAGCCCTGGGATGGCACCACCTACTATAGGCTGGGCCCTACCCCTGTTAATCACCAATTGAGGAAAAGTACAATAAGCTTGCCTATAACTTGATCTTGTGGAGGCTTTTTTCTTTTTTTTTTCTTTCTATTTTTTGATACACAGAGTTTCTCTGTGTAGCCTTGGCTGTTATGTCCTGAAACTTGCTCTGTAGACCAGACTGGCTTCAAACTCACAGAGATCTGCGTGCCTCTGCCTCCAAAGTGCTGCGATTGTAGGCATTCATCACCACCGCCCAGCTGGAGGCATTTTCTTAATTGAGGTTCCCTCTTCTCAAATGACTTTCATTTGTGTCAATTTTACATAAAACTGTCTAGCACACAGACCGTGTCCATACTGCTTTGGGGATAAAATATTGACAACACCCTTATGACCAAGGTATACTTCTGTTTAGACATCTTCTGTGCCAGACCCTCATCCCATCTTTCTTTGCAGAGTGAGTCCCACACCCTGTAGACTAGCCTTCAAGGCCTCAGATTGTCTAGCTCCAACAGACATTCCCAGTACTCTACATAGGCAAGAACATTTTGTAGCTAAATTGGATTGCTTGATTTCCTCAAATATGACCTCAGCATTCCTGGTCTTGAATGTTCATCTGTGCCTTTTTTTTTTTTTTTTTTTGAGACAGGGTTTCCCTTCATCTGTGCCTTTGAATTCATTTCAAACTATCATAAACACTCATTGGGTGGGTTATTTTAGGAAGTGTGGGGTTCAGAAGAGTGAGGTGTTTTTCTGATACAGGAAGTTAGAAGAGTTGGAGTCTGTATCAATATCTTTTATATTGAGAGGAACTATGTAAGGGGTGGGGAAGATTTATCTTGACTCATGGTCTCATAGATTGCAGTCTGTGGTCAATTGACTCCATGTTTCAGGGCCTGTACTTAAACAGAAAGAATATCATGGTGTCAGATAGGTGTGGTAGACAGAGATGCTCAAGTTTTAACATCCAGGAAGTAGAGACAGAAAAGGGTCAGAATCAAGATACTCCCTGTTTTTTTTTTTTTTGTTTTTGTTTTTTTTGTTTTTTTTTTTTTTTAATCTGCTGCTCAGTGGCTACAGCTGATCCTACCACTCCCTCAGCTCCTGACTGCATTTCGACAGCCACCTAGCTACTAAGGTCATGCCCCGGGGAGCCTTCGCATCCCACTGCTGCATCCTGAAACAAATATTGTTTTTAACTAAGTCTCTGTCTTTTTATTATATCAATAAAAACTCAGGAGCCAGATGCTAGGGTAAAAACCTGCTAGCTCAGAGAGGCAGAGAAAGCATCAGGGCAACCTTCCTCTTCAGCCATGTCTCAGAAAGAGAGCCTCTCCTACTCTGTCTGAAAACAAAGCTCCTCCAACCAGATGCTCCTCCCTTCTACTTCCTGTGTCTCTCTTCAACCTCTCAACTTCTCCTCACACTCTTTGTTTACTTCCAGTCATTGACTGCTTGTGCCTCTCTACCCTATGGTTTATTTTATTTAATTAGTGCAATCTCAGGGTTCTCAGTATAAAATATCCTGCAACAACTCTCAGTGATCTGCTTACCTCCTCCCATCTCCTAAGAATGCTTCCAAATTATGAGTCTGTCAGTCCATCAGTTAAGTCAGAGCCCTTATGACCCAGTCACCTCTCATAGTTAGTGTCATAGTTACAGACACTAACTAGGAACTAAGTTTTCAGTACTTGAACCTAGACCTGTGGTAGTTGTCTTGTCAGCTTGATGGGATCTAGAATCACTTGGGACACAAGTTTCTGGTCATGTCTGTGATTAGGTTATGATTGAGGTAGGAAGATGCAACATAAATTTAGATGGTGTTATTCTGTAGTTTGGGTTCCCAGGCTACATTAAAAAAGAGAGAGAGGGCCGGGCGGTGGTGGTGCACGCCTTTAATCCCAGCACTTGGGAGGCAGAGGCAGGCGGATCTCTGTGAGTTCGAGACCAGCCTGGTCTATAAGAGCTAGCTCCAGGACAGGCTCTAAAACTTCAGAGAAACCCCGTCTCGAAAAAAAAAAAAAAAAACCAAAAAAAAAGAGAGAGAGGGAGAAGGCTAGCTGAGTCCAAGCATTTGTGTGACTGTGGACATGATATGTCCAGCCGCACTACACCTGCCTTACTTTCCTTCCATGATGAACTATATATCCTAGAGCTGTAAGCCACACCACCTTCCTTAAGTTGCTTTTGTTATAAGATAGCAACTAATATAAGCTCCTTCCTGTGTTTTCCTACCCTGTGCCTTTCACTCCATTTCTGTCTTTATAGCACTGTGCTCTTACTTCTGAAGTTGTAGTATCTATCAGTTTTTCTGGGAACACTGAGTTCATTATTATACTTGAGGTTTCAGCATACAACAGACATTCATATTCATTAAATGATTTTGTTGACTCTACCTAGTAAGAGAATAGAAGACATTTATGAATAAAATACATGTCGTATGAGAGAGGTAAATACAATCACTGGTATTCAATAGGAAAGTATATAACTCATTCTGAGATTACAATGCAACTTTACATGTCTTTAGTGCTTTTTACTTTACAATACACTTGAACAATTTTTTTATTATTTTTTATTAAATTATATAATTTTTACAAATTTTTCACCTCCTCCTCTCCCATTTCCCTTTCCCTCCCCCCTCCCTCTCCAGTCCAAGGAGCAGTCAGGGTTCCCTGCCCTGTGGGAAGTCCAAGGTCCTCCCCCCTCCATCCAGGTCTAGGAAGGTGAGGATCCAAACAGACTAGGTTCCCACAAAGCCAGTACATGCAGTAGAATCAAAACCCAGTGCCATTGTCCTTGGCTTCTCAGTCATCCCTCCTTGTCAGCCACGTTCAGAGAGACCGGTTTGATCACATGCTCCATCAGTCCCAGTCCAGTTGGCCTTGGTGAGCTCCCATTAGATCGGTCCCATTGTCTCAGTGAGTGTACGCACCCCTTGCTGTCCTGACTTCCTTGGTCATGTTCACTCTCCTTCTGCTCCTCATTTGGATCTTGGGAGCTCAGTCCAGTGCTCCAATGTGGGTCTCTGTCTCTATCTCCATCCATCGCCAGATGAAGGTTCTATTGTGATATGCAAGATATTCATCAGTGTGGCTATAGTATAGGGCGATTTCAGGCGCCTTCTCCTCAGCTGCTCAAGGAGCAAGGTGGGGACATCTCCTTGGACACCTGGGAACCCCTCTAGAGTCCAGTCTCTTGCCAACCCTCAAATGGCTCCCTTAATTAAGATATATACTTCCCTGCTCCCATATCCACTCTCTCTCCATCCCAACTGTCCCATTCCCCCAAGCTCTCCCCATCCTCCCCTTCTCACTTCTCTCTCCCCCTCTCCCCCCATCCTACCCTCACCCCCAAGCTCTCAATTTTGCTTGGCAATCTTGTCTACTTCCAATATCCAGAAGCATAACTACATGTTTTTCTTTGGGTTCACCTTCCTATCTAGCTTCTCTAGGATCATGAATTATAGGCTCAATATCCTTTATTTATGGCTAGAATCCACTAATGAGTGAGTACATACCATATTTATCTTTTTCAGTCTGGGTTACCTCACTCAGGATGGTGTTTTCTATTTCCATCCATTTGCATGCAAAATTCAAGATGTCATTGTTTTTTACTGCTGAGTAGTACTCTAATGCGTATATATTCCATACTTTTTTTTTTTATCCATTCTTACATTGAGGGGCATCTAGGTTGTTTCCAGGTTCTGGCTATTACAAATAATACTGCTATGAACATAGTTGAACAAATGCTTTTGTAGTATGATTGGGAATCTCTTGGGTATATTCCCAGGAGCAAAAAGGCAACCTACTGATTGGGAGAAGATCTTCACCAACCCCGCAACAGACAAAGGTCTGATCTCCAAAATATATAAAGAACTCAAGAAACTAGACTTTAAAATGCTAATTAACCCAATTAAAAAATGGGGTAGTGATCTGAACAGAGAATTCTCAACTGAAGAAGTTCAAATGGCCAAAAGACACTTAAGGTCATGCTCAACCTCCTTAGCGATCAGGGAAATGCAAATCAAAACAACTTTGAGATACCATCTTACACCTGTCAGAATGGCTAAAATCAAAAACACCAATGATAGCCTTTGCTGGAGAGGATGTGGAGTAAGGGGAATACTCATCCATTGCTGGTGGGAATGCAAACTTGTGCAACCACTTTGGAAATCAGTGTGGCGGTTTCTCAGGAAATTCGGGATCAACCTACCCCAGGATCCTGAACAATTTTATTTAATCCCCACAGCCATACTTTAGGGCATATGTTATTACCACTCTATTTTTAGAATGAGATATTGACACTATATGGCATTACATGAACTAGGTTTCATTGCTAGCCAATGGCACTGTTCTCCGGGTATAGAAATCCTCAATTTAGGAGGGAACAGTGGAAATTCTCTATATTAGAAAAGTGGAAAACCATAGAAAAGAGGAGCTGGAGAGATGGCTTAGCTATTAAGAACACTTGCTACTCTTGCTGACGATCCAAATTCAGTTCCCAGTACTCATGGCAACAACTGACAGCTGTCTGTAACTCCAGCTTCAGGGGATCTGATGCTCTCTTCTCAAGCGGCAGGCACCAAGTAGGCATGTGGTACACATGCATATGCAAGCCAAAACACATATAAAACAATAATAAATAATTTTAAAAAACTGTAGGCAAGTATGAGGGTCCCACAGATGATAGAAAACAGGAGGTATGAGAAAGAACCTCAGAGCATTCTGTGTTTAGAAATTAAGGTGATGTCAGTGAAGGAAGCAAAGAGGTTGAGGGAAAGCAGCATGCGTGTTTCTGCCGCAGAGAAGCAAGCAGTCGTGTGATGGGAGCAGGGACAGTGCAGCAAGTAGGAAGTCACCAGCAGCCGGGTGTGGGCAGACTCCCTACTCATTTCTGTAGTTCTTTGCCAACTGAAAATTTCCTCATATCTCAGCGCTCAACTCAAATAAACTGCTACCAGACCATGTAGATACACGGGTTTCTTTCTTCTGTTGATTTTAGTAGCTGTTTGTTTTTAGCTCTTTTGTATTAATTTTCTCATGCTGCTTAATATTTGAACTACTTCTGGTTTTCTTCTCACCCCCTCTGCTGTTCCCATAGACAAGCTCTGGGTGCATTTGAATATTCTTACGTGTTTTCTCCATCTTTCTGTGTGCCTTGTGGCCTTCTGTGTGTGGGTGCTCATTAAATGTGCTGGTAGAGTACATGGAAATGGGTTTTACCTAGACCTTTCCAGATGTGCTTATCGCATAAGCAGACAATGAACAAATATCTATTTGATTCATTTTTCCCATTTTTATTTTTTATTTTTTTTTATTTTTATTTTTTTTGGTTTTTCAAGACAGGGTTTCTCTGTGGCTTTGGTGCCTGTCCTGGAACTAGCTCTTGTAGACCAGGCTGGCCTCGAACTCACAGAGATCCGCCTGCCTCTGCCTCCCGAGTGCTGGGATTAAAGGCGTGTGCCACCACCGCCCGGCTATTTTTCCCATTTTTAAAGATCTATATATGCAACCTCATAAAAATTATAGTTTTTGTGTGTCCTATACAGTGATAATATATTAAAATATCTGTTATATTTTGAGATTAACATAAACATTTTTATTAGAATTTGTATTTTCTCTTTTTTGTCTGACTTAAGAATTTTGTATATCAATTCCATATTTCTTCATAATAAACTACCTCCAAACTTAATGTCTAAAAACAGTAACTCTTTAGTCCCATTCCAAGTGGACTTGGTGGTCTCCCATTAGTTCTGTCCTGCCGTCTCAGTGGGTGAACGCATCCCTCATGGTTCTGACTTTCTTTCTCATGATCTCTCTCCTTCTGCTCCTCATCAGAACTTTGGGAGCTCAGTCCGGTGCTCCAGTGTGGGGCTCTGTCTCTATCTCCATCCATCGCCAGGTGAAGGTTAAGGCTCACAGTGAGCCCGTCCATGCTGTAGAGTTCACAGTCATTGCCGTTGTCCTTGGTTTCTCAGTCCTCCTCCACCGTCAGCCACATTCAGAGAGCCCGGTTTGGTCCCCTGTTCCATCAGTTCCATTCCAACTGGACTTGGTGGTCTCCCGTTAGATCTGTCCCACCGTCTCAATGGGTAAACGCACTCCTCACGGTCCTGACTTCCTTGCTCATGATCTCCCTCCTTTTGCTCCTCATCGGGACCTTGGGAGCTCAGTCCGGTGCTCCTATGTGGGGCTCTGTCATTTTTCTCCATCCAATGCCAGGTGAAGGTTCTATGGTGATATGCAAGATATTCATGAGTATGCCAATGGGATCTGGACATTTCTGGCACCCTCTCCTCAGCTGCCCAAGGACCTAGCTGGGGGCATCTTCCTGGACACCTGGGAACCCTCATCGACCAAATCGGACTCTCTGAAAGTGGCTGATGGTGGAGGCTGACCGAGAAGCCAAGGACAATGGCGATGGGCTTGGTCTCTACGACATGGACGGGCTCTGTGTGAGCCTTGTCAGTTTGGTTGCTCACCTTCCTGGACCTGGAGGGAGTTGGGAGGACCTTGGACTCAACATAGTGTAGAGAACCCTGATGGCTCTTTGGCCTGAAGAGGGAGGGAGTGGGGGTATGGGTGGAGGGGAGGGGAGGGAAGGGGGAGGAGGAGGGGAGGAGATGGCAATTTTTAATAAAAAATAAATAAACTGGAAACAAAACAAAACAACAAAAAAAAAACAGTAACTCTTGAGGTAGCATATGGCTCAGTTGGTAGAGTGCTTGCCTCACTTGTACAAGGCCCTGGGTTAGATTCCCAGCACTGCATAAAACCTGACCTCCTGCACACTCCTGTAATTTCAGCAATTGGAAGGGAAAAGCAGGAGGATCAGAAGCTCAAGGTCACCCTCAGCTAGCTACACAGGCAATTTGACATCATACTGAGTTACATAAGACTCTGTGTGGGTGGCGGAGGGAAGGAGCTAAAAGACAAAGGCTCTTTTTGTGAATGCTATTCTATAGCTTGGCAACTGGGGAAGGTAGATAGCTTGTCTGTGTCTTAAGGTAGTGGTGTGCTTATTTATGTTTGTACCATCAACTAATAAGACATATGTAAGGATAGCTGGTCCTAGATGTCATTGTTCATGCTTTTGGTAGTTGGCTGTGATGGTTAGGACAAGTGATCTCCTCTCATCTAGCAGGCTTGCCCCATTTCTTCCTGTGGCAACTGGATTCTGAGATTCATTAAGAGAACAAGGCTGAGTGTCTCAATTGCTGATGTTTCAGAGGCCATAGCAAGCAACTGGTCAAGCACAGAGTTAGTGTGAAAAGGGCACTACATGAGGCCATAGGTTTATGGAGTCAATGATGCATTGGCAACCAGTACTTTAGCATCTATTTCGTTTGGCTCATAAGCTAGATTTCTTAGAGTCTAGATATATTTATTACTTAAAGATATCTTTATTATTATAATACCTAAGAAGTGATAGCATTAAAAACATAAAGAGGCTTACTATAGTCAATGAGATATGCAGTTTAAAAGTACTATTTCTAATCTTTATAAAAATTCTCTTAGGGGCTGGAGAGTTGGCTCAGTGGTTAAGAGCATTAAAAACTGCCCTTCCATAGGACCTGGGTTCAATTCCCAGCACCCACATGGCAGCTCACTACTGTTTGTAAGACCGGTTCCACTCTCACACAGACATACATACAGGCAAAACACCAATGCACATAAAACAAAATTAAATATAAAAGTTTAAAAAATAAAAATTTTCTTAACGCAGAAATTAAAATCTCTGGTTAAGGGCTGGAGAGATGACTCAGTGGTTAAGAGCACTGACTGAGCCAGGTGGTGGTGGCGCACGCCTTTAATTCCAGCACTCGGGAGGCAGAGGCAGAGGCAGGTGAATCTCTGTGAGTTCAAGGCCAGCCTGATCTACAAAGTGAGTTTCAGGACAACCAGGGCTGATACACAGAGAAACTCTGTCTTGGAAAACCAAAAAAAAGAAAAGAAAGAAAGAAAGTAAAAAGCCCTGGCTGCTCTTCCAGAGGTTCTAAGTTCAGTTAGTTCAATTCCCAGTGTATGTGGTGGCTCACATCCATCTATAATAGGATCTTTTTTTTTTCTTGGTTTTTTGAGACAGGGTTTCCCTGTAGTTTCTAGAGTCTGTCCTGGAACTAGCTCTTATAGACCAGGCTGGCCTCGAACTCAGAGAGCCGCCTGCCTCTGCCTCCCGAGTGCTGGGATTAAAGGCGTGCGCCACCACCGCCTGGCTCCTATAATAGGATCTTATGTCCCATTCTGGCATGCGGGTATACATACAAAGCACTCCTATATAAAAAATATAAATAAATAATTTTTAAAAATCTCTTGTTAATTAGAAAGTAGAAGTTCAAATATAATATGTAACTCAGTATCACACAACTAGGTGTAGCTTATAATTACCACAGGACCCATGAAACTTACTCTGGATCTGTTCTCAGAGTATAAATACCAGAATTACAGCCATTAGGTACAAGCTCTGTGCTAGTTATTAATTGCTATATAGCAGACAAGCTTTCTGATTGATGCCTCTGCTGGGATGAGTCACTCCTAGTCCTGTGAATCCAGTTACTAAAGTTCTGAAACTTGACCAGCAGTCTTTGAAACTGACTGACCAACAGATGTGTGATTGTGTTCACTGAGACGTCGTTCCTCCTCCACCTATCCATCAGTCTGTCTGTCAACTTTCTTTGGAACTTATTTCCTTCCTCAGAAGCTCTGCCCTTCTTTAAAATCTACAGTACCTATCGATCCAAATCAACCATAAGCTCTTGTGTTTTTATTATAACGTGTCTTATTTCTTTTTTGTTGTGATTACCTCGAAAGCAAAGGCTATCTTACGTATTTTCTGTTTTCATTTCCTAGCCAACTTCCCTACAGAACTGGACAGATTCTTTATAATGATAAATTTTATATACAATATAAACACACGCGCGCACACACACACACACACTCTACTGTAGAGACTTTTTTTTTTATCAGAAGTTGGAGCCTACCAAGATAAGGATATCCTTGAGTTTATTTTCTTCTACCCACAGTTGCTAGCATTTGTACTAGTGTGAGTTCAGACATCTCATGGTTCTAATAATCTTCTTTGATTTGGCAAAACATTTTTTTCTTAGTAGAAATGGATGTATACACACAAGATTTTCATATTTATATTTATTGCTTCTCTTGTCTTAAATAACAGATAAAAAGCCAGAAGCCACTGTCAACCATTCCAACTCTGAAAGCAGGAGTCGTCTCATGGAGCAGACCCCAGCCCCAGCTCAGAACACCTTCTCTGCCTCTTCTGCTAGGAGAGTGAGTACTTTGGAATTGGTGTGAGGCTATATTCCACTCTGCTACGGTAACACAAAGGCCTCAAGATGCATTCTTGCAAAATAGTATATTCTTGCCTCTTTTAGGCTCTTACACCAAAATACCATCAACTGTGACTTAAAAAAATAGGACTTTGCTTCTTACAGTTCTGGAGGCTGAAGAGTCACCAGAACAATGTGCTAGCCAGTCTGATTGCTCATAAGGGCTGTCTTCTGGTTGGATGATGCCTCCTTCTTGCTGTATCTTAACATGTGGAAAGAGCACTGTTGTCTCTCTCCTAGAAGGCGACCAGCCCTGTGCTGTTGACCACATTCTACCTTTGTCACTTCCTCAGAGGCCCAACGTCCAGATGCAGTTGTATTGGTTAAGGCTTTAGTATGAGTTTTAGAGGGATACAAAATCCTGGCCATAACAATGCCCCCCAAGTCTTTGAAAAACAAATGCCAAATAAATATGGCTACAGATGTGTTACAATAACAGGATGGAAGTATCCTGAGACCAAAAAGATTCTGTGTTTTAACTGTTTCTTTCTCATATTAAAAATGAAGACAACTGTATAAAAAATAGACTGGTGGGAAGGCATGTAGCATCTAGAAATGTTTTGATGGCAATTCCTTTTTCTACTTGTCATGAAAAGTTTAGTCTCATGTGTTAGGGCAAGGGTGGGAGAAGGACTTATTGAAATTCCAGGAGCACTCCTGCAACAACTGTATGTAGGCCTTTCCAAAGCTGTAGGCTTCTGGCAGAGAGACAGTTGGTCTGAAACTTTGGCCTTAGAGTTTTTAATTTGCCATAGGGGAAAGGAAACAAAGTCTATCCAAGCCTTATTTATTTTTAGAGACATCATTGTGAATCATTAATCAAACTTTACATAGAGTGCCATCCTTGGTCATTATCCAGTAATATACTTGCACCTCAGATACTCAAATATTTCTAGGTGTGACTACACTTCCTACCTTTTATAAAAGAACAGTACTACTTAAGAAATGCAGTTACACGTACTTCCTCTATGCTAAAGTAATACTGGGAAAGGAGGAAGAATTCCCTTTAGAGTCACAGTGGTGTATAAAAATGAAGGCACTCATAAATGCCTATATTTAGACGGTTGATGTCAAGAGAAATCTTAGTGGAAGGTGGATGGAGATGAGTGACTTTTACTCTACTAACCAACAAAGATGGCCTGGTTTTGGAAGAAAGACAGAAGATTTTTTTTTTTTTATAAAGGTCTCTAGACCGTAGGAAAGGGACTGTTGCCTGGCATCTGAAGGACCAGTTATACCCTAAAGACCCTAATGTGGTTTCTGTACTAATGTTAGCCTGTGGTGTTTCTCTGTTTTATTTGGGACTGAGCCTTGTATATATATGCTTGTGTATGTTAAGCAAGCACTCTCCCACTGACCCATATCTCCGGCCTGCTTCCCTGCTTCATAAGATGACAATGTAAACTTGTCCATGAAGTGCTGCTGTTTGTCTTTAGTGCTGACGCTAGACTTAGGATCTTGAACATGCTCAACAAGCATAGCACCGCCGAGCTGTATCCGCTGCAATCTTTCTTTTCCTTTCCTGAGGTTTTAAGACAGGTCTTACATAACCAAAGGCCATGCTGGCCTCAAACTTACTGTGGAGCTGAATGAGACCTTGATCTACCTACCTCTACTTTCTAAATGCTGGGATTACAGGCATGTGTCACCATGCAATTGTGGTGATGGTGAGCTATTGATTTCTTTGAAAGATGTTCTATCTAGGCAGAATAAGAAAGATGGTGACCTTCACACCTCTAAAAATTTTATATTTTAAAATTTATTACTCAGTAAAATGTCAAACTGTTTAATTTCAAATTGCTGTTTAATATTAAATAGTTTATTTCCTTAATATTATAGTTAGATTTTTTTTGAGGAGTTGACATTTGTACAACTTAAAATTAATTTATCACATGAGAGACCTTGGTATACTCAGCCTGAAATGAGATCTCTCTATCAAATCCTTCTTCTCAGGGTTCAGGAAACCCTGTGAAAGAGGAGGCAGAAAGAGTATTGGAGCCAGAGAGGGTGGAGGACACCAAGGAGACAAGTTCTCTATGTCAGCATGAACAAAGCATGAACAAAGCGCAGATGAGCTCACAGAGACTGAGGCGGCATGCACAGGGCCTGCACTGGTCTAAACCAGGTCCTTTGTGTATATCATTCCAGTTCAGTGTTTTTATGAGATTCCTAAGTATGCAAATGAGTGTGTCTCTGTTTCTTGTGCCTTCTCTTGGGTTCTTTTCCTTCTGTTTATTTTGTTCAATTCTGATGTTAGTTTTTGTTTTATTATATTTTATTTCATTATTATCCCTTTACTAATGACAGATAAAATGGGAGGGGATTCAGATGGGAGAGGAGATTGGGAGGAACTGCAAGAAGTGGAGGGAAGGGGAAATTGTAATCAGGTTATATTATGTGAGAAAAAAATCTATTTTTAATAAAAGGAAATAATTTACTTATCTCATGGAAGAACACTGCATCCACATATATTTATTCATTAGCTCACCCTGTTTCTTCAGACTGTATCAGAGGGAAGAATTAAGTTCATTGCCACAATTTTAAAGATAAGCACATTGAGACAAAGAGGGTACCCAGCAAGTCAGAAGAAAATGAATCACCGGAGCACAGTCTCCTGGTTCTTCTGAGTCAGTATCAGGAAAACTGCTTCAGGACAGTGCTGGTTCACAAGGACAGCAAAGGGACTTCCCTGCTTAGAGCAGGTTTGTGGGTAGGAGCACTAAGAATTGGAATTCACTGCTGGCTTCTGAAGAAAGAGCCCTTGGGAGCATCTAGCATCTGCCAAGTGAGTAGGCACAGTGGCAGGAAGCCTGCCAGGGATCGGTTCCTCTGGAACATTCCTAGGCTGTTCCACTGAACTTCATTAAGTGGGGAAAATGAAATAGGACAAAGAAGAATAGATCATCAGGACTTCCCCCTTCCTTCCTTTCCTTACAGTTGTCCAGTCTTTTCAACAAGACAGAAGAGCCCAAAGATGAATCTCCTTCTTCATGGAGACTGGGACTCAGAAAAACTGGCAGTCACAATATGCTGAGTGAAGTGGCCAACTCCAGGGAAGCCTTTAGGGATCGAGGTTCTTCCATCTACCGTTCCTCCTCAAGCCCTCGGATCTCAGCTTTGCTGGATGACAAAGATAAGGTGTGGTGGAGAGGGGAGGGGTATGCAGGGCATTCCAAGGCAGTGCTCTTCAGTGGAAATGCAGTCATGACAACATGGGAGTGCTTTGTAGTCCCCAAGTTGACTATGGAAAATGTGAAGATGTTTTTAAGGTGGAGGACAGAAGTAATCCCTTGTTGCCAAAAGATGGGAACTTTGGCACGAGGCACTCGGTGTCTGTGGAGATGAGTCGGCCTTGTGACTTCAGTAGTTTCATCAAGTAGTTATTTATTTGCTAGTATTTTTTTGGCCAAAAAAGAAAGTCCTAAAATAGCTTTTTCCTTTTGGCTTATTTTATGTTCATTCTTTCTTACTTTACCTAAAGCAAAATAATGAGACTAAAAGTTGAACGTGGCCCAAATGGTTCTTCTGAGTCAGTATCAGGAAAACTTACTCTTTTGATGTTTGCAAGCATAGTTGAACTTTGAACCTTAATGCAACTGGGCACGTTAGCACTTAGTGGTTTATTGTTTCTTTGTTAAAAATTAGAACAGGATGACCTGGAACCTGCTATGTAGCCTCAGCCTTCCAAGTGCTAGAATTTCAATGTATGCTATCATACCCTGCCTGCAAGAAAAATTTAACCTATTGTTTCTCATTTATATAAATATATGATTAGACTGACTTCACAAGAAGTTCCCCATTATATTCATCAAAGAAGAATTTGTTTCTAGATTTTACTAGATTCACACCGTGTTCTTCTCTGGGGTCTTCCTTGTAATCATAGTCCTCTTACTGTTTGTTTTTCTGGTGACAACTTGAAGGGATGAGCTGCAGTGTATCTGTTCTATGTGTCCCTAAGGAAGTCGCATTTCAGGGAAAAAATAGCTGGAGAACAAGTGAGACTGATGTGTGCAGGGCGTCAGTCCCATGGAGCTGCTTGTGGCTTCCCAGACCCCTTCTCACTCCCTCAGTGCTGCCCTTTGTGTCTGTTGTGCTGTTTTCTTCACTGGAGCATCCTGGCTTTCTCTTGAGAACTGTTTCCCTCCAGACAGGATTTTTATGAAGGAAAGGTAAGAGTAAGTTTTTAATAGCTAGTCTTGTGTAATACCACTCGAAATAGAATTAAGGATGAATCCAGATATGAGAATAACTATCATAAGTTCCACCTTTTCCTCCTCCTTGAGATTTGAGGCAAAGTTTCACTGTTGTAGGTCTGGCTGGTTCTGAACTTAAACTCTTCCTGCTTTTACTTCCCAAGGGCTAGGATTACAAGTGCACAACTATGCCTACCAGAGTCCTGCTTTTCTACCAAAAATGTTTTGTGCTGTGTCAGTATTGAACCTTTCTTGGGTATTACATGTTTTTATTTTTATAGGAAAGAGAAAACAAAAACTATTTTAGCACGTTGGTACCCCGGAGGCTCAGCAGCACAAGTGACATTGAAGAAAAGGAGAACAGGTAATCACAATACATGCCAAAAGATGATGTCTTTCAGCCCTCTGGGCATAGAGATCTGGCTGTTATTCTTCTGCCTTGTCCCACCGGTGTTGTCAGTACATTATGGATTGCCTGTCCCTTCTGCTCAGAATACTTCCCAGCCTTTACCATTTTTTTTTTGCCATTTTTTTACCCCTTCATATTTTAACTCCAGTTTAGACATTGCTGTCTGCAGGACTGTTTTAGTGCCTTCGCAGGCTCTGTTTTGTTTCTCCAGCCGCCCAGCCATGCCTTGTATACTATATACCACATAGTAATTGACTAGATTGATAGAATTGAATAGATTGTTTACTTGAAATGATCAGCTTCTAATTTATAAGGAAGTAAGATTTAATGTCCTGCATTTTAAGGCAGAACTTAATCTAGACCCTTTTTTCCTCAAGGCATGCTTCTCCTATCAGGCATCACTTGGAGGCCTGTTGGAGCTGTGGAATCAGAATCAGAATATCCTAAGTGATTAAAATAAACATTAAAGCCCAAGAAGGATTGCTGTAGGCCTACAGCCTCTACAGCAAAGACCCCAAGTTTTTGATTGTGAGTTCACAAAACCTACTACAGCCCCTTCTGGATATCTTCTCATTTGTAGTGCTGAAGAGGCACCTAGCAGCACCCCTCCTTTTCCTCCTGTAGTAACCTCATTAGCTCCTTCGCAACCTGCCACTGGGGATCAGTGCAAGGTACTTTTTAAATTAGTTAAAAAATGACTCCTCATCACAAAAGGATGAGGGACTTTTGGTGTGAGGTATAATTTGGTATCTGTTGGAATGGGTTGGGTTTAATGTTAATAGAAGAAAGCCAACCCTAATATAAGAAACGTATAGAAAACAGAATCACTTGAAGCATGTTCCTGTTTCTTTAGCATGTTACAGTTTTCAATTGGCTGTTCTCTCTGTTTATAGACCAAATTGGTGGTAGGAATCATTGCTTTGTTGGTTTTTCTTTCTTGCCTGTACAGAGAGTCAGCCGTTAATCTGGTGAGGAGTGGCTCCCACACCAAGCAGCTGTGGAGGGATGAAACAAAGGGAAATGAAACGCCACAGACAATTGCTCCTTCCCCTTATGTGTCAACTTACTTGAAAAGGTACCAGCTGCAGAGGGGTGGGAGATCATTTTCTTTCTTCACTCTGATCATGGGAGGACGGGTAATGATTGCATGCTCTTTATATCCAATTAGCACCACAAAATGAATGGCTTTTAGATTTTTGGGATCAGCATTTTCACTAATTTAAAATTAATTTTTTTCTCTTGTTAACTGGATTAAAGTAAGCCAATTCCAATCCTCACTACAGACCCAACTTTATACTCCATCCTCTCGGCCCTAATAAAATTTCAGTCTGAAGTAGCATCTAGTGATTTCTGGGGAAGACGAAATTTATGCACTCTTGCCTAGTCTTGATTTTCCCTTTTCTAAAACTAGAGTACAGGTTATACTTTGAGGTGGGAGGAGGGAGGGGCACGATAGGGTGGTAAGGAGTGGGAAATGGGAACAGTTTTCTGTTGGATTTAAGTCATTTCATGTTGAGCCTGTTAATTTAGGGACTTGAGTTGTTTTTGTTTTTTTATGACTTTAATGGCCTTCAGATCCATCAAGATGTGAAACTCGCAAGTTTGGTGTGCAGAGAAGGTACATGGGTTTCCTTTGATCTCATCTGTATTCTCTTTCCTGCAATTATTTTCTTTGCCACAAGCTAGCCAGCAAGCAAAGCACCTCTGCCAGAACCATTAAGCTACAAGAGGCACTTAATAATATTTTGGTTTGAATTTTGCTGCTGATGTAGAAGAATCTGTTTTTCATTGCTTACTTTGAATTCTTTCTTCACTTCCACTTAACCCTTCCAGCTGCCGCCTCCTGCCTTTGTCATTAGGCTTTCTAGATGGCTACCTTATTAACAGGCTTTGGCCAAGACTATAAAAGCAGATTAGCTGTTTGTGATCAAAACTATTTCTACCTAACAGGAAGGCTCTTGACAGGTAGTTAATGTCGGAATGTGGGAAATAAGCTATGATGGAAATAGACAGTACTGCCGTTTAATTCTTCAGTTCTGCAGGCACATCCTAAGAAAGGTCTTGACTTTGGAAGTGTACAAGTATAGCTCAATGGTTATTTTATTTTATGTATGTATTTATTTATTTGCATAGGCAGAGCCTCATGTAGCCTCAGTTAGCCTTGAACTCCTGTGTAGTTGAAAGTAATCTTGAAATTTTGATCTACCTGCTTCTTACCTCCTGAGTGCTGAGCTTACAGGTGTATGTTACTAAACACATTTATAAGGCCAGGAATTGACCCCAAGGCCTCCTGTATACTAGGCAAGCATACTACCAACTGGGTTACATTCAAGCCCACTGACTAGTATACCAATCAGTTGTTTGGGGCTTTATGAGGGTATCACCCATTTCTCTTAAAGGAAAAGGCCTTGAATTACGAAGATATATTACTCTTCCTCACAGTGAAATCCAATATCAAAGAAACTTTTCTAAGAGGATAACATTCTAGGGATGGGAAAGAAAGAAAGCTTCAATTTAGTTTCCAAGTGTGGAGTTATTCGAGAGTGGGGGGTGTAGTTGTTGATGTTCATGACCCAAATCTATCAGCAAATGAGTTTTAATGGCTTTGTTTTGATGTAGATTGGGCAAAGTTACAGTGAACAGAAGATGAAAGGGCTGCAAATTGTGCTTAATTAGATGAGCATTTTTTTGAGAAAAGATCTACAAGTCACTTGGTGCCTTAGGTTTCCAGCACTCATTGTCTGTGACCCTAGAGTGATTTTATAAAGCCTGTAGTCTTCCCAGGAAGAAAGGATTACATGTCACCACCATTTTAAAAAGAAAGTGCAGGAAATCTCTCATCCCCCAGCTATGCCAAGCCTTGGTCTTGGAATTCTCTACATCGTCTCTTGTATGTAGCCAGGAACAAGTCTCCTGTGCCCAGTAAAACACTGCTCTTCTCGTGCAGGTTTCACAGCTTTCTGTCACCACCCTAGCTCTGCTACAGTCTGAGAGCATTTACAGGCTTCTAGCCCAGCAAGGCTTTGCTGCAGTTGAGATCGTCCTTATGTCTTCAGTTCCCTCACCTTTCATTGCCCATACACTATTACTTCTCCTCCCTAAGACATTTTTCTTTAAGGTAAATGACTGCAGCAGCCATTTTTTTCTCCCCTAGCTCTCCTTTCTTTCCTTCACTGTTTTGCTTTACATTCCTAAGACCTCCCCCAATCCTTGGGTCTTCTGGCTTCACAGCATTCCTTCTGTCATGTAGGTGGTCATGGTGCATGATTTGGGGCCTTGGGTTTGTCAGGTTTTTTTTCTTCTAATAATAGTCTCTTGTCATGTATTCTACTTTCTTGCTTTCCCTTGTTGAATTTCACATCTCCTCCTTTACTCTTTTGGATGAATGATCAAAAGAAAAATCATCCTTCAAAGAGTGATGATTGTTTCACTCTTGGATGATTGCCTGCTTGCTGCTGGAGACCCAGCTCCAGCTGGAGTTACCTCTCCACTTCCTGGTTGCCATGCCATCTCTTTGACCTACACTCCTTTCACATCTGGGTGGGAGGCAGGGTTGGGAAACGGTGAGTGAGCAGCATGTCCTGAAGAAAGTGACTGTGTGCTGTTTTGCAGTGCTTCATTTGGTAAAAGTAGTGACCCCACAAGTCCCTACATTTCAGCCAATCGCAATTCATCTCCTGCTACCTCACCCATTACCATTGGTTCATCCACCTCTCGGGGCAACCAGTGGCAACCTGCCTCTTGCCCTGCACCAGTCAGTACAAACACTGCTGCACCTGTACAGCACGCCAGGTAAGGCCTCTTGCCCTGCACCAGTCAGTACAAACACTGCTGCACCTGTACAGCACGCCAGGTAAGGCTTCTCGGAGCCATTTGAGATGCATCATCACAGTTAATGCTTCTGGAAACACATAAGAGATTTGAAGCAAAGAGACTTTGTCAGTGTAGAAGGAAGTTTAAATTCCTGTGACAGTATCCAGAATTTAATGAATATGCTTTTGTTTTGTCTTTACTAGACAGTCAGCAGTTGCTTATTGAATAACATTGGATCCATATCATTGTCTTGATGTTCAGGGGTCAAAGTAGCATGATTGCTTTCATTTGTCAACCACCTTTCCAATTGTGATTACAGTTTTAGAGTCAAGCCCATGATAATAAATTATATATTAAAAATATTCCTACATTTTACTTATTAGCATTCTAGTAAGAGTCTCATGTATTTAGTCTTTTGGAAGATGACATACAAACTCAGAAGAAAAGCTAATCCATGTTCCAAAAACTTCCTATAGCCTTTTGAGAATTATGCTAATTAGTGTTCTTTTGGTAGCACTGTGAGAAGGAGAGGCTTGTATTTGCAGAAGCTATGTCCTGGGAGCGTATCTTTTTGGTTTTCCATCCATTTAAAGGTAGCATGGTAGAGTATCTTTGTGAAAGCACAGCGGGACTTCAGTTTCTTTTTGTTTTGATTGTTTTGAGACAGTGTCTCACAATGTAGGCCTGGCTGACTTGACTTCACTGTGTAAACCAGGCTGGCCTTGAACTGAGAGATTTGCCTCCTAAGTGTTGTGGTTAAAGACGTGAACCACCACACCCAGTTGACACCCTCACATACGTACTAAACTGCTGTGTATGTGTCTTTGCTCACTTGTCTGTAAGTGTACCACATGTGTGCAATGTCTGCTGAGGCTAGAAAAGGACATCAGAGCTCCTGGAACTGAGTTTTCAGGTGGTTGTGAGCCACCTGTAGTGGTTGCTAGGAATGGAAACTGGGTCCTCTGCATGACCATCAAGTGCTCTTAACCAGAACATTTCTCCAGCTGTTAGCTGCTCCTTGCACTACAGGATTTTTACCGTTTCCTGCATGTTGGAGGCTGTTTTTGTTTTGCCATATGGTTTTATGGGTCTTGTTTTTGCAGAATGAAAATTAAAAATAAATAGAAATGATGATAATGTTGTTGCCAGAATATCAATTATGATGGTGTTTGATTGATGTTTGCCAGTTTAATAGATTTCTTTCCCTGAAACAAATAGTCACCATTAATTTGGTTAAAAAGAACTATTTTATAATGAATTATCATTAATACTGTTATAATTATATAGATTTCAGACTTATGACTCTAATAGTAACACTGTATAGTTGTGTAGAAATTAATTGGATTCCTATAATCATACAGCTATATTGATATTCTGTATATTATCACTAAAGATGAAGAATCCAGACAGGAGGATGGAAGCTTAACTTAGCGTTTAGCACTTGCTTAGCGTGTCTAAGGCCTTGGATTTAACTTTCAGCACTGAGGAAACAACATAGCTGAAACTGGAGACTGTTTTGTTGAATCCTGTCTTGTGACAGGAACTGGACTAGTTTCTGTATAGAAGGGATTTATAGGCTGGGATTGGTTTATTCACACGCAGCAGTAAATCCCTGTAATACTGCTTTAAGTATGAGACGGTTTCTTTTTCTTGTAAGAAAGTCCAGAAACAAGGCCAGCACAATAGCTCCAAAGTCATTAAAAGATCCAGTTCTTTTTCTTTACACCATGGATTCTATCCAAGGTTTGCCTCACAATCTGGAATAACTGCTGGAGTTCTAGCCATGGTGGCTGCATTGTGGATAGGCAAGGGGGAAGCAGGCAAAGAGAGACCTTTAATACTTTTTTCAGAAGCACTAGATCTGTGTCTCATGGGGTATTTTCAACATCTGGCAGACCTTAGAAGATGTTGATTTGGGGTAGGTACATTGTTGCCTTAAGAAATAAAGAGCACACAGGGTTGGAAAGATGGCTCCTTGGGTAGAGGAACTTACATTCAAGCCTGACGATTTAATTTCATCCCTGGATCTCACATGGTCAAAGGAAAGAACTGACCACTGGAAATCATCTTCTGACCTCTGTGAACACATCTGCATGCATACAAACCCCACACCCCACACACCACAGATAAATAAATGTAAAAAAATTAGAATCTCAAGAAAAGATAATTTAAAAAATATGTAGGGCACCTGTTAGGAAGGTCAGGGACAATGATTATTAGTCAGGTAACGTCTGCCTTGACTGCTCATATGTTATTTTATAAGCAGCTCCCTGGTATATTAAACATTATAGTCCAGTTTTTAGATGAGGAAAGCAAATCAAAGGCTTAATCATATGCCCAAGCTCACAAAGCCATTGAAGAACTGAAGCAGGTTTTATATCCAAATTAATTTGTGAAAAACCTACCTATTTTGTCGTGTTTGTTTACACTGAGTTCATATTTTATTGGGTATTATTTAGGAGTTATACAGACATTATTTTGTTTCATCATCATGAGAATTCTGCATGATGCAGCATTATTTTCCCTGTGTTATGGTGAAGGCTCAGATCTTTAAGTTGGTTGATTATTAGCACCATGTGGTTCCTCTGTGTGGTTTCTGACCCTGCTGTAGAGCTTTCCTGGCTACCATTGAAAGTCTATTTAGAAAGTTATAACATGTTTCAAAATAATAGTAAAGTTTTATTAACAATAAAATAAAGTCTCTGGCATTTCAACAGCCTAAGAAATTGCAAGGCTGGCAAGATGGCTCAGCAGGTAAAGGTACTTGGGACACAGGCCTGGCAACCTGAGTTTGAGCCCCAGAATCCATATAAAGGAGGTAGGAGAGAGTTAGTGCCACAGATTAACCTTTGACCTCTTCCCTTATACATTGAGCAATACATACCTATAAATAAAACTTAAAAACAAAGAAATTGCAGAGAAGCCAGAATGTATTATTAACCCAAGAAGAGACTCATCAAGCTTTTGTTAAGTATCTTACTTAAGGCTTTTTTGTATCTGTTGCTTGTTTGTTTGCTTTTTGGAGAGGAGATGGAGTCTGTTTCCCAAACTGGTCTCAAATCTTGAGTTCATGGAATTTTCCTTCTCCAACTTCCTAGTAGTTGAGAGTTAGAGGTGCTTACACTATTTTCAGGTTGGCACCATATTTCTTATGGCTATGATTCTGGCTAATTTTATTAGTACTTCCTGTATACTAATAAATCTGAGAAATTATCTCTAACTTTTCAGATAAGAAAATGAATATACATTATCACCTTATCTGAGTTATTAATTGCTTCTAGAGAAGTAGCTTATGTGTTTTAGATATAGCTTTTAGCTTCAAAAGTGTTATTTTTATGTGTTTCTTAATGCCATGTTTAGACTTTATGATTTGATTATCTTTTTTACATTTATCCTAATATATTTGGAAGGTTGCTGGTAGCTACTTGTAAACATTTCTGATAATAAATTGTGAGTAGGTGAAAAACAGATTTTTAACGTTCATGCTTTTCATTGCTTTTCCCATCTCTGCAAGTATCAATTTTGGATCTCTGTTACCCCAGCAACAAGCTGTGACATCACAAATGATAGCTTTTTGGGTGGAGAGCCAGTGGTTGCTCCTCTTTGTTAAGAAACAAAGATCTTATTTTCACATAAATGGCTTTAATTAAACAGCTTGCTTTTGCAGTCGGTAGTTAAGGTTACATATAGAATCCTGCTCGATTTCTGATTCAGTTTCTTACTTAGGCAGCTATGAATGTAGAGAATTAAGCACTTGTCTAAATGGAAAAAGACTGCAGTTGCTGGACTAGGTGAGAGAGAACCAAATAGACTGAGGTTATAGACTAATTTCAAATGGATAATTCAAGAAGATGATCATCAAATCTAGGTTGAGGATTGCCACAAAGACTTTCCCTGCCAAGAATTGAGGGACAGGTGGAGACTAATATCGTAAGTGATTTAAGTGTCTTTTTTCACCTGTAGTGAGATCCTGTCTCTTTGTGCATGTGTGGAGGGAGGTCAGGTGGCAATGAGTCATTTAGGACACTTGCATATGTCACTATCTTGCCCTGTGCCACAGCTGATTTTTGTTTGTTTTTTAATCTCATGCAAAAATAATCCTATAAAATGTAAGTCCTCAGCAGAAGATGTCAGATGAAGTGTATAATCATACTGTTCCAATATTTAAGAGCTCAGAATTAACAAACCAACAAACAAAATCTGAGCAAGGAGATTCTCATTAGATCTATGCCTTTCCTTTCTCTGTGCCAGTGTGTTGTTGATATCATGCCTGACCATTTTCCTTTTGCTCCTGTCTTTCTTGATCTCAGGACTCCTTACAAGTCCCAGGCTGACTCAGCAGCAGAGAAAACAACAGATGGTGTCTCTTCTAGTCCTCTGTGTGTGATCACCAATCGCCCTGCACCAAGCACTGCCAATGGGGTTCCTGCTGCCACAGCATTCTCCTTCACCGGAACAGACTCCTCTGGGGAAGCCCGGGAGAAGAGGAGGTATGAGGCTCCTGATGCATTTGCAGGGCTCTGCTCTGAGATGAGAGACAGAGAAGTGGGTATGAAGTCCTTGACCCACGCTCAAATAGAGCTTGATTTTACTGTTATGTCTTACGTTGGAAGGTTTTTTTGTGGTGGAGGTCTTATTTCTGACTATTTAGTATTATGTTCTGTATGTAGTCAGACCTTTTTCTATTTGTCTTATGATAATTGCCAGGTATATATTTGCCTTTTGTGATGTGGAGCTTAAAGCAAAGAGAAAGAAAGATCCTTCATTTTGTTTTGAGTTTTCTGTGATCGCTCTGTGCAGCAGAGTAATACTGTGAAAAAAATCTCAAAGAAGCAGAGCCGGGTGTATAGTTTTATACATGTGAGAATATTACCTGGGAAGGAAATGAACGTTTATGGTGATGCGGGATTGAGACCTGCTGTCTGCAGTTGAGATTTGCTGTGCTCCTCAGGCTGGCTTCGAGCTTTTGATCTTCTTGCATTAGTTTTGAGTCTCAGGTGGTTGCTACCATGCTTTGCTACACTGCAGTGGTTTTAGAGAGTCTGCGAGAGCAGATGTAGATCAGCATGAGACAGATCTGAATGAAGAAGAGCAGAACTGTGTGTTTGCTAGAGTTAAGAGATTGCAGGCAGTGCGACAAAATGAAAAACTGCTGAGATCCAGTGTGCACGGAAGACTGAGGCTTTGGTGTCACTTTCTAAAACTAGAAAATGAGACAAACCTTTATTGAGATTTAGATTTTTAGTTTATTTTCAGTATCCAAAAAGATATTTTTCTATTTCTCAGTGTGTATGTGTTTGTGAGAAACCAGGAAATGCTGTCTAAAAGATACAGTACCAAACTTTTTGGTTATTTGCTTATTGTGAAGACAACCTAAAGCACACATTTTGAGAAAGGAGGGGGGAAGTTAAGTGTATTGAAAAATAGTATTTTTCTATTCTTTTCTTTGCATAAAATTATAAGAAAATCAGTTTTATGGACTAATGGGTTTCTGAGTCAGTAGTGGTCCTCCTTTCTTTTTAAGAAGACATTTTTATTTGTGTGTATGTATGAGTGCATTGTGTGTGTGCGTGTGCACATGCATCTCATTTGTGTTGCTGGTACCTTTGGAAACCAGATGAAGGTGTCAGATCTCTTGGAGTTGGAGTTAGAGGAGGTTGTGAACCTCCTGATATGGCTGCTGGGACCCAAATTTAGGTCCTCTGGAGGAGCAGCAAGTGTTCTTAAGAGCGGAATCATTTCCCTAGCCCCCAGTTATCCTCTTCTAATTGGCTTCTGGCCAAGTAAACATTAATAAGTCAGTCTTAAATGTGTAATGCTTGTACATTTTTACTAGTACACAAAGAAGTACCATTAGTTTCATGTGAGAAACTAAATTTAAGAGCAGTCTTTTCTGTAGCCAAGAAGTCACTCTCCAAAGTATTTCTTAGGTCAGGAGAGATGACTCAGTTGATAAAGTGTTTTCAAGTATGGGGACATACATTCTCAGCAGCAGCAGCCAAGTAATAGCAGGCATGCATCTCACATCTGTGACCTCTACTTGGAGGAGACAGAAGTAGGCAGTCTGGGAGCTTCCCTGGCTGGCAGTGTAGTCAGTCCATGACCTCCTGGTTCAGTGAAAGTAAAGAAGCAGTTAAGGAAGCCACCATCCCCCACACAGCTGCGTGTAAGCATGTACATACTCACACAAATACATACACCCACACCTCCCACACAAACTGTTTCCTAGCTGAGAGAAATAAAACAAATTAAATTTATTAAGATTATGATCCTTGGAAAGCTGGAACAAGATGTTTGTTTTCAGGCTTGTTGAATTGCTGTGTCAATTAGAGAATCACAGAGGCACTGCAATGGGTAAGACAGCGTTTGCTACAGATTTTGATTCTGCTTTAGTTGTTTTGTCAGGCCACAGGTATGCACTGAACACCTGGAATTTAATAAATAGGGTGACCGAGGTACATTTCCTTAAGAAGCAGCAGCTATAAAAACAAAGGACTAACTGGGCATGAGTGGTACACACCTTTAATCCCAGCACTCAGGAGGCAAAAAGCAGGTGGATCTCTGTGAGTTTCATGCCAGCTGGGGATACACAGTGAGACTCTGTCTACATAAAGCAAATGAAGAACCAAGCAAAAGAATTAAAAGGACTAAGCTGAGACATTAGTGAACTGTAAGTATGCTGTATCAAGAGTGCATTTTACTGCCTTTAAGAAGGGCATGAAGTGGGGCTGGAGAGGTGGCTCAGCTCTTGTTGCTCTCATGGAGGATGCAGGTTCTATTCTTAGCATTCACATGATAACTTCCAATCATTGTAACTCCAGTCCCAGGAGATCTGTGGCCATCTTGTGACTTCCACAGGCACCCAGGCATATCATATGCATTGCACACTCACATACATGCAGGCAGAACAGTCATGCACGTAATGAATGGCACGAGGGAAGTAGAGTGGCTCTTGTAAAGAGCTGCTAGTCATTTGTTTTGTACTGACTTTCACTCTTTTCAATCTTGATTGCTGCTGTTTCCAGGAATCACATTAAGCCTAAGTAGTACATAGGCGAACTAGACAAATCTGATGTGAACCTACAGGAAACATATGTGCTGATAAAAATTACAAGTGCTAGCAATAATTACATCTGTGACATATACAATTGAGCATCATTAATCTGAAAATAGAAAGTGTTCCAAATTACACACATACTCAAAATTGGTTTTGGTTTGTTTCTTGGAGATCAAGTCCTCCTGGCAGGCCTAATATTTACTATATAGCCCAGGTTTGCCTTGAACTTATGTCAGCCCTCCTGTCTCCTCAGCCTCCTTCAGTCTAGGATGGCATATGCTACCATTCCTGACTTCACATACAAAATTACTAAAAAAAAAAAATTACACGAGATAGTTTTGGACACTGTGACAAACATCTGAGAGAAATTCTTATTTATTTATTTATTTGTTTGTTTGTTTGTTTGTTTATTGTATATACAATATTCTGTCTGTGTGTATGACTGCAGGCCAGAAGAGGGCACAAGACCCCATTACAGATGGTTGTGAGCCACCATGTGGTTGCTGGGAATTGAACTCAGGACCTTTGGAAGAGCAGGCAAACCTCTGAGCCATCTCTCCAGCCTCCCTGAGAGAAATTCTTTAACAGGAGGAAGGTTTATTTTGTTCACGACTTAAGAGATGAAGTTCATGGCCAGCTGGCTTACTGTTCCTGGGCCTGTGGTGAGGCAGAACATCACTGTTGAAGTGTGGATGAGCAAAGCTGCTCATGTCTGGAACAAGACAGGCAGCTCCAGTGATCAATCCCACCAATAAAGCCTCACCTCTGAATGTTGTAAAATGCCTGTCCATGAGCTGTCGTGATCTGGTCAGTGCTCAATTGTTGGGCCTACTAGCTGGAGACCAAGTCTTCAGTATAGGAACAGGTTGTGGGGGTTACATATGAAGCTTAAATGAATCTTATGTGTAGATATGGATTTCTTATCCATAATACCTTGTTATGTTTATGAAAATATCTCAAAATATGAAAAAAATTCAAAATCTAATATGCTTCTAGTCCCCAGAAGTTTGGTTAGGAGAAGCTCAACCTGTATCATAAATAGGCAGCGTGAGTTATAAACAGTGTGTTACAGAAGAGGAACTCTTCTGGGGGACCCAGGTGACTCTCATGAGAGTGTGATGCTTAGACTGAGGTCTACAGGATGAGTAGCAGCTAGGGGAAGAACTTTTCTTTAAAGATGTGTCTTATTTTAGTGAATGAGTGTTTTGCCTGCATGTGTGTACTGTATGTGTGGCTGGTGCCGAGGTAAGTCAGAAGAGGGTGTTGGATACCCTAGAACTGAAGGGATGGATGGTTGTGAGCCACCATATGAGTACTGGGAACTAAACCTGGATCTTCTACAAAAACAACACATGCACTTAATCTCTTCTCTCCAGCCGCTGGGGAACAAACTTTCTAAGCCAGTTATGGCAATTGAAAAGACAGTCAGTGTTAAGTGGAGTCACTATGAAGGTTTTATATCTAAATGAAACATTGAGGGAAGAGTGGTTTAAGATGAGGCTTGTGGAGAGGGTGGAAAGTAGCTGCACCATGTCTGTGTCTTCCAGCCAGTGATGAGCATTTGGGATTTATAGGCTCTGAACTATAATGGACCAGTAGAAGAATTTTTCCAGTAGCTTTATAGAGATATAATTCTTATACCATACAACCCACACGTTTAAAGTAGTAAGACATTGATTTATTTTATTTTTAGATTTATTTTATTTGTGACTGTTTTGCATGCATGTACACGTACCATGTGCATGCCTGGTGCCTGTGGAAATCACAAAAAGGGCATTAGATACTTGGAACTGGACTTACAGATCATTGTGAGCCACCACGTCAGTGCTGAGAACTGAACCTGGGCCCTCTGTAAGAGCAACAAATGCTCTTAACCACCAAGCCACCTTTCAATCCAAAGACTGGTTTTTAGAATGTGGACTAGTACGACTATTAGCACTGTGAAGTTTGAACATTCTTATTCCTGTAAGAGAAATCCTGTACCTATTTCCCTCATCTCTTTACATCCCCCCAATATATTTCCTATCTTCCTGTATTTCTTATTTTCAACCTTTCATATAAATGGAAACAAGATGGGGGTTGTTGACTAACCTCTTTCCAGTATATTTTCAAAGTGAATTTACGTTGAGGCAGGTATGAGGACTTATTTATTCCTTTTTATAGTCCACCATTGGATATTGTTTTTCTATTCATAAGTTAATCACGTATAGATTGTTTCTATCTGTTGGCTATTATTAATAATATTACTATAAACATTTGTGTGTGCATTTTTATGTGGACATATTTCTACGCTACATACCTAGTAGTGGATTTTGTAGGCAATATGCCACTAGACAATTTGAATCTTAAAGTATATGAATCTCCCCCCCCCCCCTTTTTTTTAAAGTTCTGGCTTCTAAATTCCACCTGAAGTTATTAGATAGGGAAAGAATGGGTAGACTAGTAAGGAGACTGTGGAGGAGGAAAGACTGTCATAGAAATGATACGAAAGATTGGGCTTGCACTGGGATAATGATGTTCGAGGTGGAGGAAAGTGAATGCACTAAAAGTGTATGTATTACTCAGTGATTTGGAGGGAGGAGCAGATCATGTCATGCACATATGTGGGGGCCGGATGGACAACTTGTCTCTCTGCTTCCACCATGTGGGTCCTGGCACTTGAACTCAGGTTGTCAGAATTGGTGGCCAATACTGTTGTATTTATATGTAGCACTGTGGATGGGAAGCTCAGCTTTTACTGTCATACGTGATGTCGGACATACTCAGCTGGGACTTGTAACGAAGGGCTATCCAGTTCATGAGAAGTGTTCACTGTAAACCCTGCCTCAGAGAATGGAAAGGAGGAGGGTCTAGTCAAGATCTGGGCAGGGACAGAGGTAGCTAGAGAAAACTGCTATCCATAGAATTTGGAATCCTAAGTCAAGAATTTAACACAGAAGCCAGGTCTTTGCTCTTGAAAGCTTGGGTCCTGGCACAAACATATGGTGTTACAAGTACATAGAATCTTGTTCAATGGAGACTCATCTAGGCAGAGAATCTTAACAGCCATTTATCAAAGACTGCCATATGTTTTTCAAAGATTAAAATTACAACGTCAGATGGGGGAAAAAACCTGTTTCCTCGTCCTGAGTATTGGAAGCCTATTGGAGGAGACAACCAAGCAAATTGAGTAAGTATTGTGTAATTTTTAAGCGACATGAAAAAGAAATACACAAATTGGGACTGAAGAGATGACTCAGCAGTTAAGAGCACTTTCTCTTCTTGATTTGATCCATTCTTCTCACATTTGATTCCCAGCACCCACATCTAGCAGCTTATAACCTCCTATG
The DNA here is from genome assembly GCF_903992535.2 of Arvicola amphibius. Lineage (NCBI taxonomy): Eukaryota > Metazoa > Chordata > Mammalia > Rodentia > Cricetidae > Arvicola > Arvicola amphibius. The sequence goes on from NC_052058.2 coordinate 85,217,268, forward strand.
TGGCCGGCTCTATGGAATCTGATGTCTTTTTTTGAATTCTAAGGGTACCTGCACTCACGTGCTCTCACGTACACGTATCCATACACAGACACACACATATACACATTAATAAAGAAAATGCATCAATTTCTGTGAGGCCGTGGAGGAGGGAAATCTAAATCAGACTGTGTAGGAACTTGTGAGGTGGGTGACTAGAGGCAACTGGAAATTGATAAATAGGAGAAGGTGATATTTTAGAGAAAACATAAGAAATTCATGAATTTTATTCCTTTCTATTCCTGAAGCTGAGGAAAGGCAAGGACACTGTAGTATTTCTAAAAGTTTTTGTTTTTAATGAAAACAGATTTAGATGAAGGGCGTGGGGTATAGCCAAATTAATTGGGAAATAGTGGATTAAGCTAAGTTAAACAGGCTCACTCAAAAAGCCTTCTGTGGTCATCTGGAAAGAGTGTGGTTGAAAGTGGAGTTTGGGAATGCGTAGAATGTAGCATGTACCCAATTGGGTTGTTTTTACCTTACGGAAACTCCCAAATTTATGTTCCACTGGGTAGTCTTTGGAAATTGTGGAGCTAGAGAAGTAGGCAGAAGCCAAATCAAGTTAGTTTTTGTCTGTGGTATGTTAAAAAGTTGATCTGACCTCAGAGCTGTGAAATAGCATAGTAGGATTTTCAGCAGAGGAATGACTTGATCACATAAAACATATCATTTAAGCGTTTCCAGAATTAAAGCCATTTAGTTTCTCCCTCCAGATAAGCATAAACTAAAGGGGAAAAAAATCAGATGTTTTGAAACAGCTAAATTTTTCTTTTGAAAGAGCATGCTGAGTGGTAATTCTTCTCCTTTGAAGCTTCAGCTTTCTCTGTAATCAGCTCATTGTGGAAGTGTTTTGACTCCTGCTAGGAAACCGTGATGGAAGCCTTGACTCCCTCATTTACAGGTCCAATTGAAACAATTAGCAGCACTGGGATAAATTGGTATTAGAAACTGGCCACAGCAAGATCTAAGCAGAAGAAAGCCAGTGCTCAGAAATAATCTCCTTTTGCCTTGTAATTGAAGGACTTAGACTGGGGAGTGGGACTTAGCACACTTTGCACAGTGGGCTCTCCTCAGAGGTTTCATTTTGAGAAAGTGTGTTTAGGACTAGCCATGGATATTTTCAGCTTTATCCTTGTCACCAGTTCTGGACTCAGCTGACCCCTGACATAGTGTTAAGTGAGCAAAGCTAGGAGCAAAGGACACATTAGGATACCAGATAAACAGATAAAGAATGTTAACCCTTGTTTTTTGGGTGGGGGAATTCTGGCTAATTCCCCTACTTTTCTGGAATTAAAAGGTATTACTGTTATAATGAAATGGAAGGAGGAAGAACAATTGAAAAAAATTGCTCAGGAACCAGTCTCCCTTGTGATGCTAACATGCGGCAATGGCTGTGTCCATCCAATAGTAATTGCAATAGCCAGTCAAGGTTTTCAGAACTCGTGTGTGTCTGTGTGTTACTAGAGATTGAACCGAGGGTCTGGCCTTGTTGTTTCTAGGTAAATGTACTCTACAACTGAATTACTTTCTCTAGTCCATTTGTTAGCTTTATTTTTTAAAACAGTGGGGTAGGGACAGGAGCTTGAACTTGCTCTGTAGCCCTGGCAGAACTTGAGGATCTCCATACCTCACCTCTTGAGTAGCTGGAACTACAGGCCTGGCCAATTGTGTTTTGCTTTGTTTTCGTTTTTTCTTTGTGTAGCCCCTGGCTGTCCTAGAACTCACTTTTTAGACCAGGCTGACCTCATACAGCTCACAGAGATCCATCTGCCTCTGCCTCCTGAGTTCTGAGATTAAAGGCGTGTGCCACCACCACCCAGCTTGTTTTGTTTTCTTAAGACAAGGTCTCATTCTGGAGCCTAGGCAGCCTGTCTCAGAACTGGATTTACAGGTGTGAGCTGCTATACCCAGCTTAATTTATGGTTTTGAATACACATTTCACAACAAAATACATAATACAATTTATTATTTTTAGAGAGAGCATGACCTTGGATTTACTAATCCCCCTTCCCAGAAAAAGCTCTAGTGCATACAGCTGTTATTTTCTTTACATGATGGAAAGGGATAGGATAGGTTCCTTACTTTAATGGAAGGAAATGTTGAAGCCCTAAGATCATAGAGTCTTTCACTTATCATTGGCTAGACTTCCTTTTCTTGTCTACTGAAGTATTACTACTTTTTAATTAAAATAATCCACATTCAGAATTTAAGTTTGATTCCAGGGCCAGCCTGTCTTGATCTACAGTCCAGAATACAGCTCACTGTCCTCCAATTTTTGGGTTGACCTGGGTACTATAGAAAACAGAAGGGACATCTGGTTCTAACGGGCCAGATGATTTGACTGGCAGACTACAGGACAGAAATGGCAAATTGCCAACAGTTGGCAGATAGCTCTGCGGGAATACCAGGGCCAAGTAGCAGCTGTCACAGTCATGTAGTGGTCAAGTTCATTTTCCAAAGCTCCAAGTTTTCCTTAGCAACCGAATATAAATAATTCCCATGGCTAATATTAGAGTCTGATAGTGACTGTCTTTGCCTGCCTTTTCTCTTCTTATGTTTCCCCGGTAGCTTTTTCCTCCCCTCTAACCAGCCCTGAATTGTATATTCCTTCCTCCTTCCTTTCTCCTCCTCCTTTTTTTTTTTTAATAGAAATGGCTATAAATTGTCTCCACAAGAGGATAAAATTGCTTGTTCCTCCAAATAGCCCACATTATATTCACCTCTGCTTTGTTTCTCAGGGTATGATCCTACTGTTTGAGTCATATACCCACATACCAATCTTCTTGAATCCTTTGGAGTCTCTTTAAGCTATGTAGTTACTCCAGCTAATGTGAAGCTGTAAGCAGATTAATGTGACACCATCTTTGGAATATTAGAAACTTAAATAATTAATCCATCATTTTTAAAACACTTAAAACTGTCTCTAAGCTATGACAGCTGTCATTTAAAGAACATTTTTATAGTCTCCTAATCTGTCTCCATTTTTGCTCTAAAATGTTTTCCTTATCTGAAAGTCTGTAGCAAAGTTGAACCTATTTTTTATTTATTGATTCAATCTTTCTTTTCTTATTGAATACTGAACAAGAAGAAAACAAAGTATATATGGTAGTAGGCAAATTGTACATTGAAAATAAAATACCATCTGACAGCATCTCAGGCTACCCAGAAATTTTCTGTGAAAGCAAGGGTCAGAATTAGGACTAGCATAGCATTGAATCATCTGAGGCAGGAGGACTGGCACAACTTTGAGGCCAGCTTGGACCTGTTTCAAAACCCATCTCAAGCCGGGCGGTGGTGGCGCACGCCTTTAATCCCAGCACTCGGGAGGCAGAGGCAGGCGGATCTCTGTGAGTTCGAGACCAGCCTGGTCTACAAGAGCTAGTTCCAGGACAGGCTTTAAAGCCACAGAGAAACCCTGTCTCGAAAAAACAAAAAAACAAAAAAACAAAAAACAAAAAAACAAAACCCATCTCAAAAAATTCAAAAGAAAGGAGGGACAGGCAGTTATGGTTCATACCTTTAATTTCAGCACTCAGGAGGGAGAGTCAGGTTTCTTTGAGTTCAAGGCCAGCCTGGTCTACAAAGCAAGTTTCAGGACAGTAGAAACACAGAGAAACCCTGTCTCAAAAAAACAAATGCAAAAAAGAAAGAAAGGAAGGAGGAAAAATTAATAGGTTTTTTTTTGCACCCCATAATAGGTTTGTTCACCAACACAATAGGCCAAATCAAGCCAAATTTAAGAAGTTTAGCAACAGGTTTATTTAAGCAAGACAACTCCTGGGCTGGTTCTCTAGTCCCAGAGATGGAGACTGGAGAAGCCCCGTACCTGAACTAAAGCAGGCAGATTATATAGGTTGTAGGTGAGGAGTGATGATGTGTCTGCCAAAAGCTGGGCTTGTACCCAAATATGGGCAAAAGCTGACTACTTTAGGCAGGGAGTTGCGTGGCTGTCAACTACAGGGGAGGAAGCTGCCCTCCACCAAGAATATGAAACTGGACTTTTTGTGGCCCTTCCTTTCCTTTGTTCAGAGGCTCTCTGAGTGGGTAGGGTCTGGAGAGAGGGGGGATGGGGTTTTCTGAATCTTGCATGGGTGAACTGAGGTTCCAGCCAAACAAGGATCAGTCAGTATGGCGACTTTTATTGTCGTGCTTTAAGAAATAGCCCCAGCCATCCCCATCTTCAATAACTGTCATCCTGATCAGCCATTAGCCCGACACCAACAAGAAAGAAGATAGTGATCCTTTGCTTGGGCCCCAGTCCTGAGGTGGCAGAATAATGAGCTTCACTGTACCAGGCTGAAGACATCATATAAATAGAGTGGCCTGCAGCATCGTACTGCTCCTCTGTATGATTTTTCTCTTTTTTTCCACCCAGATTGGTCTGCCTATTTTTAGAAGACATAGTCTATATGTTGCCCAGGCTGGCCTCATAAGTGTTCTGGTAGAAGCTCCACCCCAGCCCCTGGCATCCATATAGCTGAAGGGTCTGGGATGTTCTGCTGGAAGCTTCACCCTAGCTGCTAACATCCATATACCCAAAGAAGAGTCTGGGATGTTCTGTTGGAACCTCTACCCCTAGGCCCTGGCATGCATATACCCAAAGAATCTGGAATGTTTGGGTGGAAGCTCCACCCCAAGCCACCTTCCCATCTCTCTCCAAACCCTGCTGCATCTCAGAAAGCCCACCAAATGATGACCTGATGATGGAGGAGAGTTATCTGTCACATATAGTCTTACAAAATCCACTTCTTAGCTAATGAGACTGAACAGTCAAAATTACTGCGACCCATGCTTGGGCTGCAGAGTAGATACTACGTCAGTATGCATAAAACTTGAATCTCACGGATCTCCACCCCATCTCTTGGGTTACTAAGTACAGTGTCAGTGAGCAGTGATATTTTGGAATATCCCCCCCCCCCCTTCCGAGCAGTTGTTCTCATCAGCAGGCTTGAAACATTTCTGTAATCACGTTATAAATAGATGTGATGTCATCTAGGCTTTGTTGTTTCATTTAGAAGGTACAGGCAAGTAGACTGAATGTAATTCTTAGGTACCCTAAGAAGTTCATAATAGTAAGTGAGCATTGGCTTCAACTTGAAGTCACCACTTGCAGTAGCCTCTGACTTGAGAGTTTATGGTTTGGAGGCAGATGCTGCCTTTTCTTCTTGAGTTCCCAGAAGACACTTTGTTAGTAAAGGCTGTTTTGCCTTCATTGGCAGTCTTGCTTGGTGCAGCCTCTTTCATTGGGGACCCTTTATGTGCTCTTTCTTTCTTGAGGAGAGAATCCTAGAAACTCAGCACTTGGATAGTTGGAGGCAACAAACTAGTGATTGACTCTTGTAGGGCACATCCTTACTTCAGGAACACTCTGTTTTTGTTTGTGAGGAAGATGAACGTGCTTTGAGATCGGTTATAGGAATGTCTGCATAAGTGAATGTACTGAAAACAGTTGAACAGTATACTTCATGTACAAATGAATCCTGACTCTGTAAAGCTGTTTAAAAACATTAATGTTGTTTAGCTCCAGTGAACAGTTCTGGGAAGGAAGACCTGGATGGTGTCTGCTAAGAATTAATATGATGAGACTTGGGTCTTAAATTAAAATGTCTATTATCTTTTGCCATTCCTGTTGTTAAGCATTGCTATCAGAATAAAATTGCACTTTTTCAGAAACAAGGACATTTTTTTCATGCAGTACTTTAACACATCACATAATGCATCAAGAGTAGAGACTTAAAAAATTCCTCCTCCTTCTCTTCCTTTTGAGTACACACTTGTTTAAAAGACAAGACTCTATTCCCCAGCACAGCAGAAATTCTTCTGACAATATCCCAATTCCTCAGTCACTTCAGATGGGGGAGCAGCCACCTAATACCTGCCACTCAGAGCTCATATCAACCATGTTTTTATGGTTAATTTCCTTCTTATAAAGTAGTTCTTTCTTCAGACCTACATGTAGTAGTGGCCGAGATGCCGTGCCTTGACTTTTTTCTCATCTACCAATTCATTTTCCATGTTCTTCATCATAATCTCATAAAATGGTTTCTGTTGTTTACTGAGAAATGACGAGAAGAGTGGCCATCGGTTTGTTGAAGCCACCAAAAGCCTTTTGCACAGGTGTTTAACAAGATGTGTCTGAGGTAGCTCCCCTGGCATGATTTGACCCACAGTTGAGTCCTTGCTATTTATCCATAGAAATCAAAGGCACCGTAAGTTGCCCGTGTGTTCCAAGAATTGAGTCAAGCTTCCACCATAGGTTGCTAGCATTCTCATTCTGGGCACTGAGGGCTGCTCAGGATGGCTGAGGGTAAGGCATCAGTGCTGTGGTGGGATGGCAGAATCCGTGCTAACAATTATTATGACAATTGACATATTAGATTCATGCTTTCAATTGTAATGACAATTAACTTCTTAGTGTCAGAAACCAGCTGATCTGTTCAAATGTGCCTGAAAGGGGGCGTGAAGATTAAAGAAAAAAATAGACAAGAGACAGAAAATAGGGTTGGGAGGGCATCCAGTGAATACTGTAACCACCCAAATTTATTTCTCATAGCCTTTATATACCCCAAGCAAAAGGGAAGAGCAAAAGACTTCCTTACCAGGATACAAGGAACAAAACATCCAGTTATCTGGCCTTGAGGATCAAGACCACCTAGTAACCTCACCTTAGATCAAACATCCAGTTATCTAGCCTTGAGGATCAAGAATAGGCTTGTTTCAACACCTTTTTATTGTATTCTTGAAGGATGAAAATTATTTACCATGTTCACCCAAGTGTGATGGTGAAAATCTTCAATTGTGTTTGTAGTTTGTATTTTGAAACATTTGAAGCAGGAACTGAAGAAGCTGTATTTTGTCAAAGCCATTTACTGAAGTTTATGAGACAGTGCTTATATTCCATCTGTGGCTTCTAGTCATCTTCTGTTTCAGCTTTGCATGGTTGATAGGTATTTCTCTGCTGCAATGTATAGAATGGATGCCCAACATCTCGTAGTGGTCCATTGTTGAGTTAAATGTCAGGTGCTCTGTGATCAATATGTGAACCTACTTTTCAAGTAAGAGTGCTGTGTATGTGTGTTGTAGTTCATAGTTTTGTTTTTCATATTTTCACACATTTCTTTAAGTTCTTGTTCATTATCTAGCCTGCCTTGGATGTCAGCTATTAATTACTCAGGGCTACAATTGAGCTCCTGATTCTCATGTGTGATTCTCCTGAGTACAAGTTCAAAGATAGAAGTTGTACCCCTAATGTGTGCTGTTTTCTTTTTTTTTTTAATATTTATTTATTTATTATGTATACAATATTCTGTCTGTGTGTATGCCTGCAGGCCAGAAGAGGGCACCAGACCCCATTACAGATGGTTGTGAGCCACCATGTGGTTGCTGGGAATTGAACTCAGGACCTTTGGAAGAGCAAGCAGCGCTCTTAACCTCTGAGCCTTCTCTCCAGCCCCCGTGCTGTTTTCTCAAATGTTTTAACAATCTTATATGTTAAAATGTTTAATACAGAAGAGCAACATCAAATATTTCAATTGTGGTTGTGGCTTGTATTGTGTGTATCCAAATCAGGATTTTCATCTATATGGTAGAGGTGTTATAAAAATAGGGTAACAAGCAATCAATCCTATATCTCATAACATAGCTTGATGTGCTATGGATTTGTGTATATTATTTTGTGCTCCATGCTCCTTCAGGTCCCCGTTAGTTACCTATTTGTAACTTCATTTTGAAGTACTGCCTTCTAAGGGATGCCAGATAATTTAATGGCAATGAGATTTATTTTTTAAAAAGTGAAAACATTTTTGTTGTATGTGTCTGTAATGTGATCAGGGGATTTGTAGGCCATAGCAGATCAGTGTAGTGTGGAGGACAACTTTGAGGGACCTACTTTTGGCCATCTTCATATGCTGATAATGGTCAGATTCCAGCATTGCACACACAGACATTTCCCACCGAGCTGTCTCATTGATGCCAAAGTAAGATTAGCTGAAATATTATATCAGTAAAATATTCTTTTCAGATTGTAAAAATATTGTCATCTAAGGATAGAGGAAAACAGGACAATTTGAGTAATAAATCATATTTTAAATAAAAAAAGAATAGGTTTGAACTCTTAAGTCAAGATGGAATGGGTTCAAATTTGTGGTCTTACAGATTCATGCTTCCAATTGCTATGACAATTGACATCTTAGATTCATGCTTTCAATTGTTATGACAATTAACATTTTAGATACATGTTTTCATGCTGGTCCTCCTCGTCCTTGTAGTTTTTTGGGAAGTTAACTTGGTTGTTTTAATGGTGTGAGTGGAAGAGGAGAAAATGCAGGTGGTAAGGTTAAGATGCAGGTATTTAAGATTACTGGCTTAGAATAAGCATTTCTTCACATTCTTAATTAATTTGAACAGGCATAAATATGTAAGGAACAAACCCAAGATTCAAGATAGTACAAGCTAATTAAAAAATTCAAGATCCAGGAAAGCTCTTATCTTTTAAAGATGAAATTAATATTGTGTCTTTATTCCTAAGTTGGGTGCTAATGATACACAGGTATTAGTTGTATTGTTTATCTTTTTATTTGTTTTAAATATTATGTAATATGAATTTTAACTAAATGAAAATCACTGTCCTGTAGTTAGGGCAGTTACCAAGAGAAGCTGGGTAGATTGCAATTTGGCCGACCTTTAAACAAAATGAAGACGCTCATGATTTGAAGTCTGTGTAAATAGGCTGTTGACTTACTACTAGATACGAACTTGCTCATAACCATAGCTTGATCCATAATGAATCCTAAATGAAAATAAATATTTTTTTCTGTATGTAAGGCAAGAAATTTTCTAGTTAATCTTTATGCTCAGAGGACCATTTTCTGGACAAAGTTGAAAATGATGCAAGCCAGGCAATTTTAAAGCCATGCTGATTGATCGTTTAGTTCTGCAAAGTAATTACTCTTTAGTTCCTTTTCCATTTTTACTTCACTTTGTTTGTTTGTTAAGATGGGGTCCCACCATATATGCCAAACTGGTCTAAAATTAGTGATCTTCCTGCCTGAGTCCCAAGTGCATACCACTGTACCTAGTCCTCATCAGTTTCTTTAAATTCTACTTATCTAGAACTTTTCTCCCAGTCGTCTTTATCCCATCCTTCTCTTCTGCTTATAGTTTATGTCTTTGCTTAGACCATTACTTTGCCCAAGTGAAAAACTGACATTTCCTGAGCATATTCTGCCTTCATCAACCTCTTTCTAATTGTCTGTGCAGAGCCTCCCCATCCCTGTAAAGGCTTTACCAATGTCCTGTTCATGTTATAAGAACTCCTTCATCCATTCATCCATCCATCCACCTCTCTCTCTCTCTCTCTCTCTCTCTCTCTCTCTCTCTCTCTCTCTCTCTCTCTCTCTCTTTCTAGCATTTCATAGTTTTTTCTTATATTTTATTATTTAAAATAATTTTTAGCCCTTACCACCTGTAACACTCAGGAAGATTACCCTGCACCTTACCTGGTGCAGCAGAACTGACCCTATTGATGGGCTAAGGGTGAACCAGCCTAAGAACATGAGCATGGGAGATCTGGCTCTGCCTCTCATCTGCCATATGATGGTTTGGGCAGAGGAGTATGTCTGCCCCCACCACCCCTGCAACTGTGGTGGGTGGGAGAGATGGCTCTGAGGTCATAAGAGTAGGAGAATTGTCCCTGCCCCACACCAGCTACAGCACACAGCACTCAGGAGAGTGGCCCTTTCACCTTTCCTGGGCATCACAGTAGAGCTGGCCCTGATGGTCCAGGTATGGGAGCACCTACCCTGCCGGCTTGAAAGCAGAACTGGCCCCTCCCCTTGCTCTTTGTTGGGGCTGTGTTGAAGAGCTCACCCTGTGGTGAGGATGGGGTTGGGGTGGGGTGGGAGGAGAGTTAGCAAGCTGACCAACCCTGTAATTGCCCAGGCCTGGAACCAGGGTTATGAGTTGGCCCCATCTATGATCAGTGGGGGCCACATAAAGGGGCAAATCTTGCAAACCCAAAGCTGCAGGATCTTCACAACAACAGGGCAACAACAGGATATTTAAGAGGCATTTCAGAGAGGGCCCAGCATGATAGTGTAGCAGAAATCAGAGGTCTCGAACCAGACCAATGAACACTTGCAAGTAAAGACATATGGATAAAAGGGGTTACTGTATGACTCAGTGTGTCACACTTCTGCTTCCACGCTGAGATTTTTCCTTCTTTTCTTTTTTCTCTTAAATTTTTTTCTGTTGGGGAGGAGGTTGCAAGGGAAGAGGGTGGATACAAAGGGACGGGGAAATGAACCGGATTGAGATGCATGATGTGAAAGACACAGAGAATAAATAAAAAGAAAGTTAACAAAAGAAAATAGTTTTTAAATTTAAATATATTTTGACTGTATTCTTCCCCTCCTCCAAGTCCTTCCAGATCCTTTCTCCCTCCCAGCCCACCCAACTTTTAAGTTCTTTCTAAACCATAACCCAATACCACAACAAAACCAAACACAAAAAGAATTAAAACATACTAAACTGTAACCAAAGTTACACACAAAAACTGTAGAGTCTATTTTATGTTAGTCAAATACTCCTTAATATGAGCCCTACCCTAGAGTGATTGATATACCCACTGTCACTCTATTGGAGAAAACTGGTTTTTCCTCTCCCAGCAGGTGTAAGTGACAGTTCAATTGTTGACCTTTCATTCATTCATTCTTAAAAAATAAAATAAGAGAAACCAAAAACTATCACATTGGAGTTGAACAAAACAAACCACCAAAATAAAGAGAGTCCAAGAGAAGGCTGAGATCCACTCGTTCACATACTCAGGAACCCCATAAAAACGCTAAACTGAAAGCTATAATATATATGCAGAGAACCTGGTGCAGACCCGTGTAGGCCCTGTGCTTGCAGCTTCAGTCTCTGTGAGCTCATGTGAGTTTTGCTCAGTTGATGTAGATAGCCTTGTTCTCCTGGTGTCCTCCATCCCCTCTGGCTCTTACTGTCTTTCCACCTCCTCTTCTTTCAGGGTTCCCTGAGCTCTGAAGGGAGGGAATTTGATGGCGAGATCTCATTTAGGACTTGAGTGTTCTAAGGTGTCTCACTTTCTGCACAGTGTCTGGCTGTGGGTCTCTATATTTGTTCCCATCTGCTGCAGCAAGAAACTTTCCTGATGATGGCTGAATAAGGCAATGATCTATGGATATAGCAGAATATCATTAGGAGTCATTTTATCACTACTTTTTTTTCTTTTGTAGACCATTATTATTTGGTTTTACCATAGGTTCCTGGGCTATCTAGTCTCAGGTTCTTGATAATCACCAAGCAGTGTTGGGTATAGGTTCTACTTTGTAGAGTGGGCCTTAGGTCAAATCAGTTATTGGTTGGTTACTCCCATAAGCTTTGTGCCATCATTGCCTTAGCTAATTTTTCAGGAAGTACACCATTGTAGATAATGGTTTTGGGCTGGCTTGGTGTTTAAGCTTCTCTTTTGAGCATGTGCAGAATATGTTCTTGTACCAAAGATGCTGAAACATAGAAGAAAAGGCTCCACTGTAGACACCAGCTTGACATCTCTGTCTTCAATAAGTTGTGTGAGTATTGTCTTCAGTAGTGGTGTGTAGTGTGAAGCGGCGGGGCTGCGTCCCGCCACCCAGGTCACAGCCACCGGCTAGCTTTATCCAAAATAATTACACGGAAGTCTTGTAGAGAACAGCCTGTCTTGGCTATAGCCTGGTTTGTTTGGAGATTCCCGGGGGCCCCATTGATCAACAACTCAATTAGATGTAACCCAGTTCCAGTACTGGAAGTTTCATTTGGTGACAAGAGATGGCCAGTTGGCTCTCTTTCCCCATTATTTGATGGTTTCACTTAGATCACCTTCATATATGTGTATATTTTAAGGAGTTTCTACTGTATTAGGTTTTCATACTATCCCTCAAATGGCCCTTAATTTTAGATGTCTCTTCCTGTGTTTCCTCCCACAGACCCCATCCCCCTCCCCCTCCCCGCTTGATCTTCCCATTCCGGCCCACCATGCATCCACAACTATCTTAGTTTCCTTTCCCAATGAGATCCTCGGGTTCCTCTGACCCAGTAGTTCTCATTCTCAACCTGTGGGTCACAACCACTTTGGGGGGGGTGTCAAGTGACCCTTTCACAGGAGTCATATATCAGATACTGTGCATATCATATAGTTACATTTTATACGGCTAGGGATGTTGAACATTTCTTTAAGTGTTTCTCAGTCATTTGAATTTCCTCTATTGAGAATTCTCTGTTTATATCGTGTTATTCGTTTCCTTGATATCTAGTTTCTTGAGTTCTTTATGCATTTTGGATATTAGTCCTCTCTCAGATATATAGTTGGTGAAAATTTCTTCCCGTTCTATAGGCTGTCTATATGACGTGTCCTTTGCTATGCAGAAGCTTTTCAGTTTCGTGAGGTTCCACGTGTTAACTGTTGATCATAGTGCCTGTGCTAGCAGTGTTCTGTTCAGAAAGCCTTTTCCTGCGCCATCGAGAGTGTCTTCATTTTAAATCTGCTGCTGACTTCTTTGTTCCCTAGCTCCAGGATGAAGCCAGAATTCTCTCCGCAGTGATCTTTTCTGTCACAGTTCTTAGGACTGATTTGACCAACTAAATGGTGTGCTGTATCACAGAGCCTAAGACATAGATGTTAGATCAATGTTTTTGGTTTTGTTTTTTTTTTGTAAATTACTCTTTTTTCCCTCATTTTTTTATTAAAAATTTCCATCTCCTCCCCTCCTCCTCTCCCTCCCCTCCCCTCCCTTCCACCCATACCCCCACTCCCTCCCTCACCTTCCTGGACTTAGGGGGAGTTGGGAGGACCTTGGACTTTTTTTTTTAAAAAAAATAAAATTGTAGTAATCTTTCCTGCCCTTAAGGTGGCAGCAGAGGAATGTTAGTCGATCTACTTGGATGTATGTATGACCTCAAAGATTCTAGTTTGTATTTGGGTTAATTTTCAAATGAGCACATCTCCCATATTCTATTTTAAGTGTTCTAATATAGAAAATACAAGTAGCTCCTACCACATGAAAGCCCATTGTGAATTTCCTGGTACTTCTTCAGAGGACAGCAACAGGTACAGGGTAAAACGCTCCCTGAATTGTAAGCAAGAAGCCTGCTTTACCTTTCCACAAAGCAGTTGATGCCTTCACAGGCAGGCTATGTGACCTGTTTAGTCTGGGTTTCTCCGCTGGCTAACCACTAACAGAATTGGGGAATATATAATAGTATTAAATGTCAAAAATATGGGATTCTAAGTTATCAGTGACTGTCTATTGGACATCTATGTGCGTGGTGTTGTATAGGTATAGTAGGAAAGGGATATTCCATACCTTGTACTCTCAGTATTTGGGATCTCTAATATACTCATTATCTCCTACAGTTCAACATTGTGTTCTAGCAAATATCAGGATTTCAGATAAAAACCAAGGTGAATGATGAAGAATAACATAGCCTGAATGGGCTTCATGGACGTGGAGTTTGAATCAGTTTTTAAATATATGAAAGGATTAAGTAGACTTAAAAATGAATGATTTTGAAAGTTTATTATATGCCCAGACCCTCTTTTATATGTAAGAATTAAAGTTCAGATAGATTAAAGAACTTTTGAGTTTTCAAAATAAGTATGTAAAAGCAAGGATTTAAAATCATACATTTAGGACTCCACTGTCATTCTTTGACTTAGCAGCATCACACAAAGGCATCTAAGAGCTTAAGCTTAGCTGGACCATTCTATACCATGAGCTTGATAATACAAGAAGCATGATGATGGGCTGGAGAGATGGCTCAGCGGTTAAGAGCACTGGCTATTCTTCTAGAGGTCCTGAGTTCAATTCCCAGCAACCGTATGGTGACTCATAACCGTCTGTAATGAGATCTGGCGCCCTCTTCTGGCATGTGGGCATATAGGCAGGCAGAATGTTGTATACATAATAAATAAATAAATAAATAAATAAATAAATAAATCTTTTTAAAAAAAAAGAAGCGTGATTATCAGTTCTCTTGGCGTCTTTAAAGGGACCATAATACCTCAAGGAAATGAGTATTGTGGAGCTGTCACTTCTGAAAACATGGCAAATGGAAACTTTCTATCTACTTTCAAATCTGGTGGGAAATGAAGGGCTTCTGTGACTCAAAGGAGAAGTTGCCTTGTACAGAGGATGCTGGCTATAAGAATTTTATATTTTGGCAGAGTTCTGGAGCATTGGGTGACATTTCTGTTTAAGAAGTACTTACAAATAGGGATTAGCTGACAGCAATGCCTGAATGGATGTTCCTGGCTTTTCTTTAAACAACACGCTTTCTTCCTCTGGTCTTAAGATAACTCTGATTCCCTTCCTCTTAGCAAGTTTCTGTCTTCTAACCTGAGGTGGGTAAGGTGGAGAGAGTGATTCACAGTCCCCATGCATTGGTACTGGAAATGGTCCGCTCATCACTGACATGTAAATAAAATGTAGTGATGCCTCAAGGATCCTTCAGGAACCAAATTCATTATAATGAAGCCAGTGGTGTTTAAAACAGCTCTTGTCATACATAATTAATAAACTATGGGAAGCAAAACCACAAGTTAGTTGCTCTCTGACAGAATACTCTTCACAGACGTGCCTTGACCTTGGAGGCACACTTCTTTCCCATCTTAGGACTCACCTCTGGTCCCACACTGCGCTCTGACGTTACCAATCTCACCGTTTTTAGCTGCTTGTCGGTCTTGAAAATGTCCTCTAATTTTAATTTATCCACTTCCTAGCTTCTTACTCACTCTTCAGCATACTAAAATAGAAATTCTGCTCCACCTGCCAATCGAGTGACATTGCTCTGGCAAAGGCCATGCCCTTAAGGATTTGATTCCATGGTCATCTCATCTTTTACCTTGAACTCTCAGCAGCACTTTATAAAGTTCACTGCTGTTTTTAAAAGTTGTCGTGGCCTCATACCATTCTTTCCTGGCTTCCTTTGCCATTCTAGTTCCTTCTTTGTGTCTTTTCAGTTCCTGTCTCTTCTGTAACATGCAAGCATCTTCCCTTGTCTTCCCAGGGTTCTCTATCTTTACCAGTGGCCTCAGCTGTCAGAGTTCTCTCCAGGGTCTCTTAGTACTCTTCACAACACATGTAAAGCAAAGGGAAGTGCTTGGCTTTCTTGCCTGACATGCCCTTGTTTTCCTTCCCCTCTGCCTGTCCCCCTTATTTCTTCATCTGTTTCAAGTATCACTACGGGCATTTCTCTTAGGGTTCTCAGGTCCCCTTGAGAAAAACCGTAGCAGCAAACCAAACTAAACCATATATCCCTCTGGCCTTTAAAACAGAGAAAGTCTCATTTTTTTTAAATGTTATCCTGCATATGTGCTACCAAATTGAGAAATTCAGAGATCAAACTAGAAGAGTTTGCTGACAGAGGACCAAAGCAAACACTTGCCAGAAGCCTTTTCCTTCTTAGCTCACTTTACCCTGTGAGAAAGTCCTCTCTTTTTCATTCTGTCTGGGGGTGTTGCCTAGTGGTGGAGTACCTGCTTGGCATGTACAAGGCCCTGAGTGTGAGGCCCATACAGCCAAAGCCAACATTCCTTCCATTCTCCCCTCTCCGCCGTCTGTAGTGCTCTCTGTTAACAACTCAGGCCTGTGAGTCATTGGACCTATGGCTTTCTTGCCCCCTTTTTTTTCCTCTCTCTCCAAGTTTGTGTTCTGCAGATATGGCCAGGTCCTACTTCAAACCAGAGACTGTGCCCCACAAAATGCCCCCCCTTTTTAAAGGAAGCCTCTTACTCCTTAGGTTCTGATCATTGCTCTCCTGTAGTGTTTCATTCCTCAGCCCCTCAAAGAACATCAGGTTTTCTCTTCAGAAGACTCTTTGCCATTTTTGCTCTTAAATTCTAATTATCACTGCGTACATCATCTCTCCTAAGATCCTGCTCAAGATCAGGCCTTCTTCATTTTTGTATATGGTGTCTAGGGTAAGCAAAACAAAAGGTAAGATGGGAAAATGTCCAGAAGGAATGGATGAACCACACACTACCAGCTAAACTAAGAAGTCATAAATTACCAAATGAAAAGGAAATTATGCATAATAATTTCCTAACTGCACATAACTGCACTAACCCAGATTCCATGTTTCATGCAGAGCCTTAATTCCTTTCACAAATTGTTTGGAGTACTCATTACAGAGTAGGCACAGTGTTTCCTGCTAATGTTGTAGTGACAGAGAATAATACCTCACTCTTAGGACTTCAGAGGGGTAGTTAGCATTGGATGAATGGAGCATAGGATCTCTGTTCACTAGACTTAAGCTCACCATTGAAATCTACAGTGGGGGACAGTGGCATTTGGCATGTGTTGGAGGGCACCTGTGCTTCCCATGTGATTACCAAGTATAGTCCATAAAGCTTTAGATATAAAACACAAACCCTGTTGTATATGGTAGGTCTCAAACTTGGGACAGGTCTGGCTAATTGAGGAACCTATTAATTAATATGTCAGAGTGGACTCTGGCCGCCAGTCTACCTCAGCCTCTGCCTATTACAGAGTCCTTCTGGCTGGCATCCCTCACAGGCACAGGGACTGGGCTGGGCAGTCCTTTCCCCAACTGTTTTTCCATATATAAACTCAGCCATATTTGACCTCTTGGTTGCCACTGCAGGTGCTTGGCTCCTGGCTCTGTTCTCCCCTTCCCCTTCTCCTCACACTGGCCCATTCAGTCTGCCCCATCATGTTCACTGTGGACTCTGCCAGATGCCCCTGTCTCTCCCTGGCTCTCTCTTCTATCTATAATAAAAACTTCAAACTCTTAGGAGTAGTCATGTCCTCTTTTTATTTATTTATTTTTTTGTTCAGTGTGTATTTTACTACTTAAAATGGTCCTTTGTAGATTAAAGGTCAGTTGTTTTTTTTTTTTTAAAGACAGAGTCTTATTCTAGTGCAGGCTAGTTTTGAACTTGTGACAAGACTTTTGCCTCTCTTGTGCCCCAGTACTGAGATTATAGGTGTGAGACACTAAATCTGGCTTAATTGTCTTTTTAAATCTAAAATTTTTTAACTATTAGCTTATAAAATATCCCACGATGACCATATTTTAATAAAACAATTGATATTCTCACCACCGGGAGGACTATTGTTAACATCTATACATATTTTATTTAAGTCATGTTATGTATGTTTTTTTCTTGTAAAGATTATTAAACATTTTAAGTGTGTAACCTGTCTATCCTCTGACAAGACCATATCCCAGTATCCTGCTAGATTTGCCTCAGTTCTTTTAAAATAAAACATTAAGAATGTGTTAAGTACTTGTGAGTCTCTCTTTCCTGCTTTTCCTTGACTCCCACTGTAGAAGCAGCCCACTTCTGAATTTGATATATGTGATTCTCAAGCTTGTTTTTACTACTGTTATTACTCATCTCTTTACATACATACACAATGCTTTTTACATGTTTTTATATTTTACATATATTGAATCATTCCTGACATTCTGAAACCTTCTATTTTCTCACATCATCATTTTTTTACACCTTTTAAATTTTATTTTTTTAGTTGATTTTATTGAACTATGCATTTTTTTCCACTCCCCTCTCTTCCTCTCCTCTTCCCTTCAACCCTCTCCCATGGTCCCCATGCTCCCAGTTTACTCAGGAGATCTTGTCTTTTTTCTACCTCCTATGTAGATTAGATCTATGTATGTCTCTCTTAGGGTCCTCATTATTGTTTAAGTTCTCTGGGATTGTGATTTGTAGACTTTTTTCCACTTTAAATGTTTGTTTTAGTTCATTACACGATTATACTATGATCCATTGATTACTATGCTAATGGACATTGAAGTGCTTTCTCTCTCTCTATCTCATAATACTAATGATAACACTGCTGTGTGTGCTCTTATTCATATTCGCTTGTATAAATATGCAAGAGTTTCTCATGGCTAGTTCTTCCTAAATGGGAATTCAGAGTCTAAATGGTACGTGCATATTTCTCTCTTGTTTATAACTGGGTTATATTTGAAACATTCTGTTAGGTTTTTCATTTTTTGCCCATCAAAGAAAGATAAGTACTTTCCCTCTTTTAAGCTGGCATTTTCTAGCTACTAGTGAAACACTTTGTCTTTTGCTCACAGACTTTTCTGGATTTCTGTTTCTTTAATTTTCTTGAATATGTATTTTGGTGATTTGACATTATTTTGTTGTTGTTTTAGTTGATTAAGTTCAGGTGTTTTCTCTTGTTTATCTGTAATACTTTTTAGTTTATCTTGTAATGGTTATGTAAATTTTATCATATAAATACTCCATAATTTATTTGCCATCTTCTTTTTAAGATTTGAGTTGCCAGGCAGTAGTGGCGCACGCCTTTAATCCCAGCACTTGGCAGGCAGAGGCAGGTGGATCTCTGTGAGTTTGTGACCAAGCCTGGTCTACAAAGTGAATTCCAGGGCAGCCAGAGCTATTATTACACAGACAAACCCTGTGTAATGAAGAAAAAGAAAAAAAAAGAAAAGATTTGATTTATTTCTATGTGTATATTATATTGTTGGTTTTCTTATTTTAACAGTCAAACGGTGATGATACCCTGCTCTATTCTGCATTCAGTGATAAGTGTTGGAGACAGTTGGTCAGGTCTCGATGGTATAGCCTGTAGGTATGCAGTAGAGCAGCATGCACTGGCCTTGCTGGCACACGAATCTGTCATTCTTGGCATCACTGTCACCTGCTGTGACCAGTGAACTAATTGTAAAGTGACCTACATAAGTAAAGCACTGGCTTTTGTGAAAGTGGCTTTGGCTCTTAACACTGGCATGCAAATGTTCAGAAGGAGAACTCAGGATTATACACTACTGACTGAAGGTAGGTCACAAACAATAGTCATGTTGACTGTGTACAGCAAAAAGGATTCTCTGAGCTTAGGTTAGTGCTGTAGAACTTGAAGACTAGAATTAGGTATCTGCAGAGTTTCTCTGTGAATGGCCAGGCAATAAACATTTAAGGCTTTGTTGTGTCTGCTCCATGTCTATAGTGCAGTGTGGCAGCAGTGGGTTCATAGCCTCGACTTGATGCTCATCTGTGACTGCCTGAACACTGCACTTGATCTTAACCAAAAGGCCGAGAAGTGATGACTGCCTGAACACTGTAGGGGGACACAAAATTAATTTTCTGGTCCTTTACTCCTAGAATGTGCTATATTCAAGGGCTGGAGTCTATAGTGTTGACATTTAGGGCCAGATAATTCTGCCTTTCCCATGGAATGGGACATGCAAAATTCTCACTGATAGCACCAGTCTAGAAGATTTGGAAATGTCCTCCTCCCTTCTTCTCTCTGTATCTGTCTTTCTTTTCTCTTTTTGGTTACTGGAGTGATAGTGTGGGTTCCTCTCTTGAACTTCAGCTCTGATATCAGTGTTGAATTCGAGTCCACAATGGCACATAATCCTTAGAATGCAGGAATACTAACCTGTGAGATCAGATCATACCTTAATATATAACATATGCTAGTGTGCTGGTCAGTTATTTGTCCAGTTGACACAGACCTAGACTGGGAAAAGGGAGCCTCAACTGAGGAATTGCTTCCTCAGATAGGCCTGTAGACATGTATGTGGAACATTTTTCTGATTGATGAGGGCCTGTCCCACTGAAGACAATGCCACCCCAGGGCAGATGGTCCTGGGTTGTATAAGAAAGGCAGATGAATGAAGGCCTGGGAGCAAGCCAGTAAGCACCATTCCTCTGCAGCCTCTGCTGTAGTTCCTGCTTCAGGGTTCCTGCCCTGACTTCCCTAGATGTAGCCTGTGAGCTAAATAAACCCCTTCCTCCCCAAAATTGCTTTTGGCCAGTGTTTATCCCAACAGCAGAAAGCAGACTTAGATGTGGAAATCTTTCTGATCTCAGGTAGCTTCTCACCTGAGAAGTGTTTGTCTTTGCATTCCTGTCATGTATTCTTTTTATCTGTCTCTTTTCCTCTCTTGGTATGTGCCAGCTGGCTGGGCCCAAGCCTCCAGTGAGGCAATATTTACAGCTCACTTGGGTGGATGCTGCAGCTAGGGTAGTCCAAGGGCAGATGAAATAGCATCCACAACGGGAATGCTGCACCTCTCTGCTCTGCCTTCTTTCAAATAAGAAAGAATTCTCTTCCTTCCCCCTCTGTCAAATGACAAGAAGTATTGATTGGTTTGGTACAGTATATAAAATATGCATATAATGGAATGGTATTTTGGGAACTATTTGCAGCATTGGCTTGCTGAGCCCCAAGATTTTACCCTCCTCCCTTTTCCTTTTCCTCCTTCCTAGTAGCAGCTTCTTAGCAAATTGCAAGCTCTGCCTCTGGCTTGCTGGGTAGCAGTGGCAGTGCAGGCTTTCTCTAGTTTCCAAGGGAGACGAGTGCTGAGCCTGCAGTGCTTCCCAGAAGCCACTACCTTTCTTGCTGTTCATCTCCATGCATGTCTTGACCTTCATTCTGCTATGCAGACCTGCACAAGGAGGTAACAGTCTGTTTTCTTGGTGTTCTCTGTGTCGAGGGGGGCAAAGGGAAAGTCGGGTGGTATGGGTAAAGGCATATGGACACAGCAGAGTATAAATACTGAAATTAGAAAAAAAGGTTGCTCTGAGATACTCTGATCTGTGAACATCTTTCTGTTTGCTGTGCCCATGAATACCCAACGGTGGGAGCCCTGGTACTAGCTCGTAAAACTAAAAATTACTACATATAAAAGCATAATGTTATAGTAATATTGCCAATGGGAAGCACAGAAGAAAAATGAGAACTTGGAGGAAAAAATGTAATCAATTGCTCTCAAACACTATCTTTATGAATTCTGTTAGGTGTGTGTTTTACACATTTAAGGAGAGAGCTGAGAATATGCCTTTTCAGTATATGCTCAGGACTCCAGAGCTGTGCTTCTGAGTGTCATAGTCAGTGCTTCTTTGTGACTATTTAAGTCTAATGACAAAGTTCAAAGTGATGTCCTCTTCGCACTAGCTACATTTAAAATAGTAGCTACATAATGACTACTGGCTTCTGTATTAGACTGGATATTGAACATTTCCATTGTTATACAAAGTTCCATTGAAGGAACTAAAGAAAGAGACCAATAGAATATGGGAAACTTTGTACACTCAACATCTGAATCACAAATTCTGAATCTATGTATTTAACCAACTCTGGCTTGAAAATATTCAGGAACAAAAAATATATCTGTATTTAACATAAACAGATAACTTTCTCTTGCCATTCCTTAGCTAACATCGCATAATCACCAGTTTCTCAGCACTTACATTTTATTGGGCAATAGAAGTAAACCAGTGATGTTTTACGGTGTATATTTAAAGAGGATGTGTAAAATATTTGTAAACTCTATATGATTTTATATAAGAAGCTTGAGCACTCATAACTTTGGACATGAGAAGGGGTGCTGGAACCAATCCCCCAGAATATTTAGAGATGACTGTATATGGCCAGACCAATGAGTAGACTTTTAGCAAGAAGGACTTTTGTCTACATTCAGCATAAATATGGATTCACTATGGTTACAGATGACTGAAGTCTTTACCTACCTCTTTATTTTGTGACTAAAAATACTAACATCCTAAGAGATTGAAGAAGAACCCAGCAGTCTTTTTTACTCTTGTTCTAAAGTGTAGGCCTCCCGTTCCGTCCTGCATCAGGTAACAGCTGACTGCAGAGCCAGTTGCATCCTCCGAGGGAGAATCTAATCCCTCATGTATTTTTATGGTTTGTTCACAGCAGTCTTATAACATACTGAGAGCAACTTCTGTAATGTAAAAGCCAGACTGTTCAGTATGGCAAACTTTAGGGAGATGTCGGGATGCGAGGAAGGCCAGGGCACCTCCATCTACTCACTCCTGCTGCTCGAGGAATTGGAGGAAGACATGTCTTGTAGCTGGAATGTCATCATGCTTTGGGAAAGAAACAAATGTCTTCACTGTTGACTGAAGTGGGGCAAGTTCAGGGTGCGGGAGAGCATCTGATAATGTCTTTTGGTGATGACCTTGTGATCTTGACTATTTTAGTTATCATCTCTACCCAGAATCTCAGAGCTAGATCAAATTTTGAAGTCCTTTAGGCATTGGTCTGCTAAAATAGCTACTACGACTTGCAGTGGTGGTGCGCTCTGGAGTCACAGGCAGGCGGATCTCTGAGTTCAAGGACATCTGGTCTACAGCGTGAGTTCCAGGGCTACACAGAGAGACCCTGTCTCAAAAAGCAAAAGGAAAGAAAGTGAAAAAGAAAGTAAATGCTATAGAAATTAGGATTTATTATAAGGATTTTATGAAAAATTGTCTGCTACCAAATTAAAAAAGAGAGAATTCCCTAAAATACAGAATTTTTGTTTTAAAAACAAAATATATAAATAAGTCTAACTATTACAGAATTTGAATATTTTATTTAAAAGTTTACTCCAAAGAACACTAGTTCAGATAACTTTTATTGATGAACTTTTAAAATTATGTAACTGAAATCATACATATTACCATTACAGAATATAGGCCAGGAGAGAATACTTCCAACACATATACCCTTAACTCACAAAGCTGGCCACTATATCTCGAGAAGGGAAAAATCGAAAGTCACATTCCTTTTATGACTGTGAGTGTAGAAATCTTGGTGTGTGTGTGTTTGAGACAGGGTTTCTCTAACAGTCCAGGCTGACCTGGAACTTGCTCTGTAGACCAGACTGGCCTTGAACTCACAGAGATCCGCCTGCCTCTCAAATGCTGGGATTAAAGGTGTGTGTCACCACTGCCCAGCTGAGTAAATAGTAGTAATAAATTTTAAAGTATTACTTAAATAGTAGTAATGCATTTTGGGCTGGGGAGTGGCTGAGCTGGTAAATGTGTGCCATGTAAGCATAAGGTCTTGGTTTTGGATCACCAGTCTAGCACTGGAGAGGTGGGATGGATAACTCCTCGGGGCTGGCTAGCCACCTAGTCTAGCTGAACCTGTGAGCTTCAGCTTCAGTGCAGAACCTTGTCTCAAGCAAAGTAAAGTGGAGGGTGATGAAGAAAGCCACTTGTCACTGACTTCCGGCTTTCACACCCACCTGGAAGTACACACATGTCTGCACACTTCTATCCTGAGCTGACTGTGTGGCTCAGTGATAGAATCCTTGACTAGCATGTATGCACAGGCACAAAAGCAAAAGTAAAATGTAAGCATAAAACCTGGGTCCTTTTGTTTGAAACTTTAAGAGTTTTAAATAAAAATCAATGTGATTTTGCTCTACAAGCACGAGGGCCTGAGTTAAAATCCCTAGCGCTCACATAAAAGCTGTATTGGCACACAACTGTAGTCTCATCACTGTGGATGCAGGGAAGGAGGTTTGCCAGATCTTACGGTCAGCCTGTCTAGCCAAACCAGAGAGCTCCAATTTCAGTCAGACTTTATCTCAAAAGATAATACAGATTAGCTAAGGAGATACCTCTGTGAATAAAAGTGTTTACCACACAAGTGTGAGTATCTATGCTTCTCAAACCCCCAGAACGCACATAAAAAGCCAGATATGTAGTAGCTCATCTGTAGTCCAGGTGGCTCTGTGGGGAGATATGAGGTGGAGACAGGAAATATGCAGTGGTAGGCAAGCCTGTCTCAAATAAGGTAAAGATAAGGAATGATGTTCAAAGTTGTCCTCTAACCTCTATACATATACTGTGGTATGTGTGCACAATGAGATGTGCACTCCTGTACATTAGTGTTCACTTGCACACACACACACACACACACACACACACACACACACACACACAGAGGAGAGAGAGAGAATGATGAAGACACTTGAAATCAACCTTTAATCTCCATGTGAACATGTGAAGTGCCTACAAAACCTTAACCTGATTTCTATAAGAATAGAAAGCTTTAATTTGATGAGTGGTGTCTAAAGAAATTTTACAGTCAACATTCCTTTTAGTGGTAAAGTACTGAGAGCAGGAACTTAATATCACCACCTCTCTAGCATGGCCTACAGTTCCTGGTCAGAACAGTAAGGTAAGAAAAGAAAACAAAAATTGTAAAGTTAAGAAAAGAAATAAAATTCAGTTCTCTCTTTACAGATGGCACACTTCTGTATGAGTGGTGGTACATTTACACATACTTTGAATGCTGTAAGAGCATTTACTGATGGCGTATAGCATTCTTGCCCTTTTGACCTTTAACGACATTTGTTTTAAGCGTGTGGAGTGTCTTCATTCCTGCGGTGCATGCAGCAAAGGTGTTACCTGCTGTTTTCTCCTCCCTAGGTCTTATCTGACTCCTGTCCGGGATGAGGAAGCGGAGTCTTTACGGAAAGCACGCTCCAGACAAGCTCGGCAGACGCGCAGGTCTACTCAAGTAAGCATGACTTCCCCACACCCCAGTGTTCTTTTGTCTTTCTGCCTTTCCAGTGGAAGTATGTGTTGAAAATATGAAAATGAATGCTTTTGTTCCAGCCAGTTCATTGTAACTGTCAGCTGTCTGCGGCTGCACTGTATAGAAGCAGATTTATAATGTCTACCCACTCTCACCTCCGTTCCCCCCAGCTTTGCTTAGGAACTTTAAGAAGCCTTGTAGTCCTCTACACGTGGAGAATCTCTAAGGAAATTGATAGCGGTTTGAAAAATGTTAAACATAGAGTTTCCATTTGATTCAGTACACACAGTCTATTCTATACTCTTAGATAAAAACATCCTCACATAAAAAACTTTTATAGAGAATTATATAACAGAATTAATCAAACTAGCCAAAAAATAGAACTAAGCCAGTAATGTACTCCACAATAAGCAGGACTATACTGTTATAAGTATATGTTCATTAACCAGTGAATGAACAAAATATACCATGTACATACAGTGAAGTATTATTTGGAATTTAAAAGTGAGGTTCCAGGGGCTGGAAAGATGCTTCAGCAGTTAGCACTTGTGACTCTTGGAAAGGATCAGAGTTTAGTCCACATCTCTCCCACCAGGTGGCTCACAGCTGCCTGTACCCCCAGCTCCAGGTGATCTAGCAGTCTTGTCTGGCCTTCCTTGGGCACCTACATACACATACACAAACCCACAGACAGACATACCCACAAATAAAAAAAATTAAAGTAGTTACAATTACAACATGCATGAACTTGGAGAACACATCAAAGTGAAGCAGTCCAGGCACAAAGTCCATTTGTTATATGAGTTCCTTGTGTAGTATATCCAAAATGACTCAGCCAGAGAGGTGTGGGGTAGGATTAATTAATGCTTGGGCAGCAGGGAAGAAAGATGGGAAGGACCTTGTTAGTGGGCATGGTTTCTTTGGGCGGTGATGAAAATGTCCTGAAAATAGATAACAGTAATAGTTGAAAAACTCAGTGTATTCTAGAAATCATAAGCTCACATACATTGAAAAGAAGAATTCTGTGATATATGAGTTATATTTTAGTTACAAAAAAAGGTCTTTTATAGGAGCTGTATAAGCAATTTAAGGAAGAATCTGAGGTACCTCACACTTTCTTGCAGAGACAGAAGTGGTAGGCAGAGGATGTTTGCCAAGCCGGGAAACCAGAAGATTAGTTTGGAAGCTGTTCATAGTAGTCCCACCTGAAAATATCAGGGGCATGGCTTCAGATTGTAATGGTCATGAGAGGAGGAAAGACTTTGAGTGTGGTATTGAAGGAGGCCAAGAAAGCCTGTGAAACAGAATAAAAAGGAACTTGCAAAGTAATGTGAAGAGAACCAGACAACAGCAGTGGCATTCAAAATGAACAAGAAATAAGTATGTAGCAGAAAGGAGACACTCAACAGTTGTAATTAGATGGTACAGAAGTCAAAGGAAAGCCGATGACTGGGAACAATGTACACAGCAGCACAAGATTGCTTCTGTCTTTCCCGGCCCTCCCAGAATGGTTCAGGAATTATGCCTTCACTTTTGCTTGATGAGTGTGTGTCTATTCTTCCCATAGAATCCATCTTCCATGAAGCCCATGACTATTTTTTATTCTCATTAATATGCATTAGAAAACTTACCCATTTCCCCATTTTTAAGTTTATAGTTCAGTGTTATTAATTCCTGTCACCACTGTACAACTCCAGAACATTCTTCATCCTCCCAAACTGAAACTCTGTATTCATTAAGCAATCACCCTATGCAAGCAAGCAGTATTCTGTTTTCTGTCTCTATGAATTTGACTCCTTTGTGAATCTTACATAAATGAAGTCATATACTACGTGTCTCACTTGTTTGGCTTTCTTGTAACATAATGCTAGGCTTCATTCATGTTGTCCATATAGCATCATTTTATTTTTAAGGCTGTATTATATGCCACAATTTGTTTAGCATCCACCTTTTAGTAGACATATGACTACCGTAATAATACCACGGTGCAAATGGCTGTCCACACGTCTCCAGACCCTGCTTTCAGTCCTTTGAGGTATAGCATAGAAATATGTGCTGGCTTGTATGATGGTCCTATTTTTAATACTGAGGAGATGCTTACTGTTCTCATAATAGTTGCTCTGCTTTCCACTCCTGTCAGCACCCACAAGCATCCTCATTTCTCCAGCTCTCTCCCAATATTTGTTTTATAATTTGGGAATTTTTAATATAGTAACCACTCTAGCGAATGTGAAGCAGATGAATGAGGATAATTTTTTTTTTTTACTTTTTATTTTGTTGTTGTCATTGTTTGTGTTTTGAGGCAGGGTTCTCTGTAGCTTTGGGGCCTGTTCTGAAACTAGCTCTCGTAAAGCAGACTGGCCTCGAACTTAGGGATCCGCCTGCCTCTGCCTCCCGAGTGCTGGGATTAAAAGCATGCAGCACCACTGCATACCTGAATACATTTTAATTTTTTTTCTGTGGAATGCTACACATGTGGAGGTCAGAGAATAACTTTTGAGAGTCATTTATCCCTTTCTACCATGTGGGTCCCACATCCTCTCATGTCTTGAGGCTTGGTGGCATGTACCTTTACTCACTGGACCATTTCGGTAGCCCACTGGTTATATTTCTACTATCATTTCCCCTCAGTGTATGGTGGATGAATAATCAGAATATGCATTCATATGAATATATAATTGAATATATCAATGAGTGAAAAATAATGGTGGGGAATATAGACTACTCTTAAGTGGTTTTAAATTTATTTATGAAGAGACAGGAAAAGGTAGCTGGAGAAAGACACATAATTAAAAGAGGAAGAGCCAAAGATATGTGAGTATTTTATAATGAAACCATGCTTGTAATCCCAAACACTTAGAAGGTAGAGGTAGTAGAAGCAGGAATTCAAAGCTAGCCTCAGCTTCATAGTGATTTAGAGGTCAGCCTGGGCTACATACATAAAGACCCTGTTTTTAAAAAAGAAATCTTGTAGGAAAAGACTCTGTAGAGAGATCCAAGGTCCATATCAGCCTCTTCAAAATGAGTACATGACTTTTGAAAATATTTGTTAGATTTCCAAAGGAATCTTGGGTCGTCCAAAGAAAAAATATTCATAATCATGCAGCTCCTTAATATTACAAATAATCCAGCCTCTTACTGCTTCCCTCTTTTTCACTGACCTCGTTCTGCTCCCACTCCCTTCACCTTTGCTACGCTGCCGAGAGCCACTGCATCATCCCCAGGCTCTCCTATCCCTGAGTCTGTGGACAGGCTCCTGCTAGCTATGCCTTTTACCCCTCACTGCCTTCCAGAGCAGCACTTATTGAGGTCAGGGAACAACTTTTCACATGTTAGTCATTGCCTTCTTGTTTGAGGCAGGGTCTCTGTTCACCACTGAGCATACCAGGCAAACTAGCTTAACAAACTTCTGGGGGCTCTCCAGGCTCTCCTTTCCTTCTCCCCATAGGTGGGTTTTATATGGGTTTTGGGAACTCATATTCTGGTCCTCTCAGTCGTTTATCCACTGGGCTATCTTCCCATGTCCCAACATTTCTATCTTAACATGTGCATAAGATCATGTGATGATCTTTTTTATGTAATTTATGCTAGATTGAAAGTTTCTTGAAATGGTGCTGGTTTGCTAGTTCAGCAAATAAAAGCACTTCCTGCTCTTGCAGAGGACCTAGGGTCAGTTCCTAGTGTTTATATAGTGGCTTATAACTACCTGTAATCCAGTTCCAGGGGATTCAATGCCCTATTCTGGCCTCTGCAGCCTTTTGTATGCACATGGTACACATCAACTCAGGCAGGCTTACACACATACCTATAACATATAAATCTTCAAAGAAAGTTTCTTGAATCACTTGACTTGCCTTTGTAGTTTAACTGCTTGAAGACATCAGTAATGTAAAAGAATGAATAAAACAATGAATAGTTAAAATTTTTTTGAGACTGGAGAGACAGTCGTGCAGTGAAGGGTGCTTTCTGACCCCATGTTGCCAGGTCACTCACAACCATCTATAACTCCAGTTTCAGGGGATCTGACACCATCTGGCCTTCACAAAAAGTATGCTTGTCTGCATATACGGGAGCATGTGTATACACATAATTTTATAAAGTGAAAAGAATGTTATGGATTTACTACTCAATGACTGCCTCCTCTGAGGCTCTGAGAATGTCAGTCTCAGTCTCTTCTCAGTGCTGTCCTACTCCAAGTCTCTATCATTTAATTGCTTTGCTTTTGTCCTGCTGCTCCAATGATCTCGGGGGGAAACATTACTTGTTAGCACATCTCTGTGCGATTCCTAACGTTACTCAGGAAATGATGTTAGAGAGAAAGATAATATAGTGTTTCAGGAAGTTTTGTTGTTTTAGCCTAACTTTGAATTTTTATGTTTTTGAACCAGGTTTTACAAATTTGATTTTTCCAGTATTTACTGATCAGGGAATTAGAAGGTAACCATTTGATCTTGGGAGAGGGTAAAGTATATACAAAAAAATTGAGCACAATTTGCTATAGACCAAATATATCTATAACAGCAGATTCCACCGTTGACCTATTTTTTGGAAGACTAAGTTGGGAAAGCTAACGTATTAGTTCCAAGTATACGTAGATTTAGGTCTGAGTTCTCTGCACAGCGTGGTGCTTATTTTAAACATGTGTTGTTAGAAATGGCCTTCTGTTGCATCTTGGGAGCTTCATTTGGTTGTTTTGGGGACAGTTTCTCTGCTCAAGAATGTTAGTGTGAATCTATCTTTACCGTTTGATATTTTCCCAGGGTGTTACCCTAACAGATCTTCAAGAAGCAGAGAAGACTTTCAGCAGGTCAAGGGCAGAGAGGCAAGCTCAGGAACAGCCCAGTGAAAAGTTTGAAGACCCTGGTGGACTTGAAGGGAACACCAAGAAGCAGGAGCCATCAGCTGCCCCAACAAAGGAAGCTGAGGGAGGCCAGCTATCTGGGGGCAGGAGTCTGGAGGAAGAGGTGAGCTCCTCTTGCTGGCATGCTGTGCACCACAAGCAGGATAATTTAGTGTACTTCCTCTATGGTAGTTTAAATGCTGGTCTGCCTTGCATTAGTAAACCATTCTTAAAAGACACTGTGTGTTTATAGCTGTCTTCGGTGTAGAGCTGTATGGCTGAAAAGATCTGAAGGATTTCGGTTCTTTAAGTGATTTTTTTTCTCCTGAGAGTTAACTAATGCTTTTGAGTGAATGTCTTACTATTCTAGAGGAGTGCATATAGTATAATAAGATCTGTTTTAATGGCAGACACTGTTATAAGAATTTCAAATATATTAATTGATTTAATTTTCAGGATACCCTTCTGAGATCAGTATTGTTATTCCTATTTTATAGATGAGGAAGTTGAGTCTCACAGGCTGAGTAACTTACCTTATACTCTACACATGGAGAGGTAGGCCAGTGAGAATTTGAAGATAGGCAGTCTGACCTTCCAGCTTGTTTAACACAAATGTGTTGTTCCCAAAGTCCTGCAGAGCACTCCTAGGTGTCATGGTCTGTGTGGGCATGTGTCTCTAGTGAAAGTGGTATTCACTGAGAGGATCAAGGGTACACTTAGTGCAAGCATACTCCTGATTTCAGTTGTAACTGTTGTCTCTATAATTATTATAACTACTCCTTCTCTCTCAAAAGTGTCCCAATGTGAACTGATAAATATGGATACTGTAGCTATGAGAGCAAGGAATCTCTCACTTGTTGGCACTCTTGAGTGCTGAGTTCTGTAAACTGATATTATTGTGCATCTTGTTTGTTTTGTTAAGTTATTATTTGCTAGCTGGACAGTAGTGATGCACGCCTTTAGTCTCAGCACTCGGGAGGCAGAGGCAGGCGGATCTCTGTGAATTCGAGGTCAGCCTGGTCTATAGAGTGTGTTCCAGGACAGCTAAGACTACCCAGAGAAACCCTGTCTCGAAAAACAAAAACAAAAAAGGTTATTGCTGAGTACTGGTTTCTAGATAGTGTTCAGGTCCCTAAGACATTATCTAAACCCTCAGCATCCTTCTAAGGATAGTTTATCCCTGTTTTACTTACGAGGGTGCTGAGGCTTAGAGAAGTTAACTTAAGATCACACAGCTACTACCTGCAGAAGTAGACTTTAAGCCAAGTTCTGTCTGGGCCCAAAACTTGTTTATTTCATTGTTTCTGTCTTTATGGCTTATAAATTAAAAGTATGCAACTTCTACACTGTGAACTTAATTTATAGATACAACTTGTTTAAGATACAAATTCTTATTTGTCTCTTAAAGAATCTTCAGTTAATTAAGCTAAGGCTAATTGTTCTGTTTTAACTCTCAGAAAGAAAAATTCGAAAGGGGAAATAGAAATTTAAAAAAGCTCTAGGAAAATAGTGAAGTCATTTGTGGTACAGCCTTGCCTAGTGTGTGTCAGGCCTGGCTTTGATGCCCAGAACATGAAATGAGCTCTTCAGTGAGTCAGTACCATGTTGGTGGAGTGCCCAGACAGTGCAGGAATGGTCACATTTGCTCTCTATCCACAGGTCATTGCCACTCTTGTTTCTTCACACTCCTAGCTTTTTATTTCCCATGTACTCTGTCATTGAGCACCCCATCTTAAAAACAGCAGTGCTTTCCCCATTTTCAAGGTCAAAAGAATTATTAACAATGAGCTATTTAGTACCCTTTGGTCACTTTAGAAAGAGTTTATCTTAACTGCTGTGGTCAAAATGATATCCTCAGAGTGGGACTCCAGAAGCTGTTGGTTCCTGATCACTTACTAACACTAATTCAGCAGATAGAGGCTGATTGAACATCAGTTGTTACTAAGTCCTCTTCATATTGAAAGACCCATTTTGAAGAAGCCTACTGTCTTTATCCTTTGATGAACTTGACCACCAAAATCTCATCCTGTGGATTATTTCTAGCCTATCTATCATCGCCTAAGGTGTTCAACTCAACCAGACAAACCCACAACACCCGTGTCTCCTTCTGCATCAAGAACCTTACTCTACACTGGTTCTCATCTACTACGGACAGGTAGAGCTTCAGACCCCGATTCTGTGAATTCAGAAACCACCACAAACGCCACAGCTGCAAAGGAAATGGACAAGAATGGTATGCATAGCTTCAGAAGCCACTGTCCAGTGTGCATGGCCCAGGTTTTTAAGGTCCACATTCTGTGTTATCTTTGGGCAGAGAAAGAAGGAGCTGATTTGGATGATGAGTCCTCTAACAGGCTGTCTATCCGAGAGAGGAGGCGACCTAAGGACCGGCGAAGAGGCACAGGCATTAACTTCTGGACAAAGGATGTAAGTACATTCATCTGAGTAGGGCATACCATATCACCTGTGGCTGCCAGCCTCCTTGTTGAGGTCAAAAGAAAGACCCATGAAATGCCATGATTGTCATAGACATGACAAAGAACTTTACTAAGAAAAAGGGAAGACTCTGCAGGTATGGGACTCATTTGGTATGTTTCTGCTAAGTGCCTAGAGCAGTGCTGAATACAGAGATACTCTGTAACTGATATAGAAATTTTGAAAGCTGGAGATTTTCAGCTACTGTGTAAGCAAGTGGATAAATTTGGCAAATTTTAGCAGTTGTTTCTAGGAGTCTGATGTGGGAGAGTCTTCTGTTTGTGTTGGTTTCATTCGTTAATAAAGAAACTGCCTTGGCCCATTTAATAGGCCAGCCCTTAGGTGGGTGGAGTAGACAGAACAGGAAGAAGGAAATGAGGTAGATGGCTCAGACAATTGCCCCGCCTCTGCTCTCTGGGACAGATGCCATGAAGCCAGCCACCAGGTCAGACATGCTGAATCTTTCCCGGTAAGACACCACTCATGGTGTTACATACATTATTAGATATGGGTCAGTCAAGATGTGAGTAAGAGGCTGAAACTAATGGGCCAGGCAGTGTTTAAATGAATACAGTTTGTGTGTTGTTATTTCGGGGCATAAGCTAGCAGGCGACCAGGAGAAGGGCGGCGGGAACGCAGCCTGCAGCTCTCACTACTTTCAGGAGTCCCTGAAAGTCATGTAGTTGACAGTATCTTAATACTACCTATAAACCAAGGTTTAACTATTGTAGGGTGATAAGAATTTTGAAGGAAGAGGCTGGAGAGATTGCTCGTGGTTAAGACCATTCATTTTTTTCAGAAGAACCAGGCCCAGTTCTCAGTACCCACATGGTGGCTCACAGCCATCATAACCCCAGTTCCAGGGACCCAACAGGCACACACGATGCACATACTTGCATTTAGGCAAAACACTCATATGTGTAAAGCAAATAAATATTTTCTTTTTCTTTTTTAAAAAATGTTTTAAAAAAGAATTTCAGAGGGCTTAAAGTCTATAATTTGACACAGGTTTAAAATGAGTCAGTTTTACCTTTCTGTATGGTAAAGGATCAAATAGAGAACAGGTCCCCAGTGCTTACTAAGCACAAACACACAGTACTTCAATGCATTCCCTTTATAACTGCTTCTAATGTTCCAATTCAAACCTGTTACTGACATTTTTTAAACCAAGTGACCAATACCGTAAACCAGAGGCCCCTGGTTCCTAATGACCCACATGAAAACTAGATAAAACTATGCAGCAAGACAAGAAATTTAGCAGTAGTCATCTCTTGTTTCAAACCAACTTTTAGCAAAGATGCATTGCCCTGTTTTAGGACTAAATCGATAGTGTTTTGTTTTTACCGGTGCTGGGGATTGAACTCGAGGCCTTGCAGATACTAGTCAAACAAACTCTTCACCGGTAAGCTGCACTCCCTGACCACAAGGTGACAGTGTTTAACAGAGTGAAATGAAGTCTTGCTTTTTGAAAAAATACCTTTTAACCAACTGTGGTTGGTTTGACATTTTTTATCGTGGTGATATTTCGAAGTCCCCTGCCTGTGACAGCTGTTGAAAGTGGCAATAATGGCATCGCTTTCAGTTTTCATTGCCCATGTTTGAAACGCCAAGAGATGTGATTGATAGGAACTGACCTTGTTTTCAGAGAGGTCTGTGGCTATGATCCTTTTGTTTTTCCTCCCCTTTCCTTTCAGGAGGATGATGCAGATGTCTCTGAAGAGGTCAAAGAAGCATGGGTATGTGACACACTGGTGACACAGCCCCTTTGTGGTTCAGCCTTGCTCCTTGGCACAGGAGATGAGCAGATCTATGTAGATGTGGGCAGAGGGTGAAGACGAGCACTGCTCTGAGCAGTGTGACAGGGGCTTGTTGGGGCCTCTTTTTCCTGTGCAGCAGCACTGCCGTGCTCCTGAACGACTTTCCAGTGCCTACTGTGCTGGTTGCCAGGCATTGACACCCACACAGGTGCCACATGTCTCCCTTGAACATTACTGGATTGGATAAAGGACTGGGAAATTTTCGGAATGTGAAATAAAAAGCGATGCCGGTTCCTAATGATTCTCTTCTAACAGAGAACATAAACCTTGAGGCCATTTAAGAGTTATTTATATTTGTCTTTGAAGTGATGGTAAGTGCCTCACCTCTTCAGTAACTTGACTTTTTGAAACCTGGCATCCAACTCCTCTTGGCACTGGAAGGCCTACACCTACCATCCCTCCTCTGAGCTACTTTTAAACCTCTAAACACTGGTAAAAACCAAATTCATACAAATCTTTGTGCTTTACTTTTCAAAGCATATAAAATGATAGCCTTTTAGTACCATACAGTTTATTATTGTACATTTATTCTCAGAATATATTTAATGATCTTTAGAGAAAATCAACAACTAGTTCATTTTTATCAGTAGAAACATAAGTAACAAATTTTCATTGTTCTATCTAAATACTTACAATCCCAAGCGGTAACTGTGTTGTGGTATATGTTTGCAACCCCTTATGAGTCCATGGCAGGAGCATCACAAGTTTTTTGGTTTTGAGGTTATGTGTATGTGTGTGTGTGTGTTTCCTGTTCATGTGTTGATAGATAGGTATGGATGCACTTGCATATGTTGTATGGAGACCAGAGGTCAACATCAGGTGATTTCTTCAACTAGTCTCACCTTAATATTTGAAAAAGGATCTCTCGCTGAACCTGGAGCTCATAAATTGGGCTAGACAGGTTGGTTAGCAAATTCTATGGATCCTCCTGTCTTCCACCTCCCAAGTGCGGAGATTACAGGTATGCAGTACTGTCTGGCCTTTTTATATAGGTGCTAAGAATCTGACCTCTGGTCCACTTTACTATCTAAGCTATCTCCAGCCACTGTATGATAAATTTAAGGCTAGACTGAGCTATGTTGTGAGATCTTGTCTTAAATGTGGGTGGTAATTAATGATAACATGGGTAAGAATTGTCTACCTTGATTGATGTTGAGACTTTATGTAATAAAGATGAATTGGGCTGTTTAGAAATAACACATAAAATCCTTTGAAATCCGAGCAATGGTGGTGCATGCCTTTAATCCCGGTATTTGGGAGGCAAAGGCAGGTGGATCTCTGAGTTTGAGGCCAGTTTGAAAAACTAAACAAAACGAAAAATCCCCTGGAGCAGAAGTGAGTGAGTGCGTGTCTGTTTATGTGTATGTGTGTGTGTGTGTGTGTGTGTGTGAGAGAGAGAGAGAGAGAGAGAGAGAGAGAGAGAGAGAGACAGACAGACAGAGACAGAAACAAAGAGAGATAGAGACAGATTGTGTATGTATGTCAGCAACTTTCTAGATCCTTTAAGGCAGTGGTTCTCAACTTTCCTAATGCTGTGACCCTTTAATATAGTTCCTCATGTTATGGTGGCCCCTCAATCACAAAAGTATTTTTGTTGCTACTTCAGAACTATAATTTTGCTACTGCTATGAGTCATAAATATCTGTGTTTTACAATGATCTTAGGCAACTTTTGTAAAAGGCTCATTTAACCCCCAAAGGGATCACGACCCCCAGGTTCAGAACTGCTGCTTTAAGGGTTTTGAAAAGGCTTTTGGAGACAGAAAAGTTCTTTTGTGGAACTATGCTTAAACAGAGAGTCTGAGTAATAGATTGCAAAGCCCTGGAAAGGACCATAATCCCTATAGGGTTAATACAGGCCATTGAGAGCCAGGGAATTACAAGGGAAGTTTTGTTGTCATAGAATGTGTTGTTAGTAAAAACCTTCTGTACTAAACTAATTGGCACTGGAAAATCCAAGCCCAGGGTACGAAGCAAGAAGAATTAAAATGGTCTTTGATACAATGCTTCTTAGGGAATTTTATTTTAAGTTTGTTGGATTAAAACCATAGAAAGGACTTTCTGGTTTTGTGTTAAAAAGCATGGACTGTTAGGATTTGACATGGAGATCATTTGTCAGACTAAAGAATATTTCATTTATCCAATTATTTGTGGCATCTACTAGTGTTTCCCATATGTCAGGTAGACTCCACCTTAATCTCAGCAAATGATAAGCAGCCCAATGCCTCTAGTGTATGGATGTATGGATGTATGGGTACCTTTGCATGTATGTAGGTAAGCTAGGGTTGGTCCAAGCACTTGCCAGGAGATGCTATTCCCCAGTACTACTCAGTTCTGCAAAGGAAAGGCTGTAGATGAGACAGCCTAGCTGAGGCTGCCTTTTAAAAAAGTCTTATATTTGCTTGTTCCTTTACTTGTTTGTTTTCCTTGCTGGTGTACTCTTTACCAACGATAGTAGGCATTATCCATATGGGCCCACACAAGAAATATCTGATGATGACCCAGAATAAATTGCTACAATCCTACCTAAAGATAGTCGGTAGTATCTAGTGACTCCTAGGACTCTTAGGACTCTTTCTTATGCCATACTGTCCATCCATTAAACAGTAAAGTTGATTTGTCTCTGTAGCAACTGATGTGCCCAACAAAAGAGGGAAATTCTGTGAAGTAGCACTATAGCTAATCAGTATGGATACTGTGTGAGAAGCCAGGGCAGTTCCTTCCTCTCTTATTATTGGTTCATTGAAATTCTATCTGCTATTGAGGTTGTACTAGCTCCTCTCTCTTCCTAGAGTGGTAATACCTATTGCTTTTAAAGTTGACTCCCCCCAAGACTCTGATAGCTATTTTTCAACTGAAATACTATTTATAAGCAATAAAATATATAAATTTAAAAATGCACCATTTGGGGAATATTGACGTATAACTACCACCCAGCAGAATATAGAATTTCTCCATCACCTTATACCGTTCTTTTTTTGTCCCTTTCCAGTCAATCCATTAACCCATGAAGCAATCATTTTTCTGATTGTCACCATAATTTTGTATGAACTCATCCAGCGATGTTTAATTTTAAGAAGCAAATTTCAGTGGTTATTATCGCTACTATATTCTTCCAC
The DNA here is from genome assembly GCF_903992535.2 of Arvicola amphibius. Classification (NCBI taxonomy): domain Eukaryota; kingdom Metazoa; phylum Chordata; class Mammalia; order Rodentia; family Cricetidae; genus Arvicola; species Arvicola amphibius. Next base: position 85,253,907 of record NC_052058.2, read on the forward strand.
TTGGGATTAGAGCAAAATGATTTCCAAATATGACTCTTTCTTCTCTTTTTGAGTATTTTGAAAAATTCTTGAGTGTCTTACCATGTGCCAATAGCAACTGCATGGCCGAGAAGGCCTTCTGTGTAACCGAAGCCCTGCTGACATCACTAGAATTCATTTCCTCTTTTAGGACTTATGAAAATGAAACTAAGATTTAGTTACAAACAAGATTCATGGCCCAGGATAGCACTGATGTTTTCTCATGTGCAGAGTAGATGGTAAAGGGATGAGTTACATGTTGTTCTCGTGAGCATAGTGGCACAGTGAGGAGTCTGGGGACCTTGCTTAAGCTCAGCAAAGTAAATGATTAGGGTCCAAACCTACCCCAGTTATGTTTAAAACAATTCTGTTTCATTATCCACAGTAGGTATTTAACAGGTAATCTCTGGAAATCTTTAGATATCTTTTGTATTACTAAGTGAAAAAATAAATTTAAATGTTAATATAAGTGTCTTTATATTCAGGAGTATGCTCGATGAACAGTAGTCCTCCTTTATACATGGGGAGTGTTTTCCAAGATGGGGGGTGGGAGGCTGCCTAAAATTGTAGATAGGACTATACAGTACATGTACTACGTTTTCTCTTATGTACCTATGTTGAATTTTAGCCTGAAATCAGTTACAGTAAACAATAATAAAAAGGACTTCTGTAACTGTGAGCTGAGTAAAGTGACCAACATCACTACTCTTATATTTTCAGGACATCACTTAGTAAAATAAGGATGACTCGAATACAAGCACTACAATCTTGATGTCTTAAAGGGTGATCTGATCGCTAAGAAGGCTCTTAAATGACCAGGTTCTGGACAAAGAGGTGATTCATGTTTCAGGCAGGACAGAGCAGGGTGGTATGAGATTTTATCACACTACTCAAAACAAGACACATTTTTTTTTTTTTTTTTTGGTTTTTCGAGACAGGGTTTCCATGTAGTTTCTAGAGCCTGTCCTGGAACTAGCTCTTGTAGACCAGGCTGGCCTCGAACTCACAGAGATCCGCCTGCCTCTGCCTCCCAAGTGCTGGGATTAAAGGCGTGCGCCACCACCGCCCGGCACATTTTTTTTTAAATATATGAATTGGCTATTCTGGAATTTTCATTTAACCTCTTCAAGTAGTCTGACTGAGTAGTTAAACCCATGGAAAGCAGAACTGCAGAAGAGGTTTGGGTGGCTGTTGTAGCAGTGACAGTCTAGAGTGTCTGCTCTGGCCTGAGCAACTGTATGCACACTTGAACCCTCTCCACCTGTTCCTACCTTCCATGGGCACACTTGAACCCTTTCTGTCTGTTCCTACCTTCATCTTTGGCCTATTTTTTATGTGACATGAAATTTGCTTGTTTCCCATCTTCTGGGGCAGTCTGTTCCCAGCCCAACCGTGTTGTATAACTGATTTTATCACTAGAGGGCACAAGTAATCAGCAGAGAAGATGTTTGTGAGCAAGCAGAAGGATGCCTCGCATATCACCATAGAACCTCCACCTGACGATAGATGAAGAAAATGACAGAGCCCCACATTGGAGCACCGGAATGAGCTCCCAAGGTCCTGATGAGGAGCAGAAGGAGAGAGAACATGAGAAAGAAAGTCAGGACCGTGAGGGAACCTCCATCAGGCGACAGATGGGGAAGGTGACTGAGCCCCACATTGGAGCACTGGACTGAGCTCCCAAGGTCCTGATGAGGAGCAGAAGGAGCGAGAACATGAGGGAGAAAGTCAGGAACAAGAGGGGTGCGTTCTCTCATGGAGACGGTGGGACAGAACTAATGGGAGATCACCAACTCCAGTTGGAATGGGACTGATGGATCATGCGACCAAACCCGTCTCTCTGAATGTGGCCAACAGCGGGGGCTGACTGAGAAGCAAAGGACAGTGGCTCTGGGCTCTGATTTTTCTGCATGGACGGGCTCTGTGGGAGCCTTCTCAGCTTGGTCGATCACCTTCCTGGACCTGGGGGGAGCTGGGAGGACCTTGGTCTTAGCATAGAGTGGGGAACCCTGATGGCTCCTTGGCCTGGAGAGGGAGGGAGGGGAGGTATGGATGGAGGGGAGGGGAGGGAAGGGGTAGAAGGAGGGGAGGGAAGGGGGAGGAGGAGGGGAGGGAGGGGGGAGGAGGAGGGAAGGAGATGTAAATTTTTAAATATAAAAAAAAAAACCATGAGGAAAAAAAAAATGAAGCAGAATCACAGACACTGCTTTTGCTTTTAAAGACTTGTTGAATAAGCCAGTTCAATATAGTAAAGGTGTTTGCCTTATAATCCTTTGTATCATGAGCTACAAGATAATGTACAGATAACTTGGTTCAAGAACCTAATCCCACAGTTAAGAAAACTAAGACCCAAAGAAGCAAATTATTTGGAGACATGAAATCTCTGTGTGATCCTATGGCTTGCATCAGGAGACTTTTTAAATGTGTCAGTAGTGACACAGACCTGAAAATAGGGCTTATATTTTGTCATGCCCTGTTTATCCATTTATCCACTTATTTTTTTACCTAGCAGGTTACATGTTTGAATTGATCTACTGTTAGCTTCTGACCTCCTTGAGTGAAGGAACATCTTAAGAACTTATAAGCTGCTTACAGAGTAGCAAAATTCAGTGGGTGAGGACATCGCCATTCTGCTGTTCCTTTTGTTGTTGTTGTTGTTGTTGTTTGTTTTGTTTTGTTTTTTGTTTTTGTTCTTTCTAGACAAGGTTTCTCTGTAGCTTTGGTGCCTGTCCTGGAACTAGCTCTTGTAGACCAGGCTGGCCTCGAACTCACAGAGATCTGCCTGCCTCTGCCTCCCGAGGGCTGGGATTAAAAGTGTGTGCCACCACCGCCTGGCTTCTCTGCTGTTCTTGACATAGATGGGTAGCTGTTTCTGTCAGGAAGTAAGAATTAACATACTTTTGTTAGGAAATCTCACTCCCACCTGTAATTCCCTGAAGCTTCCTTAAGAGAATCAGATGATACCCAATCTAAACAAATTAATTGAAACTTTACCCTCTAGGTAAGAAGTAGAGCTGTTTTAATCCTGAATGGAACTGATAGATTAAATTAATAACCACCCCCTAAAATGCATTGTTAATTTATGGATTCAAGGTACCTGGCTGTTGTAGATAACTGCTGACCTGCTAGTGGAAAGATCTGCTGGTAAGGTGCTCTAGAAGAGGTAAGCAATTTAATGTAGGCAGTTTCCAACTGAATAAAAGAGAGAACAAGTTAAATTTGCTGCCATGGCTTAGTTCTGAATGTTAACAGGAAATCGATGCCCCAGAAATGTCTGTAATGAGAACCACTAAATTCATTTTGTATTTTGAGCTGCCTCCCTCTTGTTTGAATCTTCCTGTTCTTTCACTCAGTAAGTGCTCTTATGTACCGTTTGTGGTTAGGCATTTTTCTAGAGTCTGGGAATATGACAATAAACAAAAAGTCCTGTTCTTGTAGAATTTACTTTCCAACAAGAGAGACTGGCAATAAATAAATAAAGTAAACAGATGATAAGTGCTATTTAAAAAACAGAGCAAAGATGAACAGAAGTGTCACATGGACTGAAACTTCACATTGTAAATAGAGCAATCAGATTAGGCAGCATTGACAGAAGATTTAGTGTAGACTAAAGGATATGAGATGGGAAACTATACTGGACAGATGAGGGTAGGGTAAGGAACACTCCCAAGGACCCCTCGGCAGGTGAGCCCTGCATGTTTGAGGACAGGTTGAGAAAACAAATGTGTCTAGAGCAGAATGAACAAAAGGGAAGATAGATTGAACTATGTCATTGCAACAGCTTCAGCGTTTGCTTTGCAGATGTGGGTACCTATTAGAAGCTTTTTTATTCCACACCAGAGTAACGTGATTACTTGTATTTTATAAATTCTGATGCCATATTGGAGAAGAAACTCTGAGGGGAAAGCAATGGAAGCAAGAATATCAGTTAGGAGGCTGCTCCCATAATACAGGAAACAGTGGATGATGGTGGTTTAGGACCAAGGATGGCAGAAAGATTCTGAAGAGTTGTATTCAGGATGTATTTTGAAATTGGAACCACCTAGATTTACTGTTGGTTTGAAAATAGTATGAAGATAAAGAAGTGAAGGTTGGCACCAAAGCTTTTAGCAACATCATCCCTAAGGGTGAGTTTTACGGCTGAGATAGAAAAGGCTATAGCAAGAACAGATCTGACAGAAGAAAGGCAGGCATCTATTTGGGATAGAGTGTTGGGCACACTAAGTTCAACTGGAAATGTCAAGAGAGCAGTTGAATGTGCATCTAGAGTTCAAGTTAGAGTCCAGGCTGGATTTATAGACTTGGTTGTCAGTAAAGTTACAGATCATCTCTAAAACCATGAGCTTGAGTGCAGTCACCAGGAGAATAACTTCAGGGACCAAAGACAAAACTCTGGAGCACTCTGAAATTCAAAGCAAGGGACTGAGAACTCTCATGGGAGGCTAGCCTTGGCTCTTGACTTGAAGACTGAGTGGATTTCTCCCCTTTCCAAATTAAAAACAAAACAACAGTGCAATAAGTTGTTGTGGCTTTGTTCTTTACCATGTTTTTTTAGTTGTATAGTGTTATTTTTTAAAAAAAATTTATTTATTATGTATACAGCATTCTGCCTGCATGTATGCCTGCACACCAGAAGAGGGCACCAGACCCCATTATAGATGGTTGTGAGCCACCATGTGGTTGCTGGGAATTGAACTCAGGACCTCTGGAAGAGCAGCCAGTGCTCTTAACCTCTGAGCCATCTCTCCAGCTCTCGTTTTATAAAGTGTTATTACCCATACAATCTGCTTGGCCTTTTTATCAAAGAGGGGTAAGAGAGCTACATCCCCCAGAGCCTCTGTTGACACCTTTGGAATAAAGACCACTGCCTCTCTACCTTGAGCCTGTTCTAAAAGAATTACAAGGGGCTTTGCTGACTAAACAGGGAAATTGTTGAGATGACTCACCTCTGAGTCCCCTTTGCTTTGTCTTATTTTTCTCAGCTTTATTGTTTTTTTTTATTAACTAGCTCTTCCCATTTTTTAATGTGGGGAGAAAAAACCTCTCTTTTAACTAATTCCTCCCTTGAAGAATTCCCAGCTGTCTCACAGATCTGCTGCCCGCTGATGACGATGCAGATGTGAGGCTGACTGCTGCTGTAGAACAGTAGAAGTCTGACCGGATTTCGGTGCAGTTACCTGGTTTGGCAGTAGTCCAAGAAGGGGTCCAGGAACAGCCCACCAGGAGAGAAAAAAGGAAACCTAGCCAGTGGGGCAGTGACTCTGGCCACGTGTAGCTCTGCAGCCACAGGCAAACAGCTTTTTTTTTTTTTTGTGAATTTATACCCAAAAAGTTGGTACCAAATGTAGCACAAATTCTAGTTGTTCTTAATAATAAAAACTCGGAGTCAGCTATAGGGGTTAATGCTGAAGATCAGAGAAGCAAAACGGCTAGCCACTAGAGTTCTTACTTCTACCAATGCTCAGACCAAAAGAGCCATCCTGTTCTCAGACTGCATCCTCGGACTGACTGCGTTCGCAGACTGACTGTCTAGACGCTGGCCTCTGACTGCACTGAGCTCCTGTCTCCTCCCACCTTATATTCCTCTTTCCACCAGCCATATCATGGCTGTCTCTACCTTTCTAGTGCTGGGATTAGAGGTGTGTGATCCTAGCTGCTGTGATCACCTTTGTGTGAGATCTGTTTCTCTTTTTGACTGGATCAATTTCGTGTAGCCCAGGGTGGCCTTGAACTAACAGAAATAAGTCTGCCTCTGTCTCCTGAGTCCTGGAATTAAAGATGTGTGCCACCACTCCCAGATCTCTAGTGGCTTAGCTCTGCGCTCTAATCTTCAGGCAAGCTTCATTTGTTAAAACACAAACAAAATATCACCACAATTTCACTTATGAAGCTTTTTTTTGAGAAGCATTTATTTCTAGATGCTACTGAATTCTCTAAACTTTGTTTTATCTTGTGGTGGCTCAAATGGCCATCATAGATTGAGTTTAGAACTGAACAACTTCAAAGCTATTGTGTTAACCATCTCATTTTGAAGATAACCGGGCCAATTCAGTGGCTCAGTGGGCAAAAGTACTTGCCACAAGAATCTGACGACCCAAGTTCAATCCCCAGAATCCACAGTAAAAGAAGAGAATAAACTCCCAAAAGTTGTCCTCTGGTCCCCATATGTACCCTGTAGCACTTAAAGGCCCACACACTTTTCTGTGTGATACGTACATACACTGCATGGTTAGATGAATAAAGGTCACACCAGCGGCTCAGAGATGAACTAATGCGAGGATGGTGGCATTCCACTCCCTGTTCATGTCACACTGCTTTCAGTTGTGTCTTTCTGCCTGTTGTTTTTCATGCATCTCAGACTGCTCTGACAGGCATTATAGAATAGAAGCTAAGTACAGAGCCAGGAACAACGTTCTCTGCATGTGAATTCCAACTCAACTATTTTAGATAAGATACTTCTCTTTGCTTCAGTTTCCTCATTTATAAACTAGAGATAGTTATAGTACTAGTGTTTGACTTACGTTATGAAAACGAAGCTAGTACATATAAGTTATTGGTGATTCCTAAGTTTCTAAATCAGTCTAGAACACGGATTTTGGAACTTTCATCGTCCTTTAGAATCATGTGATTGTAAAATGATCTACTAATATTCCCTTAAAGAAAAAAATTGGAGAGTTGAGAAACAGCTTAGATTCCTCTGTAACTCTAACAGGAGTGTTTTGTTGTTTGTTTTTGAGTCAGGGCCTCACCATAGAGCTCCTCCACCCTCCTTCCTGAGTACTGGGATTACAGACATGCCACCACACCTGGCTTTCTGAGACTTTTGAGGATGTTTTTAGGAATTGCTAAGGTAGAGAAGGAAAAAGGAAAGTGTAGAAAAGAACAGGACTAAATGTTTCAAATTTCACTCAGAATCCTTTGAGCTTCCAAGCAAATCAAATCCTCTACAGATTTCTTTGTGGGTCAAGCCACCTTGCATTGTTATCCCCAAATTGCTGTTGTGTCTTTGCTTTTCTCTGGATTTTCAAGTAATTCTTTCTAGACAGTTCTTTACTAGTCTTCTCCTACCCCCTCTCTAGATGAATTTGTACTATTTTGCTCATCTTTCACAAGTGCTCCTGGCTATTTGCTGAATCTTCTCTCCCAAGCAATGTGTTTTTTTTTAGTCTTGTTACTTAATCTCATGAAGCACCTTTGTCTGCTCATTCTCTACCCAGGCATTTTCTTGGCCTTTCTCCTTTTAGGTAAAATCCTAGGTCTGTTTTGCTTTTTCCTCTCTATTGGGGCCTGATTGCCTAATATGGTAAGGTATTTCCCAGACAAGACTGCACTGTTGAGCTGGAACAACAGCTTGCCTGAGTTTAAAGACATGGTAGGTAAGCTATCAGATAGAGCTAGTTATTTATGTAGTAAAGTCATGTTTTTATAGGATACCATATAGCAACCACAAACTTTTTTTTCTTGGTAGGCTTTTCTCTTGCTCTTAACCAAGTTAAAAAGATAATAAAATACAGATTTTCTTCACTCAACTTCTTTATCTTTTGACAGATAAGGAGAAGAATAAATATATAAAAGTACTCAGAATGAGAGTTTTGAGATGTCCAAGAAATTTGATAACATGCTAGTGTTCATAGGATTTTTTTTTTAAATAGGGATAGATTTAATAAACAATGGCTGTTATGAGCTGTTCTCTGGGAGGCAGTCCCGGGGAGCTGGCAGCATTCTGTGTGTGGAATAGCAAGCTGTCCCAGGTTTGTGCAGTTTGCGACGATGGCAGTTGAGAGCAGAGAATAGAGCTGGATAAGTGCAGTCAACCAGCTCTGTCTGGGAAGTTGCTTATCATCCACTGTGCACTGAAGAATCTTCCTCATGGCCACCGCCACCCTGACCTGGAAGGCTCTTTGCTCTCACTGTACATTTGCACTTGTTTCGCAACTGTAGTTTCTTAAAATACTGCAGATGCTAGGGTTTTCTATATATGGATCGCGCCTTGCTCTAGCCCAGGCTGCATAAACCATCTCAAGAACAAAGTTCCTTTTTGGCATCTTTCTTTTATGAGCTCCATTAATTTTAGGCCATGCTGTTGCCAAGGGAATCTCAGTAATCAAAGCTCACATGGACTCCTCGGAAACCCTGTAAGTTTGGTCCCAGAGTCATGTTACATCAGTGAATTCTACTCTAATCAGAAATCTTTATAAAGATTGAATAAACTGATCTTCAAGGTAATCTGTTTGGGCGTCTTTTAAATGTCTTATTTTAAAATGTAGAAGATTTTCCCAACTATTAGGAAAAGTTAATTAATCTCTTGACCTTTCCTTCTTCTACTTCTCTTCTTTCTGCCTCCAGTTGCTCGCAAAGCATCAGTTCATGTTACAACCTGTAACCGTATGTATTTTTGTGGATGACACTCATTAGCATGAAATTCAGAGTAGAGGGGTTTTATGGTTATAAAATAGGTAATACACTTCATTAGAGAAAATTTATGAAGTACAAAAGTATGAAGCTGGTTCTCAAGAGTAGCAGGAGTCTTTCCAGAGGCAGTTGTAAAAGTGCCATGTTTTCGGGGGACACGGTGCTGGGGGAGTGTGTGCGCACTTACTGGGAGGAGGCGAAGGGACTGTCTTGTGATGCTCCTTAAGAAACACTTCCCTAGCTTTTTTTCGTCAAGATGGCGCCAAAAGCGAAGAAGGAAGCTCCTGCCCCTCCCAAAGTGGAAGCTAAAGCGAAGGCCTTGAAAGCCAAGAAGTGCTGAAAGGCGTCCACATCCACAAAAAGAAGATATGCACATCGCCCACCTTTCGGCAGCCCAAGACCCTGCGGCTATGAAGGCAGCCTAAATACCCCCGGAAGAGCGCGCCCAGGAGGAACAAGCTTGACCACTATGCCATCATCAAATTCCCCCTGACCACCGAGTCAGCCATGAAGAAGATAGAAGACAACAACACACTTGTGTTCATTGTGGACGTCAAGGCCAACAAGTACCAGATCAAACAGGCTGTGAAGAAACTCTACCCGACATCCATGTGGCCAAAGTCAACACCCTCATAAGGCCCGACAGAGAGAAGAAGGTGTATGTCCGGTTGGCTCCTGATTATGATGCTCTGGATGTTGCCAACAAAATTGGAATCATCTAAACTGAGCCCAGCCGGCTAATTCTAAATATACACTTTTTCAACATTAAAAAAAAAAAAAAAAAAAAAAAAAAAAAAAAAAAAAAAACACTTCCCTAGAAAGTCTCAGAGGAGTCTGGAATTAAAATCATTTTATGTATAAGCTCAGTTGGTGAGGGCAGTTCTAAAAATTGAGGTATCACACAAATTAGAGAGAAACCATACTTAGATTTACTCACCCCTGATGACTGTGTCACTTAGCTAATGGAGGCATTTACAAGAAGTTCTGAATCTTCATTTGATAGTAATTATCTGAAGTAGCCAAATCTTTGGCTTCTTCATTATGCCTCATAGTATTATTGACCCAAGAATTTTATATATATATATATATAAAATATGTGAATGCATGTATGTGTGTGTGTTATATTTTTAAAATTTATTTGGTAAAGGTGTAGCTCAGAAAAGAGGGCCATGAGGCTGGTTAAATTCCTACCACCATATAATGTGTGTGCATGATGATATGTATTTCATTATAAATTAATCTACTTTTATTTGTTTATTTTAATGGTTTTAGCTAAATTTTATCATTTCATTTCCGAACAGTAAAGGTGAGGGTATTAAAATATTTGTCATAAAAAGATAATTTCTTATGACACAAAGAATAAGAAAAAACTGTGGCCATATTATTTAGATGACATTATTACCATGCTGATGAATTGGGCTGGGGAAATGGCTCAGTGGGCAATAATAGCACCTGCTGCCAAACCTTGGACCAGCTGAATTTGATGCCTTGAATCCACATGGTAAAAGGAGAGACTTGACTCTCTTACAGGTTGTCCTCTGACTTCCACACATGTGTCATTGGTTGTGGACTTCCAAACATATATATGCACACAGTCAAGTAAAGAAGTAAAAAAACTTGAAAACACACTTTGATGAAATTTGTTTGTGTTTTCCCAAAGTGCTTCTATTTTTTAGTGCATATTTAAAACCAACTTAATGATATTCTTGAAAGAAGGATCATTTTCTACTTGAACATTCCTGAGACCCCATCATTACTATGATGACAGTTTCAGAAGGTCGTCTTCAAAGCACTTGGGTTCAAGTCTTTTATCAAAGTAGCAGTCATCTGATGGCTTTGATCATAAGAGAGCTTCCAGGAATAATTGTTCCCCTTTGAGCTGGAGTCTAAGAATTGCCTTGGTTACCAAAGTATTCATTTCTTCTCTTGATAGCATAGCTAGAGAGTCTTAACCATGGCTTAGGCTTAGCTAATACTAGAGTTCTAGCCCTGTGATTGAGGTTGAAAGCTTAGTGTGGGATTTGAAGCCCCTTCTCAGCAAATGGCGTGTTTATAGATTTACCCCACCAGGAATGTTAAGCTTGTGGCACTAACAGATGTTACTTGTAGAAGTGCTATTTTGTTTTAGATAGAACCTAAAAGATTGGAAGTTAAAATGTAAAGGTGAATGGTTAGAAGTTACCAGCTTTAATTTTTCTCCTACCATCTTGTCGTCAATCAGGCATATTTAAGAATTAGATAACAACCATTTAGGAGCTTGAATCTCTTCATAGGGAAACCATAGTTTCTTATCCAAACATGATCCTTTATACTGCATAGGTGTTTATACAGAAGTGCCCTAACAGAGTGTGGGCTTTTAAAAATGCTGGATTTTTGTATGCTTTAGAATTTTAAAAATGTTTTGTTATAAACATAAAACTCTTATACCTTATACCATGTCCATTGTTTTGGCTACAGAGCCAAAAGGAGGTGCGTTTTAAACATGCTTCAGCTAAACCAAAGCACTGTGGGTCCGTTATCTGTAGTTATCAGTTACTTGGAGGCTGCTATTGCTTTATACCAGCTACTAAAATACTTATTATAGTGTGGAACTCACAGCTCTTACTATGCTTCTGGAAAATTCTTCTAAGGTAATAGAAACATTTTAAGAGAAAAGTAACATGTTTGGGTATTGTGTCACCAAGTAAAAGTTTATGCTCTAGGGTAGCGTTTTTTACCCAGGAATTCTTGGACTTTAGGAAAAGAAGTGCCAAGTGGGTGAGTCAGGGGACTGTCTGCTGTGACTGAATGGTCAGTTTCTTATCTGCTCAGCTATCAGGTATGTTAAGAATCAACACTGCCTTTCTGAGGTCTATCAGTCCTCTTGTAAATAGACTAGTGTTATCTACTTTGGGGGACACTGAGCATGCGATAACTGCTCACATCATCTGTTACAATGAGAAAGCAGCTATAACAAACTTCCCAGTCAGTGGGAGTGGCTATGTCCCAACCAAACTTTATTTATAAAAGCAAGCTGGTAGACTGGGTTTGACACAATTTGATGGCCTCTACCATTGAGTTACTGGTTCAGATAGTGTTTCCTGTTGTCAATATGACTCCTGGAATGAGGTTTTGTTTTGTTTTGTTTGTTTGTTTGTTGTTTTTTTTGTCATTTGGGCAACTGTCGCAATTAATCTTTTGATTCTTTCAGCAGTTTGCAGAGAAAGGGAAGTCATGTTTTGCTTGGATATGTGTTGTTTGTCTTTACTTGGAAAAGCATTGAAGAGACATACCTAAGAGAATGAAGAGGAAAGGGAGGTGTTTTCATTTTATGTTAAATGTAGTTTCTCATTGTCGGAGCTGTTGCTCAATTGGTACAGTTCTTGCCCAGCGTGCATGAATTCCTGGGTTCAATTCCCACACCAAATAAACCTTATGTAGAGGTGCTCACTTATAATCATAGCACTTGGGAAGTGTAGGCAGGAGGATCAGAAGCTCAAGCTTACCTTCAGATACATAGTGAGGTGGAGGCTAGCATGAGCTACATGAGACCCTGTAATAATAATTATTATAACATAGTTTGTTGACAGAGATTTTTGTCCTATCCAGTCCTGCAGACATTCAGTTCCAAAGAAACACACAGGGGTCTATATCAATTATAAACTGGTTGGCCTATTAGCTCAGGCTTCGTATTAACTCTTACATCCTACATTAACCCATAATTCTTGTCTGTGTCAGCCACATGGCTTGGTACCTATTATCAGCGAGCCATTTTCATCTTGCTTCCTCTGCGTCTGGGTGATGATTGCAGACTGAACCTTTCCTCTTCTCAGAATTCTCCTCTTCTGGTTTCCCCGCTTATACTTCCTGCAATCAGCATTTTATTGAACCAGTACAGGTAACAAATCAATACAGGGTACAAGACCATTGTCCATAGCAATAGCTCATTTATTCTGCCTCTGTTCATTGCCTTTGGAGGAGAAAGTCTGAAATGAGTTTCCTGCTGTCTGTCTGCTGTTCTCATGTAGTCCTATTCCTTCTTCCTCACAAGACTCTGTCTCTGAGGGTGGTTAGTAAAGACTACAGTCTGGAGTGGATATGTAATCACTTGACATTTAAGAAATTCTGTTTGTATAGACTCTAACTGTGAGTGACTTTGCCTTTTGGGATAGGAATTCTTGGAAGGGTGCTTTGTAGAATACTGTTAATTGCTGTCATTCACTTTAATTGTTAGTTATGTTTTGACTCTTAGACAGGAGTGGATTGTGGATATATATTTGCCTTGTCAACTTTTAGCCTCCTGAAATTATGTATGAGAAATTTGGGGGTTTATAAAGGAAGCACCAAACATCTTTAAAGCTTTGACCTTTGCTTGAGATGGTAGTTAATAGAAGTGAGTATTTGGAAAGAGAACCTGAAATCATTTTTTTTCTAACAGCATTAAGAATTATGAAGCAGGGGCAAGCCAAAGGAGCCAATTCCTCCAGAGAAGACTATCAGAATGACTGTGGGGTACTAAGGAGATCACTGGGCATGCCAACATTAAAGGGGTAGGCAGAGGAGAATAACATGAAAGATATAAAAGAGAAAAGTCAGAGAAGGGAAGCATGGGGGGGGGGAGGAAGTATTCTACCAAACAAGAAAATAAAAACTTCAAGGACTGTATTGACAGAAGCTTCATTTGAGGTAGCTCAAGTGATCCTGGCCTGGTTTCAGTCTAGGAAGCTTGAATTTTTATCAACAGAATTCTACTGCTTTGTGTGTGTGTGTGTGTATGTGTGTGTGTGTGTGTGTATGTTACAAAGGAAGAAAGACATTTTATATCTTAGTGCTCTGTGTCTGATTGACCTTGCTTGTGTCAAGTGTACGTCTCAAGAGCCAATTTCTGCATCCAGGGATTAGATGAGATTGCATTAAAGAGGCAATAGAAGAGTATGGTGGTTAAACTTGAACTTGCATTGAAGATGTAGCTCATTGAAGATGCTTAAGTCTATCCTAGTGTGTGGCAGGCCCTTAGTACTAAAGGAAAATAAAACAAATAAGCAAAGCCTGGGCAGAACAGCATCTGGAATATGTAGTTGGCATTGGCTACTTCCGTGGTAGTAACAGGAATGGTGGTAGTGAAGCTGGTAAGCACGATGAAGTCATAACAACAGCAAGCCCAGCTGCGACCTGTAATGTTGGGTCAAGAGATGGACCACTTGGTTCCCCACAAGAAATAGAGATTCTGTTACCAAGAGAAGAAGAGATAAAGACAAAAGACAAAGAAATGAAGTAGTAGACACCTACAGCTACTGGCTGCCCTATGAATTCAATCCAGAGTGTAAGGTCTGAAAGGTATCCAGTAGATTTGTCAACTGGGAGAGGTTGCTGGTTATGAGGGCAGTTGGAGTGGCGTAGAAAGAGAGACCACCACAAAATGATGCCTCCTTTTTGTGGCTTATCTGACTTTGATCAGTATTCTAATAGCCTTGCATTAGTCTGCTTTGTGGGCAGACCCCCAAGATATAGTGTACTGTTTAAAACAATTCTGGGCTACAGAGCTTGTTCAGTGAATAAGGTGCTTGCATCTGGACTTGAGTTCACATCCCCAGAACCCGCATAAAGTTGACTGTGGTAACACACATCATTAATCCTCAGCATGCCTATGATGCTGGAAGCCGGAAGGCCTGGCTCCAGCTAACCTGGCATATGTAGCAGTGAACAACAAAGAAGCCCTGTCTCAAACAAGGTGGAAGGTGAGGACTGACACCCAGAGCTGTCTTTCGCATGAGCACTCAGCTTGCACACATCTGCTCCTGCACACAGAGTGCCCCCCTTACTGAGGCTTGAAGTGTTTGAGCAGATCTGATGATTGTGTCTTTGGGCTTATTGTGGGTAACTGCTCCCACTAACAGTTCTCAGCCACATTTCTGCTTTCTTTCCTTGTTGAGAACATTCTTACCTTCTCCTCTAAGATTATTCTGAAGGAATGAACAACATGCATGCTTGTACCTCAGAGGAGCATTTCCAGATTAGGCTGACAGTTGGGAAGGGATTGTGTGTTGCATTAGTGAGTGTCGGTAATGCTCTTTAGGCCAACCTCCTTTTTGTTCATCTCGCTATGCTTTTACCTGTCTGTGTCCAGCTCAGGGTTACAGAGCCCTTCATATTCACAGCCTAGTCCAGGACTGGCAGTCTATAAACCTCTGTGCTTATTATTTTCTTAAAACCGTGACAACATGCCAGCACATACATTAGGAGGTCCAGTGTGTGCTCGCTCACTTGGCTTTTTGCATCTGGTCCCTACTAGAGGCTAAACATCATGGCAGAAGGACTGTGGCGGTGCAGCAGAGGAAGGGTAAATACAAGGGGCAGTTACAGCTGTAACACTGAGGGCATGACTACATTTCCTCCAACGGGGCCCCTCTTGCTGCTTTGTGCCACCGTCCACTAATACCATCATATGAATCAATCAAGGAATTAATCACTGAGTATGTCAGAGCCTCCATGATGTAATACCTGGAACACCATTACAGACCCAGGTGTGCTACATACACTTCTGCTCTAGAGAGTCTTACTGTACCTGCACAGACACCCAGACCGCAGTGTGGAGAGCAGCATGTCGTCTCTGGGCTAGTCTAGATGGCTTCTCTGATGGTTATTCTTGGTTGTTAAAATTACACTTGGAATTCACTAAAACCCAAGTGATTTGGTGCACCTGTGACAGATTTTTCTTAATTAAATCATTTGAGGTAGGAAGATACACTTTTAATTCAGATTTTTTGAGTTGTTAAGATTCACCTTTAATCTGGGCCATACCTGCTGGAATCCTATATGAAGGACATGGAAGAAGAAAGATTTTGCTTTTTGTTTGCCTGCTCACTGGCAAGTCTACTCCTTCACTGGCATTAGAGCCTACTTCTGGATTCCAGCAACTACGGAACACCAGCTCATCCAACTTCGTGGACTGAGCAGTTTACTGAATTCTTGGACTTTCCCTTGGTAGACAGCCATTGTTGGACTACCTGGGCCACATCCTGTAAGCCACTCTTAAACATCCCATATATATTTACACACACACACACACACACACACACACACACACACACACACAGAGGGGACAGAAGGGGAGAGAGGGAGAGCCATCCTGTCAGCTCTGTTCTACTACAGAACCCTGACTAACACAGGTCTCTAAAAGAAAAGCATTCGAAGAACTATTAAGGGAATCTCATCCTCGCAGCCTTTCCCGTCCCACTTACATCATCACTCTAGAAATATTTCACAAATGAAGTTATATAACAGATGAGTATCATTAAAAAGTCAGG
Source organism: Arvicola amphibius (assembly GCF_903992535.2). NCBI lineage: Eukaryota > Metazoa > Chordata > Mammalia > Rodentia > Cricetidae > Arvicola > Arvicola amphibius. The sequence continues at coordinate 85,269,623 of NC_052058.2, forward strand.
CAGTGGAAGTTTTGAACTCCCCACTCTGCTGTGAGTAAAGCATGTGTTGTAACCTAGCTCATCTGTGGATGCTCCTGTCCCTGTTAGGTCTTTAGATAGTGCCTTAAAGTACTTTCTTTTTGTTCTTGGTTTGTTTTTTCAATATTTTCTTTCTGAAAATATTGTATACCAAGGATTTTCACCTAAAGCTAAGCTTCAAGGAGTAAATTTGATTTATAGTGTAGTGTCCATTAGAAAATCATTTCTGGGGGCTAGGTGTGGTAGCACACACTTTTAATCCCAGTATTCAGTTAGCAGAGGGCTGATCTCTGTGAGCTCATGGCCAACCTAGACACTTGGGATTACATAGAGAGGCCCTGTCTCAGGAAAATAATAAATAAATAAATAAATAAATAAATAAAACCAAATAAATAAATGTCACTTTAGAATTGCTAATAAACATAAAAAGTTTGCAACCTCACTAAAAAGCATAAATTAAAATTATGAGGGAGATCTTTTTTTTTCTTTAAAAAAGATCTTTTAAAACTAATTGTAACAAAGACTGAAGGATTTAAGTGTGAATATAGCAAATTTGGCCTCCTCATTTTCTGCTTTTGGGAATGCAAGTTAGTTTCTCTGAGGAAGTACATTGTCAAAGTAACAGAAGCCTGAAATTGATCCAGAATTTCTATTGATTGGGAATGTATTTTTAGGAAATAGTCCTGCAGGTATAGCTACAGATAACTCTCTATGCATAGAACGTTACAAGGCATATTATATATCCTTATCTCTAAATACTTGGTCATCCTCGGAAAGTTTGAGTATTTACTATGTAGAAAACTGTTAGGCACTGTTGAATAAACAGATTTGGTCCAGTTAGCTGTTTATGATAGTAGAAGAATTGGAAATAACCTAAATGTCCAGCATTCTGGCAATAGTTAAGGCAACAGTGAAATACCAATGACTCATAGTTTGTTTGCCACAAGCCATTTAGGGCTCCTTCCTTGGACTAGAGCTCAATATAACAGCCATCAAAACTGAGTTACAGGGGATTGGAGAGGTTAAGAGGCTCAGAGATTAAGAGCACTGACTGCTCTTCCAGAGGATCTGAGTTCAATTCCCAGCATCCACATGACAGCTAAAAACTGTCTGTAACTCCAAGATCTGACACCCTGACACATACATGCAGCCAAAAACACTAGTAACATAAAAAAAATTTTTAAAACCCAAACAAACTGAATTTACAAGTTGTGGTACACACCTTTAATCCCATCTCTCAGGAGGCAAAAGCAGGTGAGCTCAAGGCCAGCCTGGTCTACATAGCAAGTTCCAGACTGACCAGAGTTACCAGGTGAAACTCATATAACTGTCTCAAAAACAAAAGCAAGACTTAAAAAAAAAAACCTGAGTTACAAATATAATATAAATAGGATAAAGATTAGTGATAAAATATTACTGAATGAACTAGATCCAAAGTCATAGATGTAATATAATTGCACTTATATATCCCATGCTGGCCTTGTTGCTTTTTATCCTCCTGCCTCAACCTGCTGAGACTTGGAATTATAGGCATGTGCCACCACACTTGGTATGACTGACTTTTATTATATGGTCTGTCTTCTCTGAGTGTTCTCTCTCCCTCTCCCTCTCCCTCTCTCTCTCTGGATTTTCGAGACAAGCTATGGAGTCAGTCCAATAGCTATGGAGTCAGTCCTGGAACTCACTCTATAAACCAGGCTGGCCTCAAACTCACAGAGATCCACCTGCCTCTGCCTCCCAAGTGCTGGGATTAAAAAGGCGTGCGCCACCACCGCCCGGCTCTCTGAATGTTCTTTAATCCCTTGTTATTGTTGTAATTTATCTTTGTAAATACATAAATCCAGTTCTAAAACTTAATTAAGATTCCCATGAAAATGAAGACTGCTTCAATGACCTGTTTATTACTTAAATGTGAATTGCTTGGTTTTGCTTTTATGTTCATGTGTGAGGGTGCACAGGTGTGTACCTATGCATGCATGCACATGTGTACAGTTCTCAAAGGACAACCTTGTATATCATTCCTTAGGTGTTTCCACCTTGTGTTTGAGACATAATCTCTCATTGGCTTGGAACTTCACCAATGCACTAGACAAGCTGGTCAGTGAACTCTTGGGATCTGCCTGTCTACTGCCACCTCTCTTACTATCTGTGAAATACCTGCCTTTTTATGTGGTTCTGGGGATCTAGACTCAGATCTCATGCTTCACATGATCGAGCTATCTCCTGAGCCCTAAATGAGAAATCTGTTGGATACTTTTTCTGCTGAGGTGAAACTATTGAACAGTGAACTCCCTCCCTTTGTACCATCTATGTTCACACCATGTAGCATGATAGATGCAACTTGCTGTCTCACATACAGTGGTGTGGATGGTAAGATGTCTTTCAATGTCTAGTTGTTTGTTTTTTTAGTTTATCTCTAAAGGACTGTGAGGATTGCATGAGATGTGCTACATACTACATCTTAGGTTGAACCACAACCACACTACATACTTCGTACACTGTTTTTAAATTTCTAACCCACTCTTGTTTCTGTTCTTCACTGTCTTTTATCTCTGTTCACATGACCACATATATATTTCCTCTGTCCTCTAGTGTTGCTGCATGCATCTCAATTTGTCTCCATCTATACCCTGATCAAGTCAGTTTTGGGTTTATTTATTCTGTGCCTGTTATCTTCCCAGCTACCAGTGACAGACACTTAAGAGCACTGGATACTCTTGTAGAAGACCTGGATTCAATTCCTAACAGCCATAGCAGCTCAGAGCTGTTGGTAACTCCAGTTCCATGGGCTCTCATGTCCTCTTCTGGCTTACGGGATACTGGAAGCATGTGGTGCATGGACATACATGCAAGCAAAACACCCATGCACATGAAAACCTTAGATTATGTGTATACCTATGTAGACCTTCAACCAACTTCCTACATTGTGCCTTTACAGACTGGTGAGCAAACAAAGCTAAGTATGTGGTGATTCTGACGTCCACCTGACTTAAAGCTTGATTTCAGGAGTGTCTGGGGGTTTTTCTTTACCTGAAAAAATTATTTATTTGGCAGACTGAAGAATGGAGGAGTATGCCAATTTATGAAGTCCCAAACTGTTGATGTTACAGAGAGTCCGTTCAGAAGGTGCTGTGCACACTTTTCCAGCCCAGCTCTCTATTTTGCAGATGAAAACCTGGGGCCCTACAAGGGGGTGTGGTTCAACCTAAGTTGTGGAATGCCTCATGGTCGAAAATAAATGAGTGCCATGAGTTCCCACTGCAGCATTCTTTCCAGTATGCTGATGGCTGGCTTCCAGGCGCAGGACTGCAGGTTGGTGCCTATGACAAACCCTTGCTGACGGCAGTGTTTCTTCATGGGCTAGGAAAAGCACCATCTGCTCTGGTTCAACCTGACCATTTATGGGAGCAGTGGCAGGATGTGCACAGGTTTGTACTATAGTCTACTGCTGTCCCAAGTTTCTTACCTTTCTAAAAATCAGCTGCCTGCTACTTTTGATTTCTTTTAAAGAAATGTGTGAACTATTTCAATGCAAATTTTATCAAGCCTTCAAGGAACAATACTACTTGTAGAAACTATTCTGGAGACTCAAAAGAAGAAAACTAAACTGGGCTTTGGTGGAGCATGCCTTTAAGCTTAGCACTTAGGAGGTGGAGGGAGGCGGATCTCTGTGTGTTTGAGGCCAGGCTGGTCTATAGAGTGAGCAGCATTCTTTCCAGTGACAGAGAAACCCTGTCTTGAAAACCAGAAAAAGTAAGGAAGAAGAAAACTAGAGTCCACACTAGCTTGTCTTGATTATTGCTTATTTAGAAACAGTAGAAGGAGGCAAGAAACAAAAACAGAGTCTTTTCTGACATTTGACATTCCTAGGTGATATCGAACCCAGGACTTTGTGCTTACTTTTCTGTGTGCTTACTAGCAGACCTCCATTGCCGTGACTCAGTTTGTATTGGTGGACTTTGATGCTTACTGTGACCATATATGGTCTGTGGTGTGGAGAAGTTATTTGCTCTTTCCTTTGTTAGAATATAGTGCTAACTAAACATACAAAGATTGACTCATGATCATAACTCCAGTAACACACTGTTACCATCACCCCATCAATCCTCCCAGGTGATAACATGGCATGCTGCACCATGCATGCTGCTTAGAACAGAGCCTGGTTCACTCAGGGATTAGCTTCTGCCTGACCTTTGTACTCAGAGAGAACAGTATGTGGTTGTATGTGTGCCATAAAGATCATGAAGCTCAATTCTTTCCTATATTGCATGCTAAACAGCAGCCTCCAGGATTCTAATTAATTTGATTCCCACATTGGTCCTGTTTTCCACAAACGTGACCATGCCTCATGAAGCTCTCAAGTGGTGTTTCTTAGAGAAATGCATGTGTAGCTCTCACACTCTGCAAGTGCTTGCCTCAGCACGACTGTGTTTATGTAGAATTACATTGGCTTTGCATTGTGGGAAGAAGAGAGTTGACAGGACCATTAACTTAATGTACTCTGGGAATTGTTTCCCTTTTCCCCCATGGCTGGCTAAAGGAGTGTTATTTCTGAGTTATGATGTGGGGTTGAAATGTAACTTTTAAAGAATGTACACAGAGTGATTTTTACTTCCTATGAACCATAATGTTCTGGAAATATCAGAAATACTTGGAAATTTTTTTTCAACTTTTCTTTCCTATGATGACTGAGGTGTATTGGGCTTTGGTTTAATTTTGTTTGGGTGTGTTCTCTGTACTTCAGGAATAGTAGGAAATGTGGTGGTATTTCAGACTGGCTGGCTGTGTAGCCCAGCTGTATGTCTCAGGCTGGCTTGAGACTCACAGTGTTCCTGCCTTGACCTTCGAAGTGTTAGGATAATGGGTATATATTGTGTGGGTGGCAGGTAGAAACATTTGCATCGTCTCCAGAGGAACAGCCATGTTTTTAAAGCCAGAATGAAAGCTTCTAACCTGTGAGAAAAGCCTGGGGAAGCGCACACTGATCTTCAGTGGAAATAGGATGGGAAAAGGCGGGCTATTGGAGCATTTAATTGACTCAGAAAAGGTCGTTTGAGCATAAGAGAGTTTGGAGAATTGGAAGGTAAACCCGGCTGTAGCTGTACAGTAGCGTCTTTATTTACTTTTGCATTTGCTTGGAGATCTAGGTGATTGTTACTTTATTTGTCTCTCTTTTCTTTCTTTCTTTTTTGATGCTGGAAATTGAACCCAGAGCCTTGAGTGTGCTAGATACACTCTCTACCACTTAGCTGTTGTAGCGCATGGGAACAGGGAGAGAAAGCATAGCGTGCAGACAACTAACAAAACAGAGGGTACATACCATTTAACTGTAGCAGGCGGCTTCTGTGTGGTGATGGCAGCGGGCTGCTTCCTGCCGCCCGGCTCTCGGCCGCCTGGCTAGCCCATGCCCCGAAATAACAACACACAAATTGTATTCTTTTAAACACTGCCTGGCCCGTTAGCTCTAGCCTCTTACTGGATAACTGCTCACATCTTGCTTACCCCATTTCTAATAATCTGTGTAGCACCACGAGGGGTGGCTTACCAGGAGAGATCTTAACCTGCATCCATCTCGGAGAGGAGAGGCAAGGCATGGCGACTGCCCGAGGCATCTGCCTCACTCCCAGCATTCTGTTCTGTCTACTCCACCCACCTAAGCTCAAACCTATCAGGCCAAGCAGTTTCTTTATTAATTAACCAATGAAATCATCAGATAGATAGAAGACATACCTACATCACTTCTGTTAAAACACTGCATTTTCTAATTATTGTTCTAACCTCATGGAGCTTTGACCAAATTTATAAGCTTTCAAGTCAGTTAACAAAATGTAAAATTACATGAAGCTAATGATAATTTTGGAGCTTGAGTTTAAATAGAATTTGCAATTTATTTTTCAGTTCCAGGTTATGATGCTTCTGTGACTATAAGTTACAGGTTTCACTTTCCAGAAGTTCATGGTCATCAAATACGTGAGCCTAAATTTCAGACTATCTTAACTGGCAGAATACTTTGCCAGACATAGAGATTATAATAGAAAGTACTTGTCACAGATGTCTTTGTCCTAAAAATAGATTTCAGATTATTTGTGCATTTTTTGCACTGAGGGGGCAGCAATCTAACATAGGGTCTTATACATACTGCAGAAGCACTCCACCATTGAACAACACACCAAGTTAAAGCTATTGCAGATTGTAATTCAGTACTGTAGTAGCTGGAATGGGAATGGCCTCCATAGGCTCGTTGCTTTGAATGCTTAGTCGCCAGGGAGTGGAAATATTTGAAAGGATTACAAAGATTAGGAAGTGTGGTCTTATTGGAGGAAGTGTGTCACTGGGGATGGGCTTTGGGGTTTCAAAAGCCTGGTCTCCCCCACTTCTCTCTCTCCCTCTCTCTATTCTTTGCCTGTGGATCAAGACATGGCTTTCAGCTACTGCTCCAGCGCCACGCATGCTGCCATGCTCCCCATGATGATAATGGACTAAACTTGTAAAACTGTAAGCAAGCTCCCGATTAAATATTTTCTTTCTTAAGAATTGCTCGTGTTGTGTCTCCACATCAACAGAACAATGACTAAGACTTCTTTTTCTTTGACTTTTACAGTGACTTGAAGTATATATGTATGATGATCTGGGTAGATTTTTTTTTTTTTACTGAGCTATCCATATTTCTCCACTCCCTTCCCTTCCTCCCTCTCTCCTCCTACAAGCAGGGTAGATTTAAAATGTAATCTCATAAATTTTGGGCAGCACAAAGCTGCCTTTCTGGATATATATGGTTTAAAAAAAAAGTCTCAGGTCTCAGGTGAATCATTCACTTTAAAGGGATACTCTCTTTTCTTTTATATATGTGTGTTTGCATACACTTGCATGCCTGAGCACTATAGTACAAGCATGAAGCTTAAAGGACAGCTTGTGGGAGCTGGCTCTGTCTTCCTGCCATGTATGCTCTGGGAATTTAACTCAGGTTATCGGCTTGGCAGTAAGTACCCTTATTGAGCATCTCCATGCCCAATATATACTTTTTTCGGTTTTTCTTTTTTTTTTTCTCATGGTTTATTTTTTTATATTTAAAAATTTCCATCTCCTTCCCTCCTCCTCCCCCCTCCCTCCCCTCCTCCTCCCCCTTCCCTCCCCTCCTTCTCCCCCTTCCCTCCCCTCCCCTCCCCTCCACCCATACCTCCCCTCCCTCCCTCTCAAGGCCAAGGAGCCAAGGTTTCACTTTGTAACAGACCTGGCTGTCTTGGAACTTGCTCTGTATACCAGGTTGGCCTCAATCTGTCTGCCTCTGCCTCCAAAGTGCTGGGGTTAAAGGAGTGTGCCACCACCACCTGGGTTGAGTCATATACTTGTAAGCTACTTAAGTGTATTGTTTTGTTTTGTTTTGTTTTGTTTTAAGACAGGATTTTCTGTGTATCTTTGGAGCCTGACCTGAAACTTGCTGTGAAGACCAGGCTGGCCTCGAGCTCATAGAGATCATTTGCCTCTGCCTCCCAAGTGCTGGGATTAAAGGTGTGCGCCACCACCAACTGGCACTTATGTGTATTTTTGAACTCTTTAACCAATTGTATTTTTTAAACCCCATTTTTAAATGCTTTTTTTAAAAAAGATTTTATTTATTATGTATACAATACAGTGTTCTGCCTCCATGTATGGCTGCATGCCAAAAGAGGGCACCAGATCTCATTGTAGATGGTTGTGAGCCACCATGTGGCACTCAGGACCTCTGGAAGAGCATTCAGCGTCCTTAACCTCTGAGCCATCTCTCCAGCCCCTAAACCCCATTTTAAAAACAAACAAATAAACACTTTCGTTACTTTTGGTTTTATCAAAAAGATTAAATTTATCCTAAGCAATTTGAGCAATTTTTTTCCTATCAGAGTTCCATGAGCATTTTGGCAGGCTAATTCTTTATTAGGGTCTGTCTACAGTACAGAGGACATGCAAATTTCCAAACTTACCTCCTAAATACCAATATGTCACCAGAATCTGAGTCTGGCTCCCTAGTTCTTGTTCCTTGTCAGGCAGAAATTAGATTTGGAGTATGGCAGTGTAGTGTGTAGTGATTAGCTGCGGGCTGCGTTCCCGCCGTCCAGCTCCCAGCCACCGGCTAGCTTATGCCCCAAAATAACGACACACAAATTGTATTCTTTTAAATACTGCCTGGCCCATTACTTTCAGCCTCTTACTCACATCTTGACTAACCCATATCTAATAATCTGTATAGCACCACAAAGTGGTGCCTTACCAGGTAGATTCTAGCGTACGTCCATCTTGGGCTGGAGCTTCATCGCGTCTGGCTTCTCTCTGAGGAGAGACACGGCAGTCTGCCTAACTTAGGAGAGGTGTGGCATCTTACTGATCCTTCTACCTCACTTCCTCTTCCTGTTCTGTCTACTCCACCCACCTAAGGGGCGGTCTATCAAATGGGCCAGGCAATTTCTTTATTAGCCAATGAAATCAACTCAAACAGAAGACTCTCCCACATCAGTAGTGTGAGGGTCAAAGTGGATGATGACCAACAGAGCAGAGCACTCTATAGACAATGACGAGCAGGATACAGTGCTGATCTGCAGTTTGGGCAGGTGTTAGACCCACTCTAAGCTATTTTTCCTGAGGAACTTTGTCCTGTTCTCTAGTTGAAAGGTCTGTTTGGTTTGACTCTTACAAAAGGGCCAGCGGTATGTCTTTGCTCTTTATTAGAACAAAGGTTCATAGCCTGTGAGCCAGGTTTAAATATCTAGTCATGGCCACCCTCAGCCAGTTTGAGGACAGCTTGGGCTATATAAAAGCCTGTCTCAAAAAATAATTATTTCTTAATAATATCAAAGAAGTTTATATCTTCAACCAGTACCAGAGAGAAGATGTAAGTTGTATTCTTCTGGCTATAATTAGTAACTATAGATTACTGTAGTTAAAGTTCTTGGCTTGCAGGCTGTTTGAGAATGAGGATGAGGTCCAGTCTCCAAATCTTCCAGGCTTCTAGTGACCCAAACAGATTCCTAACAGTACTATTTCCCGTCATTGAGACAATGGATGTCCTCATGTATATCTGCTCATCTCTGTGGTAAGCATTGTCTCTCCCTTGAAAACCCTACCCAGGTTCCGAGTTGTCACTTCCAGCTTTACTGCTGTTTCGTATGTGGGGCTTCCAAAGACCTTGTAAAAGGGGAAGAAAAGTAGCTTCTCACAAATGCTTGCCTTTCTAAGCTGTTGCTAAATGTAAATTTAATTACAAAACATGAGACTCGGGCCTGGGGATATTGTATAATCTATAAAATTCTTTCTGGGTAAGCATGAGAAACTGAGTTTGGATTCCTAGCACCCATGTTAATAAAAGAAGCAGCCGCCACCAGGTGTAGTGATGTACTCATGTATCCCAGAGCTGCTGAGTAGGCCAACAAAGGGATCCCTGGAGCTTGCTGGCAGCCAGTCTGCCTGACACACACACACTCCTCATGAGCCAATTCCAGGGCAAGTTTGCAGGGTGGTTTTTCTTAAAGGACTTTTCTTTATAATTTCTTATCATTAAATAAATTCCTGAGATTTAAACTTACACAGTAACACTAGGACATGATTTTTTTTAACTTCCTGACAGCAAAATTGGTAATGTTTTGTAGACAAATAAAAGTTATTATGGGGCAGAGGAAGTGATTCAGTGGTTAAAGTGCCTGACATTAATACTATTCCCAGAGGCCATGTTAATGCTAGGAGGACATGGGGCCTGCCTGTAGTTCCAGATGGAGACAAGAAGGACTCTGGAAAGCTGTCTGACCAGACTGTCCCCTTAGTGTGTAGGTCTGGGTTCAATGGAGAGGGAACCAGCACATCCACACACAAATCCACACCCATTCACACACATCTACATGTATGTAAACACGAGTGTGTGCACACACATACATGAAGTAAAAGATTTTTTAGCTTCATCTGAGCAATTTTGTAATTCCTGTTTGGCTTTTTCTCTCTGTTGCTGCCTTATACCTTAAGATGACACTGTCTCCTCCCCTTACTCCAAACAGCCCACCAGAATGCACACGAGCTTTTTAGTGGTTATGTTTTGCCTTTTCATAAAGAACACAATCAGAATTCCTTTATTAAATTGAAAGAATTGCCTACTTATCTCTGCTTTACATTTCCATGCATGTGTAGTAAAACCTAGATGACTCATTCAAAGGAGAAAGAAGGACAAGAGATTCGTTTTCTGATTAAATCCCTCATCTGCTTTTTCTCGCCTAAGAGCGCCTGTGTAGGAGTCATTATTAGTTGTGTGCTATCACCACTAATCTTCCTGTCCCTGCCAAAGGGGAGGATTTTCATGGCACGTGAACCAAAGCAGAGGATCAAAATGGGAAAACAGAACTGGAGAGATAGGTGGTTTGGTGCTTAAAAGCACTTGCTGCTCTTGCAGAGAACTAGAGTTCTGTCTCCAGCATGTATATGGTGGCTCACAACTATCTGTAACTCCAATTCTAGGAGATTGAACTCCTTCTAGTCTCTGTGGGCACCAGGCCCATATGTGGTATATGTACACAAATGTAAGCAAAGCACTCATAACATAAAAATAAATATTTAAAATGAGAAAATAGAAGTAGGAAACTGACAGAGAACCTGTTCCCTTAAAAACTTTTCATTCTTCCTCATCCCCCAATCACTATCTGCAGCCTTTCTAGACACCTAGCAATAAAATGCCAGTATAAGTACACGGACCAGTGAGTGATGCTCTTACACAGAGGCACTCTGACTGGGCTCTGTGCCATTAGAATTACTTTAAAAACAACTAATTAAACCAGGCGGTGGTAGCATATGTCTTAAATCCTAGCACTCAAGAGGCAGAGGCAGGCTGCTCTTTGTGAGTTCAAAGCCAGCCAAGTCTACAGAGCGAGTTCCAGGACAGACTCCAAAGCTACACACAGAAACACTGTCTTGAAAAAAAGTTGAAAATTAACAACAAAATAACTTATTTAGGCTTGGGAATGCCACTCAGTGTTTGAGTACTAAGCCCCAGCACTTCAGCTAAACCACAGTAACCAAAAACAGATTATTTGCTTAGTGTGAGATCAGAAATGAGTGTATCAATGTATAGAAGACCTGGAAAGATGACCCAGTTTCAGTTCTCAGCTTCCTGAAACTCCAGCTGCAGAGAATCGTAAGATTCCCGGAATCTCTTTGGAGATGAGAATCGTACTGTTAAGCACTTCGCACACCTCTAATGGCACTTGGTGTGGAGAGCATACACTTTAATAGTTTTTAGATCGGATTAATGAAAGAAAAGTGCCTGTTGATAATGAATAAAAAAACCTATCCATTGATCCTTATATTCATAAGCAGGCCTGAAAATGGTTGTTCTCTGTCCAGTTCTTACCTTCAAAGAAAGGGTAAACTAAATTACAATTCTTGACTGATAATATTTGACTCCTCATCACTTCCCTAAATCTAAGCTAAAATGCATATATTATATGAACTCAGTTTATTACCAACTCAGTCACTTAAAAGTTAATTTTCAGGAAGCTGCCAAAAAATTCTCAAAAGATGAGGTAATGTCTACCAAACTGTCGGGGGTCCCAGTTGGGCTTTGAAGACCTTTGCGGTCTGGAGCTGCTCTCACCTTTTCTAGGGTACTTTCCCATAGTTTTGCTGCAGCGGAGTAGATACACAATGGAAAGGAACTCTTTTGTCACTGTACCAAAAGTAGAATAGTAGGTGTATCTCTCCACCATTGGTTCTCAGCCTTCCTAATGCTACAGCCCTCATGTGGTGACCCCAATCATACAGTTATTTTCATTGCTACTTTGTAATTTTGCTACTTTATGAATCATAATGTAAATATCTGATATGCAGACTACCTAATATACAACCCCCAAAGGGGCTGTAACCCACAGGTTGTGAAGCACTGTCTAGATGATTAAGTTTCAGATTGGAAGCTATTTCAGAAGAATCTAAGACTAGGCCTAGTTTCTGACTACCGTCACCTAAAACTTACTGCCACAAACTCTGTAGCTTGGGCTCAATTCTGACGTCTCCAGAGGTGACAGAACTGTCACAGGCACTGCAGAACTTGATTCTGCTCTCCTTTTCTGTGTGTGTGTGAGTGTGCACATGTATAGGCGGATACTCCCAGCTGCCCAGACCCAAAATGGTCACACAGAAACTGCATTAATTACAACACTGTTTGCCCAATAGCTTATGCATACTAGCTAACTCTTAAACACCTTAAATTAACCCATTTCTATTAATCTGTGAATCACCACAAGGTTGTTGCCTACATGTAAGGTTCTGGCTGGCCACTTGCATCAGTGACTACATGGCATCTCCTTGACTTTGCCTACTTTCTCTCCATATCTCTGTTCGAATTTCCTGCCTGATTTTACTCTACTAAGCCATTGGCTGAAACAGCTTCTTTAATAACCAGTAGTAATAAAACATATTCATAGCATACAGAGGGGAATCCCACATCACGCATGTGCGTGTGTGTCTGTGTTTCTGTGTATATCTGTGTATGTGCATGTGCTTGCTCACACATGTTCATGCATGCATTTACACTCCATAGGATGAATGTGGAGGTCACTTCTCTCCTTCCATCTTGTTTTTAGGCAGGTTACCCTCTTATTTTGCTGCTGTGTAACGTGATCCAGGCTGCTGGCCCCTGAGCTTTCTGCCAGTTCTCCTGTCTCTCCTAGGACTTATCCTTAGTAGTAGTGCTGGGATTACAGGTGGCACCACCACATCTAGCTTTTTAGAGTTGAGCTAAGGTTATCAGGCTTGTACAGCAGAAGCTTTTAACTGCTGAGCCATCTTCCCACTCCCTTTTCTTTTCTTTTCTTTTTTTTAATTCTATATACTTTTTAAACCCTTCCTTCCACCTCCCTAAGTAAAGCTTGAGAACTGAAGACAGGCAACTGTGCTGTCCCCCTCGTATGATGATGACACTTGATGTCGAGTTGTCAGCTGGTGGGGCATCTTCTGTCATAATTTAGAAAAGTGAGTTGTTATTCCCAACATTCTTTCCTTGATAGGATGGTAAATACAAGTTCCTCTGGTTAAAGCCTTTAATAGCAAAGCCGACCCAGGTGGCGCACACCTTTAATCCTAGTACTCCAGAGGTGGGCAGATCTCTGAGTTTGAGGCCAGCCAGAGCTACAAGTCAGATTCTGTTCCAAGAAAACTTTAATGACATTCAGGGAATCTTCATGTCATGTACCACATAAATATTAGCAGACTGCGTTTGAATCTCCATGCTTGAGTGGCCAGCAGTCTTGACACTGGCCACCATAATATGCTCATTCTCCTGCCTCATGATAATGTCCATCAGACCCCACATTTGGATGTGTAAGGAGTGACTTTCATTCCTACTTTTGGGCCTAACTGATCAGATGTAATATTGTTTGTTTTTCTTCAGAGCACATACCCCTTGCCCGTTCAATAGCCCAGAGAGTGGATGGCTGTTCTTGTATTGTGCTAGATTAAGAACTGTTCTTGCTTTTCTCATCAGCAAAAGATTTGTGCTGATTTTTTTGGCTTCAAACTTTTTGCTATAACTGAATATAAAATACATCCTACATTATGATCCGATACATATTGTGTACATATATAAACAGAAATAACAGTTTCAAGAAAGCACAGTCCTAAGTAACACACTCAGAATTTACTGGTCTGCTTCACTTTTTATCACTTTTATGAGCCACTAACTTGATTTATGACCTATTAACAAGTCTCAAATTATAATTATTGTACCCTCCCAAATGATTGTCTATTGCATTGAGAAACCCAGTTCTGTGAAATCCTAGAATCCTCTGAAATGAGAAGCTGTTTCTCAAGAGTTCACTGGAGGTAAGGCCTCCGTTTGTCCTCTTTTCCCACCCCAGTAAGATGAAAGAACTAGACTTTTTTCTTTTTGTTTTGAAACAATTTCAAGCCACATAAATACTAAATAGGACAAAGAGCTCTTATGTTTGTTTTGTTTTTTGAGGCAAGGTTTCTCTGTGTGTCTTTGAAACCTGTCCTGGAATTCACTTTGTAGAGCAGGCTGGCTTTGAACTCACAAAGATCCGCCTGCCTCTGCCTCTCAAGTGCTGGGATTAAAGGTGTGCATCACCACCACCTGGTGACAAAAAACTCCTTATTCCCTTCATGCAGTGACCAAATCCAAGTCTCACCAGTTGTTTCAACAATGTCCCTTCTAGTAAAAGAACCCAAACCTGAGTCATGAACTCACCAAGCTTTACTCCCTAGTGTGCCCTTCCTTGACTGAAGTTTAAGGTAAGAGTCCAGTCGTACTGTGTGTACCCAGTGTTTCACTGTGATTAGAACCAGTCTGTATGTTTCTGCCGTGATGGCATGATGTCACAGGAATGATATGTTCTTTTCTTTTCAAACTGCTTGGCCTGTGGTGTTACCTTTGACCAATAGATGAAGATGGCATATGCCAGGTTTCTCTGTGGCAGAGTTCCTTTTGCTCTTTAGTGGTTTGTATGTTATAAAGGAATGTTTTAGGATCCTGTAAAAGTCACTCACTCGTCTACTTTAACTACTTACTACTTTGGGATTTGTTACTTTTCTTTCCTGAACTAATTTAACAATGGTAGTTTCTAAAAACTGGTGATTCTTTTTTCTAACTTCATCACTCTTTCTACATTTTACCATAAGGAAGAACTTTCCTCATTTATTTTTATTATTGTTCATTTCTTTATGTTGGTATGTATTCATGGATGCCCATTTTCTTCCATGGCTAACTTATAATTTTTGATGTCCATATGTCCCTTTTATAACACACTTTTGGTGTCCTCTTGTTATTTAGGGACCCAAGTTCATTTTCTTTTCCTTCCCCAGCTCTGGAATTAGTCACTTTCCCAGGAGCTTTGCTCCTTTAGTTGGAAGTAGCACTTGGCAGCAGCAATCTAGGTGCTGGTCTCCGCATGCTAGCAGGGTATCGCTCTTCCCAGGCCCTCTTAGGAAGCAGAAGCAAGTAAACGCATGCACACACACGCATTTCCATTTAACTCCTGTATTGAAAACCGTGAGCCATATCACTACTTTCAGTTCTGCACAAAAACACAGAAGTCATTCCAGCTTTCTTTTTTCCCCTTCATATTTATATCTTAAACAAAAACCAATGAGGACCTATTTCCTATTATTTTTAGTACATTTTCTTTTTTGTGTCAGTTTGTTGAAGGAACGGCGGGTCTATGTCCCACCACCCGGCTAGCTTTACCCAAAATAATTACACGGAAACTGTATTCTTTTAAATATTGCCTGTTATCTGTAGCTTCTTATTGGTTGATTTTCATATCTTGCTTTAACCCATATTTAGTAATCCGTGTAGCACCACGAGATGTGGCTTACCAGGAGAGATCTTAACCTGCGTCCATCTCGCAGAGGAGAAGCATGGCGATTCACTATGGCGACTGCCTGAAGCCTCTCCCCTCTCTTTCCCACAATTCTGTTCTGTCTACTCCGCCTACCTAATTTTCTGTCTCTTAAAGGGCCAAGGCAGTTTCTTTATTAATAAATGAAAGTAACACATAGACACTCCTCCATCATCAGTGTCCTGTGTAAATGCAGTCTCCTAACAATACCAGACGATGGCTTCATTACCATATCCTCCTTTTATTCCAGGACAGGACTCTACTTTCCAAGAAATGCGATAAGGAATAAGTTAGGCAGAGGGAAACGTTCTTTCGTAAATCCTTGAAGAGATTCTATTGCCCCTTTAATAGTAGCCTTTTACCTGGCTTGAAGAAAAGCAAGAGCAGGGGCTAGAGAGATGGCTCAGCAGTAACAGTGGTTCTCTCCGGAGGACCTGAGTTCAAGTTCTAGCACCCACACTACCAGCTCACAACCACTTGTAACTCCAACTCCAGGGAATTTGATACCTCTACCCTCCGTGTACATGTGCACTGACGTGATCATGTGCAGACATTCACATAATTAAAATGAAATCATTCTTTAAGAAATAACATAGAAACCAGGTGCTGATGAGGTATACTTTTAATTCCAGCACTCGGGAGGCAGAGGCAGGCAGATCTCTATGGGTTCAAGGCCAGCCTGATCTGCAAAATGAGTTTCAGTACAGCCAGGGCAACACAGAGAAACCATGTCTTGAAAAACCATAACCAAATAAATAAAAATAAAAAATAAAAACAAGAGCATCAAATGTGAAAGCTAGTATTTAGACTTTTTCCTCGAAATTTTATTTAGAGTTTTGTATGTGTTTTACACATGCATATGTATATCAGCCAAGCATTTTTTTGTGATAACTACCTTGTATTGAGTATGGTTGTATTGGATAGAATTTGATTAATTTTCTGTATATTAACCCTAAATCATATAACTCCACATTATAGTTTACTATTTTGGAAGTGGCCCAAATAAAACTCCCTGAGGTTAGAGAACCTGACCATGTCAGGGAATTGCACAGAGGTGTGACTTTCATCCAGGGGTGTGCGACTGAGAAGGCCACACACTGTCTCTCCACAGGTACAGCGTGATGGGTGTCTTTTCTTTTGCTGTGATAAAATACCTGGAGAAAAAGCCAACTAGGAGAAAGGGTGTTTATTTTAGCTTACCATTCCAGATTACATTTCATCATAGCAGAGAAATCAAGGTGATAGGAATTTGAAACATCTAGTCACATCCCATCCACAGTCAGGAACAGGAAGAAATAGACACATGCGTGGTTGCTACTGCTCAGCTCACTTTCTCTTTTATATGACAGTCCAGGACCCAGACCTAGGGAATGGGGGCACTCAATTTAGGCTAGGTCTTCCTACATCAGTTACAATCAGAACAGCTCTCACAGGCCAGCCTGCTCTGGCAGACAGGTCCTCACTGAGCCTGTCTTACAGATGACTCAAGACTGTGTCACATTAATGATCCAAAAACTAATCATCCCAGGGGGAGCATATTCATTGCTAGGTATCATCACCAGGAGAGCAGTCTGCCAAGTATCACTATTAAACTATGGCATTTCATTTTCTTGATTTGAATAATAAGAAAAAAAAACATATCAGATTCTTTAATTTTTCTCTAAGTTTTTGGAGCACTCAATAAATGGGAGTTCTGATCAGGATTCACCCTATAAGGGTTTTCATTTATTTTCACATTTGGTTTATGTCAACTCAAACACAAACCCTTTGCTTGTTCTTGTAGTTAGAGAGTTTTGAACTAACTACCTGGGGCTCTTAATTCATTTATAGTCACCAACCTCTTGCTTTTATCTTACCTAGAAGAAATAGAACAGCCGGACAGTAGTAGCACACACCTTTAATCCCAGCACTCGGGAGGCAGAGACAGGCGGATCTCAGTGAGTTCAAGACCAGCCTGGTCTACAAGAGTGAGTTCCAGAACAGCCAGGGATGTTACACAGAGAAACCCTGTCTTGAAAAGAAATAAAATAAAACAAAACAAAAACCCCAAAGAAATAGAACAGATGAGTTCATCGTTTTGTCCTGCCTCTCTGAACTAAGTTCTACTTTAAACAAATGTCTTCTACAGAGTTTTGCTCATGAAGTCTGCTTCTGGGATTTTTCTGACCAGGCTCTTTGGTTACTGACTCAATTGAAGAAAGAATAGTTTGAGTTAGCAATTGAAGAATTCTTGCCTGAGGAGGCAAAAAGGAGAGCAGTTCTTAATCAAACACCCCCATACTGAGGCTTAAGGGAAAGTGTAACTATGCCGCTAGGACTTTAATTTGAGATTGGCTAGTATGGAGACCAAGGTGGATTGTTTGACTCTAAGTCCATACTTTAAAAATGATACTACCAAGGTGTAGGCCTCAAAACCAGGTTCTCTGTATAACTGCAGCTGCGTACGTTTCCTTTCCAGTCTTTTCACTGGGATAGGAAAGATGTTTCACTTTTGTGGGGGAATTAATGGTTTTTTAACCTGAAAGGGAGAATACATGTCTTTTTGGCAAAATTAAAGAAAAATAAATACACAAAAGAGCACGTAAACGAAGAGAGAATTTAGATTCAGCTTCCTGGAGAAGTTGTCGCTGGTCCAGACTTTAATGTATTCCTGAGTGTCTCAGATACTTTACATTGCCCTTAAGACCATGGTTTTTTGTTGTTGTTGTTGTTGTTGTTTTTTGTTTTTTTTTCTCATTTTTTTATTCAAGATTTCCATCTCCTCCCCCTTCCCTCCCCTCCCTTCCACCCATACCCCCACTCCACCCCTCTCCAAAGACAAAGAGCCATCAGGGTTCCCTTCACTATGTTAAGTCCAAGGTCCTCCCAGCTCCCCCT
Organism: Arvicola amphibius; assembly: GCF_903992535.2. Classification (NCBI taxonomy): domain Eukaryota; kingdom Metazoa; phylum Chordata; class Mammalia; order Rodentia; family Cricetidae; genus Arvicola; species Arvicola amphibius. The sequence continues at coordinate 85,287,877 of NC_052058.2, forward strand.
AAGTCCAGGAAGGTGAGCAACCAAACTGACAAGGCTCACAGTGAGCCCGTCCATGCTGTAGGGTTCATGTTCATTGCCATTGTCCTTGGTTTCTCAGTCCTCCTCCACCGTCAGCCACATTCAGAGAGTCCGGTTTGGTCCCCTGTTCCATCAGTCCCATTCTGACTGGACTTGGTGGTCTCCCGTTAGATCTGTTCCACCGTCTCCATGGGTAAAAGCACTCCTCGCGGTCCTGGCTTCCTTGCTCATGATCTCCCTCCTTTTGCTCCTCATCAGGACCTTGAGAGCTCAGTCTGGTGCTCCTCTGTGGGGCTCTGTCATTTTCTCCATCCAATGCCAGGTGAAGGTTCTATGGTGATATGCAAGATATTCATGAGTATGACAATAGGATCTGGACATTTCTGGCACCCTCTCCTCAGCTGCCCTAGGAACTAGCTGGGGTCGTCTTCCTGGACACCTGGGAACCCCTCTAGAGTCAAGTCTCTGCCAACCCTAGAATGGCTCCCTTAACTAAGATATATAGTTCCTTATTCCCATATCCACCCTTCCTATACCCCAACCATCCTATTCCCCCAAGCTCTTCCCATCCTCCACTTCACCCTTTTCTCTCCCCATCCCCCCATCCCACCCCACCCCCATGTTCCCATTTTTTGTCCGGCAATCTTGTCTACTTCCAATAACCAGGAGGATAACTATATGTTTTTCTTTGGGTTCACCTTCTTATATAGCTTCTCTAGGATTTTTTACGGATTATAGGCTCGATGTCCTTTATTTATGGCTAGAAACCAATTATGAGTGAGTACATCCCATGTTCCTCTTTTTGGGCCTGGGTTACCTCGCTCAGGATGGTGTTTTCTATTTCCATCCATTTGCATGCAAAATTCAAGATGTCATTGTTTTTTACCGCCGAGTAGTACTCTAATATGTATATATTCCACACTTTCTTCATCCATTCTTCCACTGAAGGGCATCTAGGTTGTTTCCAGGTTCTGGCTATTACAAATAATGCTGCTCAACCTCCTTAGCAATCAGGGAAATGCAAATCAAAACAACGCTGAGATACCATCTTACACCTGTCAGAATGGCTAAAATCAAAAACACCAATGATAGCCTTTGCTGGAGAGGATGTGGAGTAAGGGGTACACTCATCCATTGCTGGTGGGAATGCAAACTTGTGCAACCACTTTGGAAAGCAGTGTGGAGGTTTCTCAGGAAATTTGGGATCAACCTACCCCAGGACCCAGCAATCCCACTATTGGGAATTTACCTAAGAGATGCCCAATCATATTACAAAAGCATTTGTTCAACTATGTTTATAGCAGCATTATTTGTAATAGCTAGGACCATGGTTTTCTTAAAGGCCTTGATTGGTAGGTAGGTCTTTTCACATCAGCTTCTATTCACCTGAATCAGCAAGGGCTCAGCCCTTGGTAGTGCTGTTTGTGCTCACTTCTGCTGGTTGCGTATCTTTGGCCAAGTCATTTAACCTTTTAGAACTTGGGTTTCCTCATCTATTAGATGATAATATAACAATGTACTTTTCAACATGGTTGAAAAGAGAAGATAACACCAGATTTATGGGAACACATTGAACGATATAAAAGAATTTGTCAATGTTAGCACTTCCTTAAATAGACATGTGATATAAATGAGAAGAAATAAAATAACTATTTAAGAATAAAGGGGGTTTATGGTCCCTCCCAGTTGCTAGTAAGTGTGAAATTACTATGTAAACTTTACAGAAGCAGGTCCAGAAACTGTGGCCGCGTTGTCCTTACTGTCCCTTTAAAGAATAGTATAACCATGATAATGTTCATTTAACATATCGACAGGGTTAACTATGTAAGATATATAATATATCTTATATAATATAAAATCCATAGATTGGGGATCAATAAAAATGACTCATGATGTAAAAACTCTAATTCCAAGCTTGATAACCTGAGTTCAATCCCTGGAACCCACTTGGTGAAAGGAAAAAAAAACTCCCTAAGTTGTCTTCTGATTTGCATGTACACACACACATAAACACATATACACATACAGACCATGGCATATGTGTACCCACACAGACACAGACAAAATAAATGTCCCCAAAAATTCACAGATAAGAATTCTCATAATTGGTCTTTAAGCTGGAGCCTATAATTCTAGTCCGTTGTAGGATTAACAAGTCTTAAGGAATTGTTTTCGGATTGCAAAATGAATCATGACTTACTTGTAAATCCTTTTTAAACTGTGTTCATTAAATTAACCCCCCAAGTAGATAATCACTTTTGCCTATTTAATTTCATAAAATTAGTGTTTGGAATAAAAAAGATATCACAACAATCGAGGCAGAAGAGTCATTAGTAGGAAGGATTTAAGGAGTAAAAAGTATAAATTTCATGTGGAAAGGGAAAGGTGGGATAGAGTTTCCAAGAGCCTGGAGGGAAGTGAGTTGTTACTTTGTGGATAAACCCATTGGCTTAGAAAGCATTTGGCTTAGAAATGTTGGACAGCGTGGTGATGACAACAGAATGCAAGAGATTAAATTTGAGATGTTTCTTCAAGGCCAAATCCAAACTCCTTCAACGCCCAGTAAAAAAATTCCTTTCTTGTTAACTCTTAATTTTCTGTGCTACTGAGTCCTGTCATCCTGGTTTCAAAACTGTCACCTATTAATTGTTGTTTTTCTCCACCTTTGTGCCACTTTCAGATCTTATCCCTTGTTGACTGTGGTGTCTTAAGAAATGCCACATTTTCTAATAGAAACTTAGCCAATAAGATCTCTGGTCTACAGAACTTACTGTGCAGTGGGCCAGAGTTTGAAACTGCTGGCTTTTCTCACGATGCAAGAATGACAGGGCATTAAAACTGCACATAGAAAGCTTGAAGGCACTTTCATATTTCTGTCTGGGCTTGTTACTTGAGAGATATGAGAGTTGAAAATCACTATTCTCATATGCAAAAAAAGTGTTTAGAGAAATCAGTCTCTGCAGCTGCTCTCTGTTCTGGGGTAGTAACTCCTGGAGGAGGTGGGGTCGCCTTTAGGCATGCCCACAGCCTCCATTCCTAGAAGCTGGCGGCTTTCTTTTCCTTCTACAAGTGGCAACCAAGTTCTGGGTTGAAAGTGAATCCTTGCCTTTGGCTACTCTCCAGCATTCCTGGCTGAGCGAATGGGGATTTGGAATGTCAGAAAATAGAAGAGGGGAGGGGAAAGATGTGCGTATGACTCTGACTGTTCAGAGCAGAGGCAGCTCGTCTGGAAGGACTCGGACAGCTTGACTTCCTCAGACCGCTTCCTTCTCATAAACTTAGTTCCTTCTTTGTGTTTCGTTGTTTAACCTGAGTTTAGCAGGGCAGTTCAAACCCTTATAGCCCAGTGGGATCAGCCTAAGAGAGGACAGGGTGACTTCCGGAGGACTTGTGTTTCTTCCTTCTGGATAAAGTGGCAGTACTTATCCCCAGATTCATCTGCAGCAAGATCCAGAACTCCTCTAGGATTTAATCTGGAGTCGTCGGGAACCCTGATTCAGGATTTATTCAAGAGCCAACCTGAGTAAGAAGCAACCTGTGGAGAGAATCAAGGATCGGGTCTAGGCATGAATGGTGGCTTTTGGCACATGCCTGCCACTGCTCACACTGACTGAAGCTGAGCTGAAATATTGATGGGACACGACTCTCAGACTCTGTAACTGCGGCCTGGTTCAGAGCTCAAGACTATAATTTACAAGGCGGTCTTTATCCTTTGTTTGGTTCTATCCAAAGTCATCTTGTCTCAACCCAAAAGGAGAGCTTCTGTAAGAATAGTCTACAGGGACAGTTCCCGGCTGTGTGTGAAGAATCCAGAGGTTGGGTGTCTGTCTGCATACCCGTGAACCATGTCCTCTTTATATACACGAAGTAAGGAATTCACACGGAATAGGAAATCTCAGTCTGATTCTCCCCCAGCATCTCCCTCCCCGACTGCCAAGACACTCCGAGTAAGCCTTTTTATTTGTCTGGTCATAGCTATGTCAAAGGTGGGAAATGGGTTTCGTGGGACTTGCAGGCTGAGACTGAGAGAAGGGGCATTTCAATTAAGTCAGTTAAGGAGGGAAATCGCAATTAAAGCCCCAGATAGCTCTCCTGAAAGTCACAGTACATGATACTGTCGTAAGTAAAAGCAGACTCAAATAATTCAGGCTATAGCTTCTGTCTTTCAGCTTTGAATCTGTTGTAAACTGCTTGGCAGTAAGAGTCTGTAGAGCTTTTTGTTTGGTGTGTTTTGTTGTTGTTTGTTTGAACCTGGTTGTTTTTTTTTGTTTGATTTTGATTTTGGTTTTGGGATTTTTGTTTGTTTGTATGTTTTTGAGACAGGGTCTTAATATAGAATATTGATTGGCCTAGAGCTCAATATGTTGACCAGACTAGCCTCAAACTAATAGAGATCCGCCTGTCTCAGCCTCTCTGGTACTGGGAATAAAGGCATGGCACCACCCCAGCAGATTCTAAGGTTTTATAACAATGTCTTATAGAGCTTTTCTTTAAAATTTTCACCCATTTTTAGTTGCTGTTTTTTCCTGTGTTTTGTGGACTGTGTTTCCCAGCAGATTCTAAGGTTTTATAACAATGTCTTATAGAGCTTTTCTTTAAATTTTTCACCCATTTTTAGTTGCTGTTTTTTCCTGTGTTTTGTGGACTGTGTTTCCAGAGAAAAAGCTCCCTAATGACATCTGTGTGCATCAAATTTTCATAATTTCCAAGTTCTGTATGCATAATCATATGTGTATGCATGAGACAGTGTATGCTTTTACCTGTTTTATATATCTCTGTGATTAATAAAAAGTCAGAATGAATTAAGCCTCATGGATACTTGCAGCCTTCCTCTCAGGTACCATCAGAAAACTCCTTTGACAACCAGCTGGGTTAAAGTGCTTGTGATATTTTGGACAGGGCTGTTTAAGACTTTTACCATTTTCTCTGGTCACTATAGGGACATCGTATCTAATTTAGTGTCCTCCTTGGTCAAGAGATGGCAAAAGCAAGAAATGCTACCAATTGCAAATGAGCAGTGAGAAGCCCTGATGGGCATATTAGGTAGCAGGCGAGGAGCAGCTCCCCCTCTAGGGAGCTAGTCTGCACTATAAGGCGTACCCAACAGCATAACAAGAGGGCAGCCAGGCTTCCTTATTTGGAGAGCTGTGGGATTTTGCCAGAAACCTCAGCAGACTGCAGCTTTTTATTTATTTTTATTTTTTTCATTTTCAGTGTCTCCCTCCAAGAGTAAGTTCTCCTATAGTAGGATTTGGGATGCAGCATATTGTTCTGCAACCTCAGCCAGAGATACTTAGTACTCGAGTGCCAAAAAAAAAAGAAAAAAAAAATCATATGATACTATTTTGCTCATAGTCCTTTTTGTGAGAGGACCAAGGGAGGCTGTACGGTGTGGTACAGTGTCACCACCACGGAGCTCCTGGGTTCCTGAGTATTTCTTTTCCTATGGACTAGTACTTCCCTTAACACAAGGCTCCAGGCACTTTTTGCAGCTGCTGTTGGGTATTTTCTGGTGACTCCTAATTGATGTCCACAAAACTGAACACTATTACTTCAACTAATGCCTCCTTTTGCTGTCCTCCCCTATCATGTCCCATAGAAACTGTGGATGTAAAGAGCCCTTGTTAACAATCAGGTATAGAAACCTCAGCTCCCAGAGTCCTGTATGATACCTGTGATCACTCCGCAGGTTTCTCTGTAGTAACTGCCCTCCTTTTTCCTTTCTCCATTCCCTCATTAGCATTGGCGCTTCTTCTTGTCTCCACTCTTTCCATCCTCATTCTCCTACCTCCCACCCCTGCCTTTTAGACAGAGAGCACAGTGGGAGATAATTTGAGAGTTTAAATTACAGCAAATCAAACATGGGGGTAGTGACTACTTCCCAGTTTTAGTGGCCAGAGGCTGTAGATTCACACCATAGTATCAGTTTACTATAGCTAATTTCCAGTGTCCAGATGGCTTGAGACCATACTGTAGAGAACATTGATTTTCATATGGCATTGGTGTTCCATTATGTCTTTAATGACTGGAACAGAGAAAGACGTGCAAAAGTAATTTGGAGGCTTTAGACTCTTGGGACTAGTTATGTAGCTAGGATTCATCTCATGAGATTTCACTTGTCTATTCATTTAACTATCATGTTTGACTAATTGGGATACTCTGTAAAAACTGGTTTGGGGGTACACCTTAACAACACATTCACTGTGGTCTTGTGCTCACATGTCTTCTGATGCCTAGTTGCAGCAGGTTGGTTCTCTGCTGCCCCGAAAGCTGGGTGTTAAATGGGTTACATAAAAGAGACGTGACTTGCCTAGCATCACTTGGATAGTAAGCAGCAGAGTTTTCAGCTCAGCTTTCTCTACTTCCAAAACTTACCCGAAACACTGAGTGCAAAGCAAATAGATTTGAAGATCAAATTTAAGGTTCTGCCTAACAGGCCAGGAATAGTTAAAAACCTAAATTGCTGTAGGAATCCAAAATTTATCAATGGTAGGAATATGGGAAACTGAAATTGCAAGGAAGAGGAACACTGTGTCTGTAGACCAAGGGAAGAAACTGACAAGCCATAATTGAATCTGTGTGACTGGCTCTTAAATTTCAGTCATGCCCTCCAGGGCCCAAAACACCACAGACCCCGAGATCTTGTAGGCCTCAGATTTCTCTTAAAGAAAATGACAATAAAAACATGGCTAATGACTTTATCTTCCCCTTCCCATGTAGTTTTTGTCAGCTAGACATTGAATCATTGAGAAGGTTGTTCTTGAGTGATACAACATTCTTCAAAACAGGACTGAATTTTTGAACAAGTGTCTCAAAGTTTATTAGTATTCTACTGGTGTTAAAGAGTTAAATATGAAGTGCTTCCATATAGGAAAAATATCCTCAGAGAATTTTTAAATAATGCCTGTTTACATAAAAATATTTTGGACATTTTGTTCTCAACAAATGTTTAGGAAACCCATGGGTAAATTAAAACTAGCCGAGTAGGTATTATTGTTAACTTGTGATAACAAAGGTCGGGTGATTTTTAGTGAGTACAAAACAGAAACTGTTTTATCACATTCTTTTACTTTCGAACACTTTGCAGTATCTGATACTTTCTGAATTATGTAATGCCAGATTTCTGTACACAGTAAGCCTGTGACCTTCTTAATAACATAGACGTCTAATCCAGGGCCAGCAAGATGGCGTAGTGGGTTAAGGCACTTCCCACTGTCTGGTGACCTGAGTTTGATTCCCAGAAAATGATGGAAGAAGAAGACTAACTCCCACAAGTTGGTCTCTGACCTCTGCACAAATGCATGTGCTCAAACACAGAAATAAATGTATAAAACAAACAAAAAAGATTCTTCTGCCTGCCTGGATATTGTGTGGCTTTCTCCCCAGTGAAATATCACTCATATCTGAGTAGAAGAAAGTACATGTCCTCAACAGTCAAGATTCATATTTACTTCTCATTCATATTTTTAAACAATATTTTTAATTCTCTGAACATAAATTATACTGTTAAGCATGATTTTAAAGGCTGGAGAGATGACTCTGCAATTAAGAGCACGTATTATTCTTATATAGGACCAGGAATTCACAACTATCTATAACTCCAATTCCAGAGAATCCAGTGACCTCTGTGGGTACCAGGCCTGCACATGATACACATAGATACATGCAGGAAAAACATTCTTTCAGATAAATAAAATAAACCTGATGTGAAGGTTGCATATGCCTATAAACCCAGTTCTAAGCAAACTGAGACAAAAATTCTAAGATCACAGGACTGGAGAAATGACTTAGCCATTAAGAGCACTGCCTGCTATTCCAGGGGATCCATGTTCAATTCCCAGCACGCACATGATAGCTCACAACTGTCTATAACTCCAGTTCCAGGGGATCCAACACTCTCCTCTCACACAGACACATATGTAAGCAAAACACAAATGCACATAAAATAAAAATAAAATAATATAGAAAGAAAAAAATTCTAAAATCACAAGTTTGAGACTAACCTAGGCTACGCAGTTGAGTTCGAGGCCAGCCTCTGCTAGTAAGACTTTGTCTCCTCTAAAACAAACAACCAAATCACCAGTCTTCCTCTTCATTAAAGTACCCATCTGTCTTCTTCATCCTCCTGTGCCCTCCAGCCTGCACTGAGAATGGTTGTGGTACTGTGAGTTTTCTGTAGATTAATAGAATAACTTCTTTAACTGGTTCTTTGGCATCTGCACTCATTTCTCATAGTTTAGCATTTCTTGTATCTAAAGTATTTAGTCTGGATTGCTTCAGATCGAACATCCCTATGAGCTATTGATCTGTCATCTGATCTGTCACTATGGGAAGCAGAATGATGTCTCTTTGTAGTAGAAACTCCCTTCTCTTACTTCGAAGCAGCTGGAACATAAGATGCATGGTTCATATATTCTCCAGAAAGGCTTCTTTTCAGAGCAGTTTTTCAACATTAAAATTCTAAGCGAGGTCTACTTGTTATCTCATCTGCTCAAGAGGCAGAGACAGGAAGACCAACAAGTTCAAGGACTACCTGGGCAACTTAGTGAGACCCTGCCTCAAAATAAGTAAGAAAAAGCCAGAGCTGAGGAATCTTAGTCATAGAGCCTGGAATGTACAAGGTACTATGTTAAGTCCCAGTGCTACCAAAATTTAAAAAGAAAAAAATTTAAAATTCTGAATCACATATATTTAGTACCAAAGTATTATTTGCTGATTAAAATATGCCCTTTTTAATATAGTATGACATAATTGAGAACATAGGAGGCTGAGGCAGAGGGATCACAAGATTAAAGTCAGTCTGCCTGAGCTACATAACAAGATCTTGTCTAAAAAAGGAAGAGTATGTATATGAGAGAGAGAATGTAATATAGAACATACACACACATACATAGATAATTTCAGCAGATATCCAAAGTGTAGGGCTTGTTTGATAACTGCTGACTACATTTTGAAGTAAACGGATCAGCATCTGAATATCTGAATCCTAGGAACCTTTTAATTAGACAATTTTTTACTGACTTGCTCATTTATGATACAAGGACCTGACCTGTATTTATAGCCCGGGATCACTAGCATTTAGTCTGGATTGCTTCGGGTTTTGCATAAATATTTTTTATACCAACAACTAATGTACACAAAGGGAACAGTTAATCTATTTGCTTTATTTTATAATCACCCCTCGTCATTACATTAGATAAACTGAATGATAAAAGGCTGTGGCTTTCAGGAGAGCTTATTTATGTAAGGACTCTGGTTTCAGGACAAGGGTAGTCTGCCTCTTCTCTTTTCAACCTGAGGTGTGGATCAGGAAGGAGAGGTGTGTCATGTACCTCTGGCCAACACCAAATACTTCTATAGTTTATTATTTTATGCTCTTTACCAAGGATACTACATTCGGGGCATTACCAATCCAGAATCCTTTTTTTTTTTTTTTCTTCATCAAATTCCACCTTTTTAATTCATTATCATGGAATGAGAAGCATTTTTCTGGGTGAATAATGCTAATTAGGGTGCAATCTGTTAATCATATTTTTCTGCCTAATTAAAGCCACTATCCATTTTTTGTTTGTTTGTTTTAGTCCACTCAGAAAAAGTCAGTAAGCTGCGATTCTTCAGTCCAAAGAATCCTTCTGGACAGTACTGACAGGGTCCCCATTGGAAGCCATTCTCAAGTTCTAGGTAGATGCCTACTGGTTTAGTTCATCCATGTCCTAAATAGAGCCCTAATAAGGTAGCTTTTGATTCCAGGTGTATTGAGCAGAAAGGCTGGGAGTTTTGAAGACATTATTTTCTTGGCTGTAAGCTGTGTCCTACTCTTGCCTCCATAACACCATGCCCATGGTGAGTAGTCATCTGCTCTGTCCTGATGGTGGTCTCAGTATGGGCTAGTCTTGAATTCATGGTAACCCTGCCTCAGCTGCATACCTGGGATTGTAGAGTGCCTCGTGCCAGCCAGTCTGCTTCACTAGCAGTCCTCACAACTAACATCTCACAAGCGTCTGCTATGTTTAAATCCTGTGTTGGATGCTAGAATTCATAAATGAAGGACCTATTTTCTAAATGGAGAGATGAAAAACAAGTTCATATCCAGAGAAATGAATTTTCTAATAAAAACATAGGTTCCCAGTATTTTTATTGAACCAAGTAGGGAAAAAATGTGTTAGCTTTATGTTTGAAGACCAATAGAAGCTTGGTGACAAAGAAGACCCATATTACAGAGGCAGAGGGGGAATGCATGAGAAAATACAACATTGTTTTGAGCTCTGCAGGTCCTTATGGCTAGAATGAAAGATATATTTATAATAGGAAATAAGGGACCATGCCATGTGATTCTTCGTCTTTCATTGCTAGGATTGGGTGAGTCACCCTATGGACAAAGGATTCTTAGTCTTTCATTGCTAGGACTGGGTGAGTTACCCTATGGACAAAGGGTTAATGGTCTGAAGAGGAGTTGTGATACAAGTTGCATATGAGAGAAATAAGTGCTGGAAGCTGGCGGGAGCAGGAGCCACTCAAGTCAGTGGTCCCTCTGATGGCAGGGAGCACAAGAAGCCTTCTGTCGTTTAGATGGTGAACTGACGAAGTGGAGGGCTGGGAGCAGGGATGGGCATGGGAAAGTGGCAGAGAAAAGAGAACAAATTGAACTGTCAGATGTGAGAGACAGAAATACATTTTCATGTTAGGATTGATTGAATAAGGGGTGCCATGGGACATTCAATAGTGACATTCAGAAGTATGGATTTAGCATACCTAACCCACGATCTTGAAAGGCTCCAGAATTGAAAACTTTGAGGCTAACATGATGCCACAAGGAGAAAAAAAATCCCATTTCTGACTTCATGTCACATTAAAAATGGAGATACACTAAAAATTTAGCAAAATAATTCATCTATATGCTACATGTCTAAGGTGTATAAGAAACAAATGAATTTCTTATTTTTGGATCTATCTCCAACGTTTCTTATTATGCAGATTCCCCCAACTCTGAAGAGAGAGATGGAGATCTTAGCTATTTTTGATCCTGTACATTGCAGATAAGAGATAATAGTTGATCTAGAGCTCAGTCTACAAATCAATTACAGACTGAAAAGATTGATAGTGAGGATGAAAGCTACGAGAGATAAAGGAACGACTAAGTGTAAAACAGTGACAGCCGGCTGTTTGCAGTTACACTAGAACCTTATACATTAAGGCAGAGGTTCTGTGTCTCCTTTCTTTGCCTGGGAGCACTGTAGCCAGCTTGTTATAGGAATAAGCTTCTCTGTTCTCAAAGGATCCAGAAATTTAGGAAGTTGAGAGGCAATTGACTGTGAGTTTGCAGTTGAAGTCTAGTTTTATTTTCATTATATAATAATTACATAGCCAGGGATTATGTTTTTCAAGTTAGAAGAAGTTCCCAGACCAGTCACATTGACTTGGCTTGATTTTTCTCTCAATTGCATGTTTGGGTGAGCTGACAGTTAATTGTACTCAGAAGGCCAAGGGAAAGTGGAGTTAGACTTCATCAGACTTGTTCTTTTTTAGCTGCTTTTTGGTTCTGATCTTGACCTGCTTTTTATGCACTGGATGTTGGTTATCTGAAACTGGAGTGTCATTACAGTTACATTACATTACAATGCAACTAGCCTCTTTGGTTACATGATGTCATGTAAAATATAAGTAGTTATTTTTAATGTTTGTGTGAAACATTAAGTGTTTTTAGATTGAAATTAAATTGTAAAGTAAATAAAAGTATAGTAAGTCTTTAGTCTTAAAAATCTTTGTATTGCTTTGAGAAAAAGTAACATCCACCTAGCAAAATAATGAGCCTACATGACTGTAGATTAGAAAGGGTGAGTAGGAAGTGGCCTGGATCCACCAATCAAATGTTTCACTTGAGTGCTAAGGAAGTGATTTGATCTTGATCCCTCTAGTAGCCATCAAGCATTGGGAGAATCAAAGGACCAAGAGGGACAAGAGAGACAGCATAGAGACTTGGGAGAGACCAGCACTCTGTGTAGCTGTCGTTTACACAGCATTTCTGGCCCGTGTGGTGCCAAGCACTCGGGTTTGTTACCTTACTTAGTGCCATCAGTAACCTCAAACACCGAGTACCATTATCCCCACTTCCCTGATGAAACCACTGAAACAGAGGGAATCGTTATCTGAGCTCTTAATACTGACAATGCTGCAGCAGCAGTCAGGACCCAGAGTCTGTCCTGCCCTGAAGAGGTGCAGCTGCCCCAGCGAAACCGCGGTGAGTCCACGAAAGCGTTCCTAGACTATGGCCAGTAGTCCCGGTTATGGGGTTTGACTGGAAGAAGAAGATGAGGGCCATTCAACCTGTTTTAAAGGAGGGAAACCCTTACAGAATAATTGGGAAGGCGACAAACTTTTTTAAAAATGTATCATTTTAAAATTGGAACTTTAAAATTAGAATTAAGATCAAATAAATTCCTTAGCACTCAAGTGAAACATTTTATTTGTGGGTCCAGCCCACTTCCTACGCACCCTTCTGACCCACAGCCATTTAATCTCACTATTCTGCCGTCTGGATGAAGCTATTGGCTTCTTCCTGTGGATAGGAGAAAAAAGCCTTGCCTTGTGGTCGTATGACTCCCGTCATGTCTAGGTGTCTGTCAGCTATATATAAATTGTTACCCTAAAGCCAATTTTTAGCACTCAGAAACAGATCCTTAGAGTCAGGTGGTTTCACTGTTTTGTTTGTGCTATTAATTTTCTTTGTAAATGAATTTGAAACAAATATTACAACTTGGAACCTATTAAGTTGTAATGAGTTTGGAAATAGTAGAACATGAATTACTTAGGGTTTTCTTACCCGGAGGACCCGTGCCCTACCTCCAAGCAGACTACAGCATTTCCTCTGCTGAGGTCTACATTTTAATAGATCAGTCAGTTCTGGGAACCCTAATTCCAAACCACCGTGTGTTTGAAGATTCCATTTCCCTGTGGAAGAATAAAAATGGAAAATAATTTCTTTAATTCCGTTTTGGCTTGGTTTGGTTTTTCATCTCTTGGAGTGCTATCTTTCAGCGCAGTGTAACACTATGGTATAACTGCGGCTATAGCAAAGCCGCACCTGTGGCAGATTTCCCGTAGTCACACATGATAGTGTCATTTTTAACAGCCACCAGCTACAGACTCCAGGATGTCTGGGACCTTCCTTAAAGCCTTGTCCAAGCTCTCTAATCGGTATGAGTCTCTCCTTTCTTGTTTACTGCAGGAACCACATAACCTGGCTCTTGATTACATTCAGTTTATGTCTTGCCTTACTCTGTTTTATAGGTGAGACCAAAGAGTCGTGTCTTAGATTTTGTAACTGTGTTTATTACTCTGTGTCACTGGCAAGGCTGGCAATACACAGGCACTTAATGAAAATACAGAGTGAAGACGCTGCCTATTTAAGATTTGAACTCTCTTCTCTTTTCCCATTTGACTGTTTTGAAGAGTCAGAGGCTACATGCTAGAGATTGCCATTTCTGAACTGAAAGCTGAACACGGGTTGTCCCAAGGCAATTCAAATGATTCCTATTTATCATGCCGGTACTCCTATAGCTCCAAACTAAATGTTGATATTTTGGTTTCTGTGGGGCAAAAGGAAAAAGTCAAAAACAGAGGAAGCCCCTGACCTGCCGAGCTTTACTGAGAAATAAGTTTGATCACGTGGACTTAGGCTTAGGCTCTTGGAATTACTTTCCTTTTGAATGTTTACCATTAGTGTTCATGAATAGAGGTCCAAGGACAGCTTTGTGAAGTGGGTTCTTTCCTCAGCTCTTTCGAGGGTCCGGGTGGCAGACGTGCATCATTGTGGGGAGTACCATGCCATTCGAGCCACTTGGCCGCTCTTCTTTTGCTCTGTGGGTGAAATCTAGGAAGACCTTTCCAAAGTTTTAATTAACATCTTGGTCTAAATAAAATCTTGGACTGCTTTCCAGAAAACTATGGCATTTACTATGTTTAAAAAAAATTTTTAAAAATCTGTCTCAGCAGGCATGGGGTCACAAGCTTGTCATCCTAACACTGGGAAGCTGGAGGCAGGAGAATAGAAGTTCCAGACATACTTAGCTACATAGTGATGATGAGGACAGTCTCGGGTACGTAAGATCATGTCTCATAAAAACAAAACACACTCGTGCACATATGCACACAAAGACATGATTGTTGCATGCCAGTAATCAAAGCATTCAGGGGGCAGACAAGAGGATTGCCACAGTTTGAAGCCAGCTAGAGCTACATAGTGGGTCCTTGTCTCAAAAATCAAACAAACGGAAAAGGTCTCTTCTCGGGCAAGTTTACAGCCGTGAAGGACTGTGATCTACCTAAGAGCCTCACGGACACACAAGGACACTTGAAGACTGGGGCTCCTAGGGGCTTAAGGCCGAGCTGGGGACTTGTAAATTCATGGCTTTTTTTTTTGTGTGTGTGTGTGCTGAGGATGGAGCTCAGTGCAGGCTAGGTAAGTGCTCTGTCACTGAGCTATAGCCCCAGCCCTAAATTTCTGAATGACTATATGGAATGTCAACAAACTGCTTTTGGAGGAGCGGTCAGGCTTTACTAAGCCCAGTATTTTAATCATTGCAGTATATACTGAAGTAGCTGTGCACACTGGTATATCTAAGCCATAAGGAGAGTATGCCTGTGGCAGCGTGAGAAGTGCAAACCACATGCTAGAGCTACACCTTTCAGGGCCTCTCATTGTGTATCGTGCATAGCATATGGATAGCTAGGTAGAGAGCATGTGAGAGCTTAAAAGGTATATGTAGTTTCTAAGGATTTTTAGAATTATCTTTAAATTTAAAAAAAATGGTTTGCCTCAGATATTTTATGAAGGAATTGGCATATTCATATATTTCCTTCTAAGGTAAGCTTTAGGAACTATAAAAACTATGAGCAGTAAAAATCCTAATAATATTTTGGGAGCTTAATAAATACACCAGACGATGAGTGTTTCTATGATGTAACAAACTTACTTTTATTTTTTATATTTATTTGGGGGTGGTGCTCACGTATGCTACGGTGGATAGAAGTCAGAGGACAACTTGCAAAAATTAGTTCTCTCTGTCCACAGCGTGGGTCCTGGCAAATCATATTCCAGTCATCTGGCTTGGTAGCCAGGGCCTTTACCCACTTAGCCATCTTGCCAGCCCCAGTTATTTTTATTTTAAAATGTAGTAAGATATAGTAGATTACTTTCCGCCTGCAGTATTATAAAGTTTATAGGATTGATATGTTCACCTCTATTCTTCCACACTAAGGAAACAAATGAAAAACCAATAGGGAGTCATTATTTAACATGTGACATTTCCCCCAATATTTATAGTATAGGGTCTGAGAGGAGGCTCAGTGGGTAAATCACTGACAAGCCAGACGACCTGCGTTTGATCCCTGTGACCCAAATAATATGGAAGAAAAGAACTAATGCCACAAAGTTGTCATCTGTCCCCACACCTGCACATCATGTACACCCATGCACAATAATAAATAAAAATTTAAAAAGAAATAGCTACAATATAAACAGTGTTAAGTGGTGAATTTGACTTTCTCATTTAGTTATTTTTCCATATGTATTTTGTAGTTGGTAAAGACAAACCAAGGAGTTTATATGATGAAGATATATGTAATTTAATATTTGCTAATTTTTTGCTTAGAAGTCTACAGTCTCTGACATGGATGAGCACTTTGTTCTAGCATAAGGCAGTATTTTTAGCATTGTTTGGATGCTGAATATATATGGTTACTCTTTGTATCTGAGGCCATGTTTCTTCCAGGATGTTATTAACTGGACCATGTTTTGTTTTTAAAGGGAGAAAGTTGGAAATGGTTTTCCAATTATATCCTGATCTAATCTCCAGATTCTATATTTATGAAAATATAGATTTGTCATCATATGCACAGTTGATCTTATGATAGACAGAGTTTCCCCCCACCCCAAGTGGGCCTGCCTGATATAATCGTGTGAGCCTAATGACACAAAGGGTAAGAAGTATGAAGGATGGGACGGACCCATATGCCATTGCTGGATTGAAGAGGGAAGAGGCTGAGAGAGAAGGGATGTGGAAGTCCCCGCAAGCCCCAGGTGGCCACTAGCTGAAAGTAGGAAAACCATAGTGGCGGGGGTGTGGGGAGGAACACAGGACCTGCAGCCTAAACTGCAAGATTCTGGAGTCTCCAGGTGAATGAGTTCGAAGGCAGAGAACAAAGAAGGCACTAGAACTGTGCCAGCCCTGCGACCTATAAAACTGGGATAATGGGTGTTTTAAGATTCTGAGTTTTATGACAATAGAAAACTAACACAATTGAAACTTTGGTGATAATAAGGAAATAATGGATTTTTTAATGCACATGTAGGGGAACTACCACATCTTTACACAAATCTAATCCTTTTTCCATCTGTCTGTTTTCAAATTGTACAAGATCTTAACTATTTTGTTGGGGATACAGACTTGGAAAGACCTAATCCAACCCTACAAACCAGTATACCATCCTTATTTCAAGTTTCCTTAAAATCCTATCCTTTTGTGTTATGAACGGCATTCCTTTTGTTACATGGCTAGGGTGCTTTTGTCTTTCCTAGACATATTGATGAAACCAGATAGTTTGTAACAGTATGTATGTGTTATTATTATGATTAGGTTGTCAGGGGCTCTGAAATTCGGTCTTACATTCTGTCTTTGCAAGCTCACTTCTGCTGGCTTGTCTCTCATCAGCCTGAGAACTCTGAACTGACAGGGGGTTCTCTGTGGGCATCCCAGAATAGCTCAACTTGTTTCCCCTGGCTCAGATAGAATACAGAACATGATAGAAAATGTTCCTTCTGCTTCGTCCTTCTTTGGAAATGTAAATAGATTTTTTCCCATCGCTGTGGGGTCAGACTCTGACTCCGAAGGAACATGAGTTAAAGAAGTTTCAACCTTGGCAGTGGACATGTGACTTTGTCTGTTCCTTTCCCTTGGGCCCAACTTTCCAGAGCCATGACTTTATTTTAAACGTGGTGGGAAGAGTTTGGTTTTAATTATGTGCCTTTCTGAATCCTGATAACTTTCAAGTTAAAAGCTTTGGTGAGGATTTTCTATTCAGCCTCTGGTGTTTTGAAGGCTCTCCTCATTTCAGAAATCAAAACCATCCTGGTTCCTGTCCCCTTCTAGGACTGCCATCTGAAGTAATGGCAGTCTTCACTCTGTTCACTTATTAGAAGCAGGCCTGAGCAGAGGGCTGTTATGGAGCATTTCCAGAGACATGAAAGAAAGGAGCCTGCTTCTTTATTTGGGACACTTCTCAAACTATATTTTATCCAGCTAGTCATTTTTTTCACCTTGACTCATTGGATTCTTTTTTTTTTTAAGTTGTTTCTATTGAGCTATATATTTTTCTCTGCTTCCATCCCTTCATCTCTCCTCCCCTTCAACTCTCTTCCATGATCCCCATGCTTCCAGTTTACTTAAGAGCTCTTGTCTTTATCTACTTCCCATGTACATTAGATCCGTGGTTTGTCTTAGGGTCCTCATTATTGTCTAGGTTCTCTGGGATTGTGAATTGTACGCTGTTCTTTTTTATGTCTAAAAGCCACTTATGAGTGAGTGAATATGATATTTGTGTTTCTTAGTCTGGGTTACTTTACTTAATATGATGTTTTCTACATCCATCCTTTTGCCTGGAAATTTCAAGATGTCATTTTTTTCTGCTGTGTAGTACTCCATTGTGTAAATGTACCACATTTTCCTTATCCATTCTTTGTTGGCGGGGCATTTAGGTTGTTTTCAGGCTCTAGCTATGACAAACAATGCTGCTATGAACATAATTGAGCACATGTCCTTGTGGTACGATTGAGCCTCCCTTGGGTATATACCCAAAAGTGGTATTGCTGGGTCTTGAGGTAGATTGTTTCCTATTTTTCTGAGAAAATTCTGATATCCAAAGGGGCTATGCCAGTTTGCACTCCCACCAGCAATGGAGGAGTGTTCCCTTTACCCCACATCCTCTCCAGTTGTCATCAGTGTTTTTGATCTTGGCCATTCTTACATGTGTAAGATGGAATCTCAGAGTTACTTTTATTTGCATTTCTCTGATGACTAAGGATGTTGAACATTTCCTGAAGTGTCTTTCAGCCATTTTAGATTCCTCTGTTGAGAGTTCTCTGTTTAGGTGTATACCCCATTTTTTATTGGATTATTTGTTCTTTTGATGTCCAATTTCTTGAGTTCTTTGTGTATTTTGGAGATCAGCCCCCTATCCAATGTGGGGTTGGTGAAGATCTTTTCCCATTCTGTAGGCTGTTGTTTTGTCTTGTTGACCATGTCCTTTGCTTTACAGAAGCTTTTCAGTTTCAGGAGGTCCAATTTATTAATTGTTTCTCTCAGTGTCTGTGCTACTGGAGTTATATTTAGGAATTGGTGTCCTGTGCCAATGCATTCAAGTTTACTTCCCACTTCCTCTTCTATAAGGTTCAATGTTGGTTGTCTTTATGTTGAAGTCTTTGATCCATTTGGACTTGAGTTTTGTGCATGATTATAGATATGGGTCTATTTTCATTCTACATGTTGATGCCCAGTTATGCCAGCACCATTTGTTGAATATACTTTCTTTTTTCCATTTGGCATTTTTTGCTTCTTTGTCAAAAATCAGGTGTTCATAGGTGTGTGGATTGATATCTGGGTCTTCTGTTTGGTTCCATTGGTCCTCCTGTTTGTTTTTAATGCCATTACCAGGCTGTTTTCAGTACTATAGCTCTGTAGTAGAGTTTGAAGTCAGGAATTGTGATGCCTCCAGAAGTTCCTTTATTGTACAAGAGTGTTTTGGCTATCCTGGGGTTTTTGTTTTTCTATATGAAGTTGAGTATTGTTCTTTTGAGGTCTGTGAAGAAGAATTTTACTAGGATTTTGATGGGCATTGCATTGAATCAGTAGATTGCTTTTGGTAAGATTGCCATTTTTACTGTGTTAACTCTACCTACCCAAGAGCATGGGAGAGCTTTCCATTTTCTGGTGTCTTCTTCAATTTCTTTCTTCAAAGTTTTAAAGTTCTTGTCATACACATCTTCCATTCGTTTGGTTAGAGTTACCCCAAGATATTTTGTTATTTGTGGCTATTGTGAAGGGTGATGTTCCTCTGATTTCTTTTTCAGCCCACTTATCATCTGTGTAAAGGAGGACTACTGGTTTTTTTTTCTGAGTTAATTTTGTGTCCTGCTACAATACTGAAAGTGTTCAAACTCATTGGATTCTTATTAGTTTCCCAAAGCTTTAAGTCTTTTCTGCTCCTCTTCAGTGAAAAGTAATCCCTTCACTGAACAATTTTTCTCTAGTTCAAACACACCAGAGACCCATCTCAATGACCATTATTTATTTGTCTTGAGTGAAAGGTAGAGCAAAATGATCTTTACACTTAAAGACATTCCTTCCAAGACTTTCTGATTAAAACATATGCTATAATATATTTGTGTGTTAACCTGAAAATTGGGTAGAAGATTCACAACCTTTTTTGAAATGTAATGTTATTTTGTTTTGTTTTTGAGACAGGGTTTCTCTCGTGTAACAGCCCTGGCTGACCTGGAACTCGCTTTGTAGGCCAGGCTGGCCTCAAACTCACAGAGATAAGATATCTAGACCCTAGAGTATACTAAATGTAACTCTTCCGTTTTTAAAAGAAAAACTATACAGAGGATAGAAGTAAGAGATCCAGGCCATTCCTAGAGTGTGGGTAGCCTCAATCCTAGTTTCCAGAGGATCAGAGCTTCTGCACTGAGAAGCCATGTTAACCTGACAGTTGAAATACACTTAGTTTGAGTGACAACAGGATGAAGAGGAGAAGTTGACTTTGTCTCCTGTATCAGTCAAGTACTCTATCCCTTACCCAAGATACCCAAAGCTTTTTCTCCCTGGGTCTAACCAATGTTTTTCTTTTTATCAACCCTCCAATTATCTAGGATAGCAAGAAGCAAAGCAACCCAATATTTTCTAGAGGTGTTCATTAGTGAAAATCAGGAAGCATTATTCAAAAACCTTAGCTGTTTTATCAGGAGTTAGACAGTAAACATTAAACCTGGCATGTTTCAGGTCCTGTCTTGCAGTTTACAAGCATACTCTTCTTAGGCTTTTCTTTAACAAGCAAAAAAAGCATCTTCTTCAGAACTCTGTTTATATTGAGATAATTATTTTACCTCTACTGCACCCAAGTTTCACCAACTTCTGAGACTTAGGAGATTTATATATCCTCCTATAACCGGCTGGGTTGGCTACTCCAGGGCATTGCTAGAACTAGCCTTTGAGTGCAGCAACCAGAAACCCAAGAATCCACGCCACTCATGTCAAGTAACATCGAGAAGGAGTGTTCTAGGAACAGTCAAGGATTAACTCAGCGATGCTCTTCCCATATTGCTGGAGTCTAAGTGAACCACCACTGCTTTGTCTGTTAGATCACTCTTTCTTTGTGCATTCTGTCAGGTCACCAGGAAGGAACTAGTAACCGAACCTTAGCATGCCTATTCTTAGCTTGTAGTGTTCCAGGCGAGTAGGAGTGTCATTCATCAACTTCTTAGATGGCGTCTATCAGAAGCATCTGTAGGAAGACAAGGGGCAGGAATTGTGGCCATCACAAGTGTCCACACCGCTGGCATTACCTTTCTCTCATGCTCTCCCATCCGTGGGAAAATTAGCCCCCATGGAATCTGCCTGCTCATATCCAGGCATCCTGTGAACTTTCTCTGGCTATTTCTTGATAGTACTAACCTATTCTATATGGTTTGCCTTTTTTAATAAAAAAAGACATTCTTTTATAATTTATATACTTTTTTTTGGTTTTTCGAGACAGAGTTTCTCTGTGGCTTTGGAGCCTGTCCTGGAACTAGCTCTTGTAGACCAGGCTGGTCTCGAACTCACAGAGATCTGTCTGCCTCTGCCTCCCGAGTGCTGGGATTAAAGGCGTGCGCCACCACCGCCTGGCTATAATTTATATACTTTTATGTGCATTGGTGTTTTGCCTCTCTGTGAGGCATGTATGTCTCTGTGAGGGTGTCACATCCCCTGGAACTGGAGTTACAAACAATGGTGAGCTGTCATGTGGGTGCTGGGAATTGAGCCAGGGTCCTCTAGAAGATCAATCAGTGCTCTTAACCACTGAGTCATCTCTCCATTTTCAAGTATTTGTATTTTATATCAGCATCCTTACTGGAGACTGTATAGTTGGTGTACACAGCCACACTGTGTAGTCAAATAACTGTCTACGAACTTTACTTGGTGGGGTGATGATTATTATGATTCTAAAACATTCTAAATGGAAAAAGGTTAATTACGTGTCATTATCATAGGGGCAAATCAACGGGAATGATTAACATGCTTTATTATATGTAGTTGCCAAGATTGATACATAGTAAAAATTCTAGTGTACCTCTTTTAGTGGGGCAAGACACTTTTTAGTCTTGTAGAGGTGGGTGCTGGAGTTCACACAGCAGAAATTAGAGCTAAAGATATCATTAAACCTTATTCTATAACAGAATATTTACAAAGAAGGACCTGGAGGTTGGGGGAAAAACATTTCCAATTGAGAGACCAAATTTTAGGAAAAATGAAGTCAGCTAAACATAAAGTTAACAAGACCTGTCTGTGCACACTCTAGACATGCTTGGGTTCCAATAGAATGAAGCAAAAGAAAGCCAAAACTGCCAGGTGGGGCACATACCCAACACTTGGGAGGCAGAGGCAGGTGGATCCCGAGTTCAAGAGCAGCCTGGTCTACAAAGCTAGTTTCAGGACAATCAGGGCTACACAGAGAAATCCTGTCTTGGGGGGTAGGGGGGAAATAAAGTCTAAAGCCAGTCTTCAGTTATAAACAAGTCATTTTTTCTATCTAAACAAGAATGTAGGTCTGTCTCTGGAGAGACTGCAGAAGGCTGCTCTGCTCTCCAGACTCTGTCTAAAGGCTATTCTGCCCAGAAGGATGAGAGAAACTAAAGCGTATGTTTGCATGTGAGTTGACTTTCCTGGGTCAGAGGCACTAAGTTAACTTCACTGCACTAACAAGCGTCAGTGTCAACACAGTGTCCTTGTAACAGAAAAATAGAGAGATGGGAAAGGGAATCTATTTCCTCCCAGTTGTCACATGTAGCTCTTACCAATGGGTAGTGGTTACTTGCCTAAGCTTCATTGGTAGACAAGTAGAAATTAGAACTCAGAGCCAGCCAAGGATATCATGCTTAGAAACAACAATTCAGTCAGCTCTGGTTACTACTTTCCATGTTCAACTTGTCAGCACTAGATGTTAACCAGGAACAAGCTAGTGGGTGAATTTCAGGTAAGGACTTTTAAGCTAAGACTTGAAAGCACTCACCATCGTAATACATTGCCATTGTTGAAACAGTGGGTGCGTGTGTGTGTGTGTGTGTGTGTGTGTGTGTGTGTGTGTGTGGTTCTCTACCATCATCTTCTCAGAACTCAGCTTTCTGCAAGCTTCTTAACTGGAGCCTGCACAGCACACATTCACATGGTCTCCCTCTTGTGCTCCAGTCAAGCTCATGAAGTATGCGCGCAGTCATGCAAACAGTCAGCCCTCTTCCTCTGGGCCTCTCCTACAAGGCTCTGCATACCATAGGCTCTAAGTACAAAATAGTCTCTTCACATTTGCCAGCATGACGTTCAGTCTCAGTTATTCACAAGTATTTGATAGTCACAGTTAGCATTTTCCTGGGCAATAGAGCTGAACTCACCTATGTGCTGTAATACTAATCCTACCACAAAGCTAGTAAGTTAGACATAGCCACACCCTAACTTCCCAGTTTAATTCTTTCCTCTCACCCCTACCCGTTCTGGGAAGCTAGGGTCTCTACATGTTAAGCAGGTGCTCCACTGAGCTGTACATCCTGACTTTCTTTTTACTTTTTATTTTGAGACAAGACTTCACAAAGTTGGTCTTGAGCCCACTCTGTAGCCCACATAGCCTCTCTGGTCAAGTGCTCTCCCTGCCTCAACCTCCTGAATGGCTGTGATTATAGAACCACTATTACTCAGCTCGTAGGACACTGTTATAGAGAGTAATAAGCTCAGCTCTTAAGACACTGCTACGTAGAAAGGTGATAACATTTTTTTAAAAAATTATTTATTGTGTACGTGTGTGTCCACATGCCACAGCATTCATGTAGAAGTCAAAGGACAACTTTTGGAGGTTGGTTCTCACCATCTACAATGTGAAGTCGAGCTCAGGTAGTCACACTTGGTAGCAAATATATTATAGCTGGCTGTCGTTCACACCTTTAATCCCAGCACTCTGAAGACAGAGGCAGGCAAAGAAAACAGAACAACAAAAACAAATATACAAATTTAAGAAAGGGAAAACTGTCATAATCTAGATTTCTAAATTTTAGAACTCTCAAAAAAACTGCAAGTATATGAGAATGTGACATATATACTATAAACTTTTCTAAATGCTTTTGTCTAACTTCAAAAGGGACCTGTCTCCATGCTGAAATGTTTGTTAGGACGAGATCATTACCTGGGTAAAGATACTTGTTATCAAGCCTGATGATCTGCGTTCAGTTCCCAGGACTGAAGGAGAAAAACTGGAAGGAGAAAACTCTGTCACCTAAATGTTCACCTCTGATCGCCACACTGTGCTGTGACACACATGCACACATGCATGCACACACAGCAAATAAATAAAAAATAAAATAATTAAATGTATGTTTAGTCCAACAGCACTTAATTAGAGCTACACCATAGAATTGCTTGGGAACTTGTTAAAGACCCACAGAAGACATCTCTATTCCACAGCCCCCAAAAAAGAACCCACAGGAATTAGGATGTGTGCCTTTGACAAGTGCTCGTGACTATTCCAAGTACAACTCTTGCCTTGAAGAGGAATTCCATAGAAAGCCCCCTTTGAGAGGTGCTGTGACACTCACTTCCCAGGACAGCGTCAGGGCGGAATCTACGAGAGTGGGCTGACCAGAAAGTGACTTCCAGGGATTTAACAAAGCAGTGCAGTGGAGTGTTGCCCCCAGGCTAAGGATTCCTTTTTCATTTTGTAGAGCTTGTACACTGTTTCTCTTCATTCTTTTGTTGCCTGACCTTTGGGTTTGAACATCTCAAAAGAAGTAGTAAATAAACTCAAGTAGATCAGGTAAATGCTTGTTTGCTTGAGTTCTCTTTTTATGAAAGGATAGAAAAAAAATGGAAGATCCAGACATAGTCACCGTTGTTTTTTAAAACAAGGACTAAGTTTATAGGTTACATCTATGAATTCTTCTCTTTTGAGATCTCAAAATACTTTTTTTTTTAAGTTCTTACCAGCGTCTAGGGACAAGGATGGGACTTTGCCTCCTCCCCACAGCTCCCTCATTCTTTCACCTTTACTGTAGATCTGGGAGGAAGCCAAGAACTGCCTGAGTTTCTGTGCTTATAAACTGCAGTGTTTACTTGGGGAAGGCTTAGGTGGTTAGGAACTGAAGGAAATTAATAGGATGAATATCGCACCTCACATGGCTCAGTGTCACATGAAAGCCAATGACAATCACTCCTGCAGCACAAGCTTGGTTGTATAGTTGGTGGAGAGGGGAGCATTTGATCACTTTGTGTTTGGGGGTCTGCCAGTTTGAAAGGATGCTATCTCCAGAGCCTCAGACCTGGAGAGCCTTAGCATGCAAAGATGTGTGAGTTAGCACTGAGTGGCCTTCCTGCAATCAGTCCAGCTGCTTCCCTCATTGATTTAGCAACTCCTATTTCCATGGTGAGGTTGAGACATCTGGTTTGAACAGTACATTTATGATGGAAATATGAATTAGTCTCTTGCTAATGCTATTTTTGTTGTTTTTGTCTCCTTTCTCTAGCATGAAAGACTTTCTAGGTAAGAATTCTGTTTTATATGCATGCTTAATTCTTGTGAGTGAATGCATGTCTAGTTAAATTTAGTGTCATATAAATAGTTTAGTAGTGTTCTTCATATCCTTCCTTTTCATTTCTTCAGTCACCACAATAATTCAGACTTACCTCCTGCCCAGTGTTATTGAACAGCTTTCAGCTCACCTTTCTGCCACCAGCTTCTCTTCTTTCCAGTTCACCTTGTTTACTTCCAACTGATGAATTGTCCTGAAGCATCAGTTCCAGGCCTTGTCCTTACCTGTAGTTAGTTCACAGTCTATTGGAGCAACAACTCCTTTCAGAGGAATACAGAAAGTGCCCTTTAGACACGCAGGCAGGTATTGTGGGTGCAGGGAAGGAGCAGTTAACCCAATCTGATAGTTCAGAAGACAGAGTTATTACCAAGTAGATCCCTGAGTTGAAATTGAGATGATATTCTCACTTTATAGTGAACCCAAGTGTATATCTCATAAGCTCATCACATGAATCAAAAGCCTGTTTTGCAATTACTAAAATAAATAAATAAGATCCTCCATAGTTTTTCACATGAACTCTAAGGTATAAAACCCATCTTCCTATAGAAGAAAATTAAAATAATAGCAACTTTGGAACTATGTTTGAATCTCTTCTCCACTATGTCTATGATGCAGAAATTAAGAGGAGGTGGATAGAGAACAGATGTAGATCTGGGGTGGCACAGGGCAAGCTGATCTCATAATCTGTTTGGTAACTGAGCTATCTCTACCTTGTTAACTTATGCTAAGATTTATATGTATTATTCCTCCATCTGCCCCCTCACCAAGTACCAACCAAGAATAAATAATTTACTTGTAAAGTAGCACAAAATGACTTAGCTTTGCAAAATCAAAGAGTGGTGTTTTGCTATAGCTCCTCTTTAAAGAACTCGGTTATGTTATAATGGCCACATTGAAGGACACTTTCTCTATAGACTTCAGGATATAGCGTAAACTTTTCATGATTAAAATACTGAAGTACTAGTTCAAGAATAAAGTCAAAGGGGCTGGTGAGATAACTCAACTAGTAGAGGTGTTTGCCACCACACCTGACAACTGATTGGGATCCTGGGACCCACATGGTAGAAGAAAAGGACCAGCTCCTCATAACTGTCTTCTTACCACCATTGTACATATGAATAAATAAGTAAATGTATAAATGTGTAAAAAATAATAAGAAAAGAGATTGCAGAACAGTTTATAACACCTTCAAAAGTCATGTGTATAATGTGAATTTTCATCTCATGGGTGGATACAGACTTATTGATTGAGAAAATGGACTATTTTGATTTGTTTGTTTTGAGAAAATATACCCTTCCTTCAATCCATATTTAAAAACCAACAGAAATATATTTCAAATAGTTATATTTTTAAAAAGAAAAGCCTTTTCTACAAAAGTAGTACAAAACAATTTTATTATCTATATATAGGAAACACCTTCCCAAATAGTACCCCAAAAATTATAAAGTGTCAAGTTTCATTATATATAATTTTATATCATTGCTATTAAAAATAGCTGTAATTAGCTAGGCATAGTGACTCACATTTCTAATCCCAGGACTTGGAAGGCCAGGGGGATTAGGAGTTCAAGGCCAGCCTGGAGTATATAGGAAATTCTAGGCCAACCTGGGCGATATAAGGCCCTGTCTCAAAAAAATCTAAATAAAAATAAGAGACTATTAATGCTTTTAAAATAAAAATAAGTTACTGTAAAGAGAGGAAAAAATTGTAAGATGTATTAGACATTTGTAAAAAAAAAAAAAAGCTCTAATGTATAAGAGCATTATCTCAGGGCGCAACAAGAGAAAGGAGAAAGCTGCTTACCTTAATAAACAGAGTGTGACTAGCCATCCAGAAACAAAAGCACTGAATAATCACACCCCTCCCTCATGATTTAAAAGACTAAAATAGGACCATAAGAATACCATTTTTCCTATAGCAAGTTTGAGGTCATTTAGTGCTGTATGAGGCCCTGTCTCAAACAGAAAACAACCACCACCAAAGAAGGTAATTAGCCAACTGTACCAAGACTTATAAGACTGCACATTTTAGTATTGTTAATAGATATATTAATAACTAAAAATCTTGAAGCAATGTGTCTATCACTGAAATTTGGTTAAATTACCAAGTAACCATGGAATGAACTATATAGTCATTTTTTTTAAAGGAAGAAGTTTATTTTTACTTGCATATTAAGATTCCCAGAGAAGGGGGCTAGAGGGATGGCTCAGAGGTTAAGAGCACTGGTTGCCCTTCCAGAGGTCCTGAGTTCAATTCCCAGCCCCCACATGTTGGCTCACAACCATCTGTAATGCTCTCTTCTGGTGTGTAGTTGTACATACAGGGAGAACACTGTATACATAAAAAATAAATACAGTCTTAAATAAATAAAAATAAAATAGGAATCTCATTTTAAAAAATGATTCCCAGAGAATCATAGATATAGGTAGTAAGAGTTAGACAATGTATGTGTAGATCTTAGCTAGCTTTATGGGAATATGGTTTTTTAAAACATTTTTGTATTTGATATTCCAGAAGTATATTAAATCTGCTGTTAATCACAGTTATCTTGGGCAAGATTATGGAGTAGATAGATACTTTGAGATTTCTTAATGTATTCCTTTTGTAGTCAGAAAAATTATTAATACCAAGATTTCCATGAACAGCAAGTGGGAGGGTACGAACAAGACAAGTCCTGGCATCTCTAAGAGTGGCCCAGCTTCCTTTGCAGCCACCCCTCTGCCGCACTGCCCTCGCTGTTTCTGTCTTCTGCCCCACTTCAGCTCCTCCAGCTTTGCCTGCAGCTCCTGCAGAAACCAGACAAGGTCTCACAGCTGTGACGGTGCAAACCGAAGCGGCTCAGGGCTCGGGGCTCTGGGAGGCTGGTTTGTGCACAGCACTGTGATATGTGCTACACTTAGTGAGCAAAGAGCACAGTTCAGGAAAAGAGAAGCTGGGGTGAAGGGTTAGAACGACACTAGGACACCAAACTGGTGATCAGCAAGAGACTTCTCCCTGACACACTGAGCAGTGCTGGAAGCAAACACCAGCAGCTTTAGAAGCTCACTTGCCAGAAGATGTAGAAAGCTTAGCTACAGGGACAAGTCTTGACATGGAATAGAGGGGAAAATGGGCTGCTTGAGGCTGTTTGACTCTGGCGTACCTGTTGTGCACCCAAAACCCCAGTGTTGTGCCGTGGTTGCCATTCCTCCTCTCTACCCGCTGGCTCACTCTCCAAGCCCATGTGTTTCTAATTCACTGACAGTTCATTATAATCATTTTCCGAGAGCCCTTCAGACCCAAGAAGCTTTGACTTTTAAAGGCACACTCTTTAGGGAATCTATTCAATTCCAAATTAATTTGAAAGCTCTAAGATTTAAAATAGCACATGGGTCCAAGCCACCGATTTTTCAAGTGAGTGCCACTCTTGGCAAATGATGGCCTCGCTCCCCAAGCTGCCTGCTTGTTTGTGTGCACACTCACTAGTGCAGTGTGTGACCATGAGACCTGGCCCTCTGGCTAAGAGATTTAAGGAAGCAAGTTTCTGCCCAGAGCTCTCAAACATCTCCCAGAAAAGGCACAGACTAGCCTTAGGCTTTATAAACAAACACACACTTTATTCTCAAGACCAACTTTTATCTTCAACATTTATCTTATAGGTTGGAGTCAGGAGGCAGTAATCCAAGCAGCAGTGATTCTTACAGTGACCGTGCCTCAGCAAGAGCCCGTCGGGAGGCCCGGGAGGCCCGCCTAGCCAGCCTGACCAGCCGGGTAGAAGAGGACACCAACAGGGATTATAAAAAAGTAGGATCTCTTTCCAGGTCTCCTGTTTTTGGCTTATGATGTATAAACCTCTTAGCCTTTCTCCCAATACAGAAAAAAGTGACCAAAATTCTAAATAAGGAATACAAGAGGTAATTAATTCTTTGCTTCACCTTTCTACCTACTAAGGGCTATTTGCATATTATTTTTATTGCAGTAAGTGTATGCCTAGAATCAAATATTTAGAAGTATAGGGGAAAGTAAGAATTTTTAAAAAGAAGAGTAAAAAGTGCAATGCTATATATCTGAGCCCATGAGAACTATTTGGTGAGGCTTATTTTTAAGAAACATGTGCTTTTAATAAGGTGTTTTGAATATCAACCAAATACTTTTTGGTGTGAGTTTTTGAAAATTCATTCTCATCCATGTCTCTGGTCCTGGAGAGGAGTTAAGTCCTTTAGATCCCATTTCTCTTGGTTCTTGCTCTTTGGACTTTGGAAACAATCTCTTTCAGGTGTTTGAGATAACATTTGATTAAGGAAATTTTTTTTGTTGATGTTTTTGTTAAGCAGAATTTGACAAAAATCCACACACTGGTTCCAGAAACGATAACTCTGTTTTGTCTAGAAGCCACACTTTAGGCAGTGCAGAGACCATGTGGGAGGAACGGGTGACTGGTTTTCTCCCAGAGTGTAGCCTTTCAGCCATTGGAGTGTTGCTCTCTCCTTGCCGGCCAGATCGTGCTGTCTGGAAGCCAGAGAACAGTGACTCTCCATAAACCCCTTCCCCTTCTCCACTCAGCTCACTGTGGTGGCTTGGAGCAGAAAATGGAGTTCTCCTGCTGGGAGCCCACTCAGTGACTTGGTTCTGTTCCCTTCACAGCTCTACGAGAGTGCCCTGACCGAAAACCAAAAACTGAAAGCAAAACTTCAGGAGGCCCAGCTAGAGCTAGCCGATGTAAAATCCAAGCTTGAGAAGATGGCCCAGGTAAGGGGAGGGAGAGCAGCGCAGGGGCGGCAGGGACATTCATAAGGAGACACTAGATATCCTGGGGGCTGGCTGGGGGATAGACTCAAAGTAGCACTTCCTCAGAGCTGATCAGATGGAAGTTTTGTAGAGTCTAATTTTGAGGTTTTAGGGGTCAGTGCTTGTTTAACTTAACTGAAAACTGATAGTTAAGTTACCTGAACAACTTACTGATGCTATGAATGCTAGTAATTAATATTAACATAACTTCTCACTACACTGTACAAGTCAGGCCAGTACTGAGTCAGTGCTAGATAGTTCTGTCCGGCTCATGCTTCAGTTCAGTTCCTCTGCCCCTCACCTCATGGAGAGAAATAAGCAGAACACATACCCAAGGACAGAGAGCCCCAAACAACCCACAATCATTGAGTGCTGTGTTACACTAGGGAGTGAAGTAGTTCCAGATTAGGTTCCAGGAGGACTCCGCCCTGGACCGAAAGCGTCCCCCCTTGCATCTGCCATTAGCCTCTCCCTCTTACTGCCAGGCCTGATTTAATTACACAAAGCTTGGGAGGCTGCTGGGGTAGTGATCTCATTGCCCATGGAAGAAGCCCTGCAACTGAAAGCTACAGCAGCCTATCTTGGGTTATTGCAGAGTAAAAAGGAAGCCTTTTGAGTTATTGCCCTCACAGTATGCCTGGGAACTAAGAATTTCAAAAGCAGAACTGAGGTAAAAGTGGCTCTTTACAAGGATATGAAAACCAGAGGTGGCTATTTAATCTGGGAATATGATATAATCTAAAAGCAAAAATGAAATTATAGGTTCATGGTGTTGCAAGCATGTGGTATGTAGTAGGGGAGGGGTTGAGTACCATCTTAGCATCTTATTGTAGCCTCTCTGACATGGGATATACAGGGAGCAAAGAGGGTGACAGGAACTAAATGTGGCTCTTACCAGACTTTCTGAGACCTACAGCTAACACATACTAGGTGTTAAGCCATTTTATAAAACAAAAATTAAAATTGACAACACAATTAGAACCTATCATAGGTGGGGGGGTGATGTAGCGTGAATTCTAATTGGTTTTAACAATAAAAAAAAAAAAAATCCTGAGTCAGATATCGGGGCTAATGCTGAAAGATCAGAGAAGCAAGGCTGCCAACCAACAGTTCTTACCTCTGCCGGATTCTCAAACCAAATGGATGATCCTGTCTCTTGGAATCCTCAGACTGAATGCTGTGAGCTCCCGTCTCCTCCTGTTGTATTCCTCTCTCTGCCCAGCCATATCCCTTCCTGTCTCCACCTTCCTAGTACTGGGATTGAAGGCATGTGACTCCCAAATCCTGGGATTAAAGGTGTGAGCCATCACCTCCTGGCTTTCTCTTTCAGACTGAATCAATTTTGTGTAGCCCAGGGTGGCCTAAAACTCACAGAGATCTGTTTGCCTCTGCCTCCCGAGTGTTGGGATTAAAGATGTGTGCCTCCACCACCTGGTCTCTGTGGCTAACTAGAGGCTTAGCTCTGCACTCTGAAAATCACGCAGGCTTTATTTGTTAGATCACAAACAAAATATCACCACATAAGTAAACTTGGTCACTTGCCCCTCTGCATTACTAAATTGGGCAAAATGTCTTGGTTTTGAAGAGCTCCCAGATGGGCAGCAGTTAGAACTAAGTGCAGCCTGTAAGCTGTCCCCAGAGACTGCACCCATCGCAGAACACACAGGGAAAGCAATGTGGCCACTCCTCGGCCAGAGCCTGTGAGGTGTCCACAGCAGCACAACAAGCTGCACAAAGTGGCCCACACAGAGCATCAGAATAGAGTCAGCCTTTCCCAGCCACTGGGCAGCATTTTCTGCCACCAGCTGCGTTGCTGCGTATGCTGGGATATACTTAATTTTACCAAATGCAAGCTATTTGAAGCTCAGAAAGAAATGATGGTGCTACAATCAAGTCTCTGTTTACCAAAAATGGAGATGTTTGGTAGGATTGGGGCGGGGGGACTGTCGGCCTCATGCGTTTGTTTGGAGACAGTTCCCACATGGACACTTGCAGCATTTTACATAAAAACAAGGTCGACTTAAAATCAAGGAAGTTATAATTTAAAACTAAATAAGCAAACAAAAAGCTAGTTCTTTGTGTTCTGAAGTTTGCAAGTCTCAGAAACCTTTCCTCTTGTCAAGCTTAGGGAAAAGATGAAGGAAGATAGAAACTCCAAGATCTACTAATGCATTTTCCCTGTCCTTTCTGCCCCAGCAGATGCAGTAGAGAGGCAGACAGCCATGATCTTCAGAGCAGAAGAGAAAAATCTAGGATGAGAGCCAGAATTCCAAGTTTTATTGTCAGTTTTAGCTATTTGGTAATTGAGAAAGAAAAAAAAAGGAGGGAAGGGGAGGGAACCTTCTGCAAAACCAGCCTAATGTCCCCATTTATTGCAAATGTCTGGGCATTGTACTAGACAAGATAAAATCATCATTCTTTATTCATTAAATGTCCATTGAATCTACAAAATTTCACTCAGTCATATAATGCTGAAACCAGAGAAGACTTACAGGTTCCTCCATTCTTCCTTCTAAGGTAGGACTATACCTGAAATTACTCTTCTTAGGTTTCCTGACCAAATCTTTTCACTCCTCTGAAAGACTGAAATTGAAAATATCCATGATAATCTAAATATATATTGTAAAGCCTTTATTCAGATAAAATCTTGTTAACAGATTAAGAAGGAAACCAAACAGATAAAAGTGGAACTACTCTGTTCAGACACAAGAAACTGGCTGAGAAGACAGCCTTGTCTGAAGACCACCACCACACTAGAAAGAAAATGGCCTCAGTGCTCAGGGCAGAAGCGACAAGGAGAGAGCTTGTGTCCCTGCCTTTAAAGAAGGCAGGGTGGGGGATTCAGGAAGAAGGTAGTTAGTGTTGGAGTGTGTAGTCTAAAGGGAGAGGGAAGGCAAGGTCAGGTATGTGTGTAATGAGTAACGTCTGTACTCGTGTTGGGCTTCAGGGACTATTCTTCCACTGCCCCGTGGCCATCCTACATTCTTTTTCAAGGCAAGTGTTGGACTTAGCAATCTCTCACAGTCTCTTTGCTAAGGTCCTTGCTAAAGGAAAAGCCCAGAGCCCTGCTGTCTTTCTGGATGTCTGCGGGTGAACCAGAGCAGACCTGGGCTTCCTGCTGCATGTGAAAGAACCTAAATAACAAAGTGTTTCCTTCTGTTCACACAGCAGAAGCAAGAGAAGTCCTCTGACCGGTCATCGGTACTGGAGATGGAGAAACGGGTATGCACGCCTCCTTGGCCGCCTGCTGCACGTCTTCTCTTGACCTTCTCTAACTTTGTTGTTGGTGCCAATGGAAAAAGTTCATCTTAAGAAGGCGGGAGCTCTGCCACATTCCATTCCAGCTTAATGATTTTTTTTTTTTTTTGGTCTGACTCTGGACAGTAATTTGATGGCCAGTTCTTTTGGCCTTCTCATGTAGTTGGTTACTTTGAACATGCCAGTTTTAGGGTGGGAAGGAGTCTTGGGACATCACCTCATACGTTCTTTAGAATTGCACACAGAGCTGTAAGATATTTGGTTATTTACACGTATACACAGGTCTGAAGATTTCTGCCCCTTCTGTGACCTTAGACAGAAAGGACACTTTGAGCTGGGGGTGGTGACATGAACCTGTGATCTCTACATTGGAGAGACAGAAGCAGGATGGTCAGATTCAAGGCCAGTCTGCACTACATAGTGAGTTCCCGGCCACCCACAGCTACATAACAGAACCTACTCTCAAAAGAAAAAAGACAGCCAGTGTGGTGGCCCACCAGTAAAAGTGCTTGTATATGCAAGCTTGATGGCGTGGCCTCAGTCAGCAGAGCACATGTGGAAGGAGAGAACTGGTTTCTATGAGTTGATCTCTGACCTCCATACACATACTGTGGTACACGTGTGTGCATGCACACATGCGCATTTTAAAAGGAGGTTTTTCATGAAGACCCCTTGCCATTGATTTAGGTGTTGTGATTTAAGACCTGAGAATCAGCCTTCATCAGTCTTCTGGTCAGATTCCTGCCCTGGTCCCAGCTGTACTCAGATGTTTATCTGGGACTTGATGTTCTTGGATTGGTGATGAACTCTAATTCCAATTTAACTATAAGGATATAGTATGTTATCATCTTTCTTGTTTGTTTAGTTTGGAAAAAGCTAAGTTTTATATTTGATTACCTTGGCCTGTATCTCATATGATTAAAGACTCCTCATTGAGTTCAAGCTACATTAAGAGTTACTAGCTGGATGAGAAATGGAGGAGGAGGGGAGAAGCTGGCAGACATCCATATCTGCTTCCACTGACCATGTGTTCTCCATCATAAAAGAAGCAGTTCCCTGGGAACGTGGGTGTAGTATTACTAAAGACAGTGGATCTTGGTCTGCTTGTCTGTTAACAGGCTGCTGCCCCTGTGTCTTTCAGCTTTCTGATAGAAGACTTAGGTGATGAGACTCTTGTCAGCGAAGTAGCTCCATCCCATGGCAGTAGGGCAGAACGTGCACATATGGAGAAAGGTTTGCCCTAGGCTAGATGGACCCTGAGACCATGAAGCTGCTGATGGTGCAACATGTGGGAGGTAGCTTTATGATTGCTTCCTGGCCTGTTATCACTTCAACAAGTTCTTTGTTTCTAAACAGGAGAGGCGGGCATTGGAACGGAAAATGTCAGAAATGGAAGAAGAGATGAAGGTATGAAGAGATTATCTTTGTCTTGATGTGTATGTGTGTTCTCTGTATGTCTGCCTAAGCTAGATGCTTGAGCAGGCTTGCCTCTCTAACGTCAGTGCCAACACAGCCCCCTCAGAAAAGGTGATATGTTAGAGGAAATGAGCGCCTCTTCTCAGCCATCTCTTAGGTTCTCTCAGCTCATGCTGCATCAACTACGGCCACCTCAGAGGCCTTCTAGGAGCAACGGGTTGGCTTATGGGGAGACCATGTTCAAATTCTAAGATTTTCAAAGCAGTGGCTTCTCCCTTAGGAGGCTGGGCAAAAGGTGTAGGACAGATTCTCCCCACTCTACATGGTCCTCACTAGGCGAGCTCCATGGAACCTAGGCATGGCCACAGCCCTTTCTCCCCATGTGCAGCTCTTGCAGGAGGAACACAAGCTGAGTCATTCTACAGCAAGATGAAAATTTATTTGCATATTGATTTCCTGTTGTGGACCATTTCCTCTGCAGTATTCCAGAGTTCTTGGCCTTCATCCACTAGTGCAAACTCATGCCTCTACATGACCTACTTTGAGGACTCATTGCCTTCCTCTTCTTAAGGGATGACCAATAATGACCATAACCTCTTTTAGCTGCTTGAATGGACTGTTGCCAATTTTAAGTGCTAGTCCATTGCTATAGGAGGGGACGATAGGGAGCTGGAAGATAGCCCTGTCTGAGATAGTGGAGCAGCTCATCCGTGCAGTGCACTGTGCTGCATGGCCATAGTCCCTTAGTACTTGTTCGACTCTTTTCCTTTCATTAAGGATCTTACTTTAGTGGATATGTAATGCCAAGTCAGATGTAAATTTCTATAGCTAGGAAGCAGAAACCCTGGACAGCATCAGACAAATCCCCAGATGGCCTCTGTAAGCACCTTTGATATACAATTGGGTTAATTTTTAATAGACAATTGTTGTTTTAATGGCCTAAAAGATGTTATTTATATATACACCACCACCACACTCATAAAAGTCTTCAGTGCCTAATCAGTTAAAGGTCATTGTTTTACCAGATCCTATATTCACAATCCTGTTACCCCTTATAGTTTAAAAATGGAGGGGAAATGACAAGCCCTGCCCCTCATTTCCTAGTCACCAACCCATGGCTGTGACTGGTAATAATCATGTAGGATTTGAAGCAATAACTACTTATCCCTGAAACACTTTAAATTTCCCAGGTCGACTCACAAGTAGCAGGAAGTAGAAACAGTGTCCAGTTCTCTCGAGGAGACAGAACACTACCCACACAGACCACTGAGTGTTTCCATCTTCCAGATTCTTCAAAACCACCTCACTCACACAAGTATTTTCTTCCTCTTAGCGTTGTATGTTAACATTGTGTTCGTTCTTCATGAATGAACACATACAGCTCTATATTCATGAGGGCTTCCCATCCAACACCCTTAGCTGTGCCATCTGCTCTGCTGTTAGGCACCTATCGGTAATGCTTGGGAAGAAATGGGCAAGGATGGCTAGAGAGATAACTTAGTGGATAAGAGCACTTGTTGCTCTTGAAGAAGACCTGGGTTTGGTTCCTACATGGTGTTTTACAATCATCTGCAATTCCAGTTCCAGGGGATCTGATGCCCTCTTCCAACCTCTGTGGCATCAGACATATATATTGTGCACATACATACATACATACATACATACATACATACATACATACAGGCAGAATACTCATACACATAAATTAAACCGTAAGCAAATATTTTTAAAATATGTACTATAAAATGTAAAGCCTGTGTCTGGGTATAGTGGCATATACCTGTAATCCCAGCACCTGGGAAGCAGAGGCAAGTCTCTATGAGTTTAAGACCAGCTTGATCTAGATAAAGACCCTGTCTCAAGAAAAGAAAAAAGAAGAAAAAAAAAACACACAAAAATAAGACAAAAAGAAGGGGACTAAGAATGCACCTTATAGATAAAGTACTTACATAGCATGCAATTAGCCCTGGATTTGATCCTCAAGACCCCATAAACCAGGCATGGTGGTATATCCTGTCACCCCAGGATTCAGGAGATAGAAGCAAGAGGATAGGAGTTTAGTCATCTCTGGCTACATAGCAAGTTCTAGCCAGGATAGGATTCTTGAGATGTTGTCTCAAAAAAGGGAGGGGAAAGAGAGATGCTGGGAATGGGAGAAGGACCATATCTGGAGCATATAAATCAGGCCAGAGCTCACACCTCCCACGAGCACCCAGAAGCCCACAGACAGACTGTGTACCCCTTGTGCCATTCACATAAGCCCCAGACAAAGACTCAAAGGGGGAACTTTGGGCACTTTTTTCTATTCCCATTCTAAGCTGGCAAGTATAGAAGTTCTTCTGTGTTCTTAGTTGCTCTGAATCCTTTGGAGTAACACAGGTTTGCATTTTCTTTCTACGTTATTATCCTACCAAGCTGTGGTTTTCAAAACTAGGCTATGAATTCCTTTCTTCAGTATTTCAATAGAGATAACAACACATGAAGGTCACTTGCTAACAAATTTAAAGATATATTGTTCAAGAGGCTGGAGAGATGGCTCAGAGGTTAAGAACATTGACTACTCTTCCAGAAGACCTGTGTTCAATTCCCAGCACCCACCTGGTGGCTCACAGCCATCTGTAACTCTAATCCCAAAGGTTCTAATGTCCTCTTCTGGCCACTTCTGGTACTACACACATGTGATGCAAAGACATACATGCAGGCAAAATCACCCATACACATAAAAGGGAAACATTTAATTAGCAAGTGGAGCCAGATCATAACTGGTCCTCAAACCAGTAAGTAAACTGTTTTGAGACTTTGTTAAAAATTCACCTTATCGCCGGGCGGTGGTGGCACACGCCTTTAATCCCAGCACTCGGGAGGCAGAGGCAGGCGGATCTCTGTGAGTTCGAGGCCAGCCTGGTCTACAAGAGCTAGTTCCAGGACAGGCTCTAAAAAAGCTGCAGAGAAACCCTGTCTCGAAAAACAAAAAAACAAAAACAAAAATTCACCTTATCACTCGGTCCCCATTATTCTCCACTGCTACTTACAAAGCCTAATTAAGAAACACCTGCAGACTGCTGCCCCAAACTTCATTTGCTCAGTCCTAGCATAATATCCCATACTGCAAACTGTCTAGCTCCCTCTACAGGACTAAGGGGGAAGAGCATCAGAACCTTCCAGTCATACCAGTGTTAGGTTTCTGTCTGTACCTTCTTCAAAATCACAAATGTGTCTGCTCTAAAAGAGTTGGAAAAAATGGTTGTTTAGCTCTCATGGTCTTCATTTATGCTGACCAACTTTTCTAAGAACTAGTGACTAAAATATTTGTATATAAGATAGTAAGTAGTATATTTGTCAGGTCTGGGAAACCTTAGGCATTGGGACCAGCTGCTGTGTGTGTGCACATGCAGACTGTTCAGGCACTCAGTCCTTCCTAAAGCCATCAGTAGGGTGCCGTTTGTAGGGGTGACTTCCCGTTAATGCTTGAAGGCTTGGCAGGCACTCAAGTCAGAAAGTGACATCACTGCCTGGTTTCCTGGCACCAACAAAACACAAAAGTCAAGTGAAATGGGAGCCACGAGATGGGCTCTCCCAGGTGTAGTGCTCTGTGGTTGGTAGGTGGGCTGTGGTCTCTGCCTGGAAAGGTAAGTATGGCTTCTCCCCAGGAGAAACTCCACTTAAATGACAGATCTGGCAGATGCATGTCAGTGTGAACTGAGCTGGCTCTGCACTTGTCTTGGGATGTCCATATCCAATCTGACTACTTCCTGCTTCCGCTTCCTTGCTAGACCTAACCCCATCCTTTCCCAGGCCCTTGCATGAGAAGGGTCCAATGACCATTCCTCTGTAAATGGCTTCTGGGCTTCTACTTTGTTTACTCTGAAGTAGCCAACTTCCCCTGAGCTCTGCCCTCTCCCACCCCTTTTCATCTCCTTGTCATGCTTGTTTCCATGACTGCTTCCTGCAGAGCATCCCAGCAGGTTGCTCCCTGCCCTTCTTCATCATACTGGTAGCTTCCAGACTCTTCCACCTGGAGCTGCCTGTGTTCAAATGGCAGACTAAATCCCTTTCCTTGTTCACTGCTGTAATCTCCCTGGGAGGCAAAAACCACTTCCTGTGATGACAGTGGGTGTATTGGAAGCTTGGATCAGATGTCAACACCAATGAAGGACATTAGCCAGGGGGTTCTGTGGTTCTTCAACTCTGCCATGTGCTGTTCTGATCTCTCTCACCTGTCCCCTCTGTGGTCAAGATGCTCACAGTAGAGGACGACTAGTCTACTCTCCTGTGGCTGCGTGGAACTGCTTGACAGCCCTACCCTTTGTGGGAGTCATTCTTCCTCTCCTGACAAAGATCTGTTCAGCAGTTTGTCTCTACTTGTTTCTCAGTTTCACTGGTTTCTCTCATGCTACTCTCATTTTCTTCCTGGTTCACTCCCAAACCATTGCCCCACTAATCTCCCATTTCTGTCCTTGCTCGCTGTGTAGTATGAGAGACTTCCCTGGTACCCGGAACCTTTCTCTTTGTCATCACTATAACCTAACCCCTATTTGAATAACAAGATCATTTCCCTTTTCCAAAAGAGCGGATAGTCTGTTTCAAGGTCAGTGCAGAGGGTGCCTTAGGAGGGCATGTGGCAGAGTTGGCAGGCCTGTGCTGTAATCACTTTATTGAAATCTTCAAGGCACTTGTGAAATATCAGGTATTGGAAAGAGTATCAATGCCCATTATCCTATTCATTTGCAACACTGATGATGCACAGGTGGAACCAGACTACCACAATGATCCAGCCAGTTCCATCATCTCCTGGCATTTATGATTTCTCTGCTTTTGTGTATTTCTAATTTTCAGAGTGTATGTCTGTTTGAAAACATTTAAGCAGCTCCTACCCTTGACATGACCTAGGGCAGAGAGCACATAGCTGTGAACTCAGTGATACATAGAATCATCTATAGCAGGTAGAAGCCAATTGGCAGTTGCAGGACCTGGACAAGCTCTGTGTGCTATTGAGAACTGGGAAGGTTAATTAAGCTTCCTGTAAAACATGTTACAGGTCCACCCAGAGAGCTGGCAGATGTCACATCGCCTTCTAAATAATACATGCTGTATGCAGAAAGTTCATAAAGAAAATGCCCCTCTTGTATTTTGTTAGGGATGGGGCAAGTGTGAGGACAAGATAAAGGGAGAGAGAAAAGGGTGATGTTTGGATTTAGGAGCACACACACACACACACACACACACACACACACACAGATCCTCAGCCCCAGCTCCAGTGTCAGTGAGAGTCCCCAAGGCTGAGGCTCTGCATATGAATTTGTCAGAAGGCCCCAAGCCATATGTAGGCTTCTCATTCTCAAGTGGTCCCTGTGTGGTTTTTATGCTTGTGTAGGCAGTAGCAGCATGCTAAGGGCTCATCCAGGAACCACAGACACGGCTCCCTCCGCGCATTGCTCCTCCACCTCCCTGGATAGCCTGCTCTCATCACTACTGCCTTTCCCATCTCCTTTCTTGCATGCAAACTAAAAACAAAAACAAAAAGTCACGTAGTTTCTTTGTCCTACTTTTTTCTCCTCTGCTCTGTCTTGTCTGTCTTGTCTGTCTCCTTCATGTCTCACTCTCTGCAGAACCTTCACCAGCTAAAACAGATTCAAACCTTGAAGCAGATGAACGAACAACTTCAGGCTGAGAACAGGGCCTTGACCCGAGTGGTGGCCAGACTCTCGAAGTCCATCGAGTCCTCGGACACCCAGGAGCTCTAGCTATTGCCCTTCCTCTCCACCTCACTTCCCTCCTCTACTACTCCAGGCAGGTTTACTCTTCTTGTTGGTCCCAGAAGCCCAGTACCCATCCCTTCCATCAGAGCCTCCATGTCCAGGTATCTGGA
This sequence comes from Arvicola amphibius, assembly GCF_903992535.2. Taxonomy (NCBI): domain Eukaryota; kingdom Metazoa; phylum Chordata; class Mammalia; order Rodentia; family Cricetidae; genus Arvicola; species Arvicola amphibius. The sequence goes on from NC_052058.2 coordinate 85,328,085, forward strand.
GCAGGACTTAGACCATATAAGGGACATAAGAAACCCATTCAAGGGTGGCAGTGGGGAGACTGTTTGGGCAAGCAGAGTGTCATGTTCAAGTCACCGCATCACCGTTCTTCCCTTAGAGACTGGACATAGATTTACTTACCCAGCTGCACATAGATACACAACTGTGTGCATGCATGCATACATTTTTATTTCATTGATGGGGTCTTTGTCAAACTGAGAGAGAGAGCTTTCTCGGCTAGCAGTAACCCAAATGTATCTGTACCAGTTAGGACCTGACTGTGTGTTAGATCCAACTGGGAGCCATGAGTATTCACCATGTCTGGGCCCATTCCAAATGCTCTGTTATTTGGATTGAGACCAGGGCATCAGTATTTTCTAAAGCTCCTCTGTTGGTGTGTATGTGGCTGTGGTTGAGAACTACAACCCACTGACTACCAGATGGAACTTAGTCCCCACCAGTGACAGCGCTGCTGGATGGAACCGACTAGGATGAAGGCCAGGAGTCCCTGACTCACCTCTGCTCCGAGCAGAAACACCCTCCTTCCCACCCCTGGGCAGAGTTAGATAAGCGTTCTTTGCCCCTTTCTGGAAGCCTTTGCTTTCATCTTCCTCTTTTGGAACATTTGTCTCATTCCCCTCACAAGTCTCCTGGTTCCTGGGATGTATCGCTCCCTGCCCTGAGTATGTGGGCCGTGAGGCAGACCGTGAGCAATATAAATGAGCCTTTCTAATGGGTTCAGCATTGCCAAGGGGAGGGCAAGCAATGGAGCAGAACAGTGCTTATTTCCAACTGAAAGCCACCCCTAAAAATGTGTGTGGCAGACTAGAACCTTCCTCTGGCTGTGGATCTGAAAGACAAGCTCACACACAGTTTGTTTCCCATTCCAAGACAGTGTGACAGGGTCACCACTTCCCTGAAATGAGTTTTTGATTTTCAGCAACAATCTAATTAGTCTGACTGGAGCCTGTCCTTTTTTCTGCCTGTTTGCATTTGCCTTTAGGATCAGTAGCTGGCAATGAATACCCACTAGTACTGAAGCACCCAGATTACCATAAGATGCTGTCACAGGCAGAAAGAAATGAAAAGGGATGTGCTGCCACAGCAAGGCCGTGAGCAGCCAGCAGGAAGTCCAAACTCTGTTTCAGAGTTAGCTTCAAAAGTCCTGAAAGGATGCTCACAAGTGGCCCTACGGTGGAGCATGTGCTTACTGTGCGCCAGGACCCTTGGTTCAGTCCCAGGACACATGCACACAGACACATGCATACACACTCTAGGAAATTTTGACTTAGGGAGAAGTAGAGACCCCCAAAAGTCCCAGTTATTTTTGGTCTCCCAATTTGTTGCAAGACAGTGTTGGATATGGGACAAAATTCGATTTCAACCTTTCAGTGATTAATAACTTTAACAACTGGCATTTATTAAAGTCTGTTCTGAGTGCTTTATGCTTTTCTCGTTGGTTCCTCAGCACCATTGTGTGTGTGTGTATGTATGTATATGTATATATATAGCAGGTTAGAGAATCAGAAATAAGCCCAAAGTCCCTTGGAAAGTAAATGGTTGAACAAAAATTCAGACACTGTGTTAGATTCCAGACTCTGCACTCACCCTGCTGTGATGCAAGCCATCTGCATATTTTGCAGTCTTAACAATTCGTTAAGCAGCTGCAGCACAGGACAGCATTGCATCGGAGAGTAACAGACAGAATTCTACTTCCTCAGCACTCTGACCTATTTAATAGGCCAGTTTCAGCCAGCTATGGTGGCACAAGCCTTTAATCTGAGAAGTTGGGAGGCAGGCAGGTATGTCTGTCTCTATGAGTTTGAGGCAGGCCTAGTCTACATAGTGAGTTCCAGGACAGCCAGAACACAAAGAGAGACCCTATCTCAAAACAAAAATCAGTTTCCAAAAAACATTTACCTGCCAAAATAATGTCATTGCCTGGTACCTGACCTACAGTAGTGAGGGAAGCAAACTATGGCCCATGTACCATGCCAATAGCTGAAAAGAAATCAAGAGAATGGTATTTGACAAATAAAATTCCTGTGGAATTCAGATTTCAGTGTCCAGAAACTAAGATTTATTGGAAGTAAACCATACATTTTAGTTTCTGCACTATCAGCACATGACACCTGCTAGGCCACAGTCATGCAGTGAGGTAGCCACAGCAAAGACTGTAGCCTGCAAGCTACAGTACTTACTAAAGTCTAAAGTACTTACTGTGTGCACCTTGACAGCCAAAGCCTGCCAGACACCTCCCACTAGGAAAGATGGGGTAACTAGGCCGAATTGGCAGTGTGATCAAGAGATTTCGCCCCACTCTCACCCTTCCGGGTCCTAACCCAGCACTTAGTGCCAGCCAGCTCCACCTTCAGAGAAAAGGAAGGCTCCCTTCCCACGCCAAGCAAGGCAGCTTGGTAAGGCTTATTGTGAGACCCTCCCACCCACAGCTAGCCTTGCGTGACACACCCTGAAGCCTCAGGACCCCTGTCCCTTTCTTTAGCACAGTACTCATCACAGGCTATATGAAGTAATAGTTAAGAACAAATGTACTTGATTGTGTCTTACGTATCAATATTGAAGTGGCAGACTAGAAATTCAGAAATGGAGAAGCTGAAATCTAGAGATACGCTCCATAAAACCTCGTGCTTCACAGCACTTTCACGTGCTTCTTTATTTAACTCTTCAGCACTGTTCACTCCCCTTATTTGAGCATGGAGTCTGTGTCTCTGCACACCACTGGAACTGTACATTCTCTCAAGATGTTAGGTGTTGCAGCTGTGAAGTTGTCTTGTCTATCATTTCACCCCAAAGAATTGAGCTCTTAATGTGGAAAAAAAAAATCACCAAACACTAACAAATCATACCTTTTTTTAAAAGCAGCTCAATTCTAACTTGGTAAGCAATTAACATAATCCATTGCCATAGATACAGCTTCTTCACATCTGTGGGATCCTGCTAAGGAATAGGGTTTTGGGGGGAGAGGAACCAGAGAGATGGCTCAGTGGTTAAAAGCACTGGATTTTCATCCAGAGGATCCAAGTTTGATTCCTGGCACCTTCATGGTCTTACAACCAACCTATGTAACTCCTGTTCCAGAAGATCCAATACCCTCTTCTGGCCTCCACAGACACTAGGCACAGACACATGTGCAGGCAAAACACCCATACATAAAAGAAACATTGTTTGAATTGAAAAGTCCCACTAGGCAAATAAACCCCTAGATGGAACAATAGAGAAGAGATGGAAGGTACCAGCCTGGGCAGAGTTTACTGCTGTGAGCTCGGAGCACTCCATCCTGAGAGGCACGGAGCAGAGTTTACTGGTGTAAGCTCGGAGCACTCCATCCTGAGAGTGCTAGCCAGCTCTGCTCTGAGTTGGAAGAAGGGCAGGTCAAAGACAAACTTTGCTTTATAATTCTTTAGATTACAGTCTTATTGGTGAAGTGTGTAGATCTTGCCTGCTCTTCCAGAGTCATAGGGAAACCGAATGATAGCAGGAATCCCCAGCATTGCAAAACCCATTGCGGACACTAGTACTTCCATGTCTCTTATTCCTGTCTGCCTCTCAGAGGCCCATCTGCAAGGGAGCAGGGCGGTTCCTATTCTTTTGTAGCTACAAACAGAAATTGAGAGATGTCAAGTGGTTTCTCTAGAGCAGTGATTCTCAGCCTTTCTAATGCTATGATCCTTTAATATAGGTCTTCATGTGGTAACTCCAACCATAAAATTATTTCATTGCTACTTCATAACTGTAACTTTGCTACTGTTATGTAAATATCTGATATGCAGGATATCTGATGTGACCCCATGAAAGAGTTACTTAACTCTCCCCAAAGGGTTGTGACCCACAGGTTGAGAACCTGTTAGCTAAAGTCCTGTAGATCACTGAGAGTGGCCACTCCTGAATTTGTTTGTGTGCTACAACTGCTTTGGAGTTTTGTTTTCCATTCCTACCTATAATGAAGAGATGGTCTGTGAACTTGAGCACATATGGGTATAATTTCAGCACTAGGACCTAACTAGCTAGCTGCCCTGGACTGGTGATGGACATATGGCCCCTCGTTTATAGAGATGGGGAGAACAGCTGCAGCACAAGCTCCTGAGGTGTCAGTGAGACCTTCTAACCCCTCGCCCCAAAATTGTAGATTTTCTTTTCCCTTTGTTTTCAGGCATGGGCTTTGGGGGCATGTGTACATACGTACGCACACACGTTCATACACTTGCTCACGATTGTATAATGTAACCTGCATCTTCCTCGTGAGGTTGGGGAAACAAAGATCATATTTCTTCAGGTGCATCATAGATTTCCTACTTTAATAGTAATGCCAAGAGCTCGACCTACATGGCCCATGATTCCTGAGCCCAGGCCACCCTTTTCTGGAAGGAAGCCTTGCTTACTGTATGGATCCTGAAGGCTGAAGTGACTGGCCAATGAAGGAAAGGGTGTCTGCATGACAATGACGATACAGATTTCTGGAGCCCTCATTGTGAAATGTATTTACCTTCTAACCCCAATCTACCAGCAAGGCCCGCACATGAACTGTAGCTCATTAAGATTTTTCAGATGTACAAAATATCTGTCAAAGTGCCTGTCACAGAATAAAGACTTGGGTGTCCAAGCTGGAACTTGCTCTTCCTGTATTCCTTGAGTTGAGCAACAATATGTGTTGTGTTCCAAGATGGAAGAACTGACAGATGGAATCTTCACTCCATTCCTTTTTCCATAAGCCTCTGTTTGCCAGAATTATTCTAACACCATCCACCAGAGTGTTAGGAAAGCCCCCTGGGTCTTGGCCATATCTCTAAGTTCCCTGGATGTTAATGTTGAGAATAGGTGTGTGTAGTATGACCAGTGAGAATTTGGGTGGATTCTAGTTACCAAAGACATCAAGACAAACTTAGTCATCTTGTGGCAAAAAGGCCAAGTTCTGTTCCTCAGCTTGCATTTTGTTCCTTATGGGGTATGCAGTAGTGCCTTTAACTCCTAAGGGTCACACTCTCTCTGACTCCTTGCTGAGCTACTTTGGCAGTCTCCCCAGTTTCTTTAGGCTGTAGGTGAGCTCAAGGGCAGGAGCAATTGCAAATAGCTACTGGCTCAGTAGAATAGAACTATAGTCTTTGTGGAATATGAAGCTGGCTCAAAAGATGAGGAGATGTATTTTCCCTAAATACTTGCATGTCCAGCCCAGTAAATAGGAAGATCGAAGGGCTTTATCCCCGACAAAAGGGTAGTAAGAGCTTATTACACAGCTGTCCTAGGAGGCCCTGTTCACCTGCTGGCTCAGCCTGGGAAGGTGGCGGCCATTGTGCCAGGCTCTAACACATCTTTTCCTCTGTCACCGCAGGTGTTAACAGAACTGAAATCCGACAATCAGAGGCTGAAAGATGAAAATGGTGCCCTCATCAGAGTCATCAGCAAACTGTCCAAATAGATGAGGTCAGATCTGGGAGGAGGGGGACAGCATTTGCTGCCCACCCCTCGTTTCCGGCCAAAAGAAGTGAATGTTTCTGAAGAAGGGCACCTCCTTGTGATCCTGCCAGTCACCTCCTCTGCACTGTACATTTTCTCTGCACTCTGTGTCCCACTGCTCCCGCACTTGTAGCCCGAGTTTTACGACAGTTTTAACTGAAGCATGATTGTGACTATTTCAAGCAGTCTGGAGAAAGCTCTGTGGGGTACACCAGGCTCAGCTGTGAACCCCCAACTTTCTGCTGCTTTGTCCACATTGGTTTTGGTGCAGATATGTAAGGCTTTGACCCATAGCCTTTATACTGACCCACTGTCCTTTGACATAGGTGAGTCTTGTGGTGGCCACTCCAGGATCCTGTCTGGGGTGCCAAGAGAAAGGGCAGAATGTGGGGTTACTCTCTGGACTGCCTCTGGAGCTGTTGTGTAGAGTCCACGGTGGTTGTGACTCTGTTGTTCACCTCTCAGGGACGGACTTGTTTTTACTTTTCTATCAGTAACCTAGAACTTCCCTGACTAGTCTTAACCCCATTTCTCCCTTTCCACAAGGCTTAGATGCTCCTGGACTCTCTTGCTCCTTTTCTTTCTGTCCTTTGATGATTTCTTCTCCCAGCCTGATGGCATAGAAGCTGGAACAGAGCTCCTGACCTCAGTTGTTGGGGCCACTGTGGAAAATCTTCACTCTGTTGCCATGGCACCATCACCCCATCCCACACAGCTAGAGGGTGACTTTGGAGTCAGCTTATTGTTCTCGTCTCCCGCTTGCCTGCTTAAAGAGTGATTTTCTGGGCTCTTCAAGTCAGACATAGCAGTATACACCTACAGTCTCAGCACTCGTGAAGCTGAGGCAGGAGGATCAGGAATTTGAAGCCAGCTACATAGCAAGACCCTCTCAAGAAGCGGAAATCTGGATTCTGGATGTTGAGTTTGCCGTGCTCCCTTTGGCTTTGTTTACTTTTCCACTTGTGCACCTGCTCCTAATGAGGAATGAAGTTGCAAGTCCAGGGAGAGGGTGGGGGAGGCGGGTGAAGCAGGCTAGAGAGAAATGGGGAGAGCATGTGAGGACACTTGGAACGCTGTGCTTGTACTGTGAGATGACGGAAACTCCTGGGAGTCGCATTCAGGGGAGAGGCATTGCCCTTCCTAGAAGCCGGCAGGAGAAATGACTGCTGGGGTGGAGACTGAAGGGGATGATCCAGTCCATAATAAGATTCGTGGACTCTTAAGAGTGGCAAGGCTTGCACATCCTCTGGCCCAGCTTCCTCGTGTTATAGGGACCCCTCTGCTACCATAGCTTTGCCCTATGGTCGGCCTTTGGTAGCTATGCATTTAGTGCTTAAAGCTTGGGCACCTCTAATAACCAGAGTTTTTACTATTAGGAGCTGAGGTCTGCTGCACCCCACCTGCCCAGCTCATTAAATATGGATGGCTGGCGGTCCCCACTTCCATAGTTCCTTCAGTCCCTCTTCAGATGTCATGGTTTTGATGCCTGTCACATCTTGACTCCCATCCTCTAGTCTAGACAAGGCAGCCCTTTAGGCCATCATGTCTCCGTCTCTACAGAGTGGTCCACAATCCCAGCGCATGAAGTGCTAGTGCTCACGATGAGCCAGTGCTGACGCGGTGATGCTTGTCTCTGTAGGCATCATCCTTTAGGGCCTCATTATTCAGGTGTTGCCGGTGATGTTGACCATTCTAACACTACCTCTGTCATTCTTTCATGAGGCTGCCACTGTCCCTTTCTGTGACCCTTGCAGGCTTCGTGTGCTCTTAAACAAGCTGTAATTCAGGGTCTTTGTTGCAGACGAGGACCACGCCCACTCTGACACACTTTGAGCACGTACAGGGTTCTCTTTACCATTTCAACCCACTCTTCTGAGGGGTCTGTGTTGAGCCACTCTGTTGTGGAGCACTGAGCCCAGGTTTTAGAAGGGAACTGAACCATAGTGGGAAGGACCCATCTTCTGCTATAGGAAGCGGGAAATGCCAACAACATGTCAGCCAGCTGGTTCTCCTAGAATAGCTAGGACATTGGGAAATTGGGAAGGGATTGCTGCCGTGTTCTTAGGAAAAGAAAATGGGATGTTAGGAGCACATTTTGAGTCTCCTCCATTCATAGACCAGGTAAAGGTGTTCCAGAGTTCTATGCTTTGGGGCCTTTTGAAGTCCAGGGGCAGGTTCTCAAAACCCACACCCTGGCATTAATACCTGCTGCTGTGTGTGGCCTTCCAGGAAGGTTCCTTAGGACAAGTTGTTTATAAGCTTTTCAGCCTCAGGAATCCTGGACTCCGGAGCCAAGAACTTATAGTGCAGATGTTCCCAGGTAATTCCAGGCACTTCCTCTAGGCCACTAATTTATTTAGACAGAAAACATTGTGAATTTGGTCTCTTCAAAATGATATTTACTGAAAGCCCCCATGAAGGACATAGGCCTTCTGATAGCCAGCTAGACTCTCGGTGCTGGTCTCCTTTTCTCTGTTCTCGGCCAGTCACACACCGGAGGTCTCCCCGGTGGCCACCAGCCTCACTTGCTGACTTCTTGTGACTCATCTCATAGCTGGAGCTTAGTGACCACTGTAAGCCGGTAGCCATGCAGGACTCGGCCCTGTGGCAGATGGGACAAGAATGTTCTCGCTACAGCATCACATCCTATGCTTTGGGAGTAATGACGGGGCCAGTCCAGAGATTCTGGGACTGGAGTTTTCCTGTTTGACTTTCAGGAGCTTCTGAGCCTTTCTAGACAGTACCTGGAAGTTCTGACTGCCAGGGGAAGGTGGGTGGTGCACATTTAAGGGTGTTGCCTCAAAAGAATCAGAATAACAGCTCCATCTTGGACCCACTCAGTTCACTGAGTTACCAGCTGGGCTGGTCTCACTTCCTAGAGCCTCCCTGTCTGTCCAGCAGTGGCCGTGTTCTCACGCCCGCTTTCCCAGCCTCTGTCCCAGGCCTCAGTCTTCTAGATGCAAGCATTGTTCAGTGAGGCAAAGTACCGGATTAGTCTGTGGGTCCTACAAAAGAGTCTATAGCCAGAGAAGAGAGGAGGAAGTCTCCAAGCCATGCCCTTTGCCGGCACCCTTCGGGGCCTTTCCTCACACAGACAACTGTCTCCACCCAGTGTAAAGAGCTGACAGTGCTGGCACTTGTGAGGAACTGAGGACTGCAGAGGACATCTGATCTGTCAGCTGCTTCAGACGGGTGTAAGACTTGAAACAGAAGCCTAATTGGGCAGCTAGGATGTTAGTGACTATCTTCCCCCAACAGGTGAGCTACAGCATCCACTGCGGTCTCACAGTGAAGCCGGGCTGCAGGAGCCCAGCTGTCTTCCCTCAGGACCGCAGGGCTCTAGTCCATGGTTACACGCCCTTTCAGAGGTGGGCCCCGCGCACATCTCACTTGCCATTCTATTCTGCAAACCTTCAAACATAGCTCCCTTGACGCAGGAAATGAGGGCAGGATAAGGTGCACACAGTTAAGCCACACGGAGTCCAGGGCCAACTTATTTAGCTGTAACCCTTGGGCAAGATAATTTTTTAAAGCCCCATGGGGCTTAAATTTCTGTAATTTATTCATTTCTAGAAGGATGAGAACATTTTGACTCTTAGATTTCTGCTTCTTTTCAAATTTTCAAGATCAGTCTTGTTTTCTTCCCAAACTCAAGCTGTTTAAGATTGGGGTGTCAAGGCTGACCCCCTCCTCCTTGCTGGAAAGTGGAGTTAACACTGAAAGCAATTGAATTGTTGCGATTGTTTCCTTCCTGGTGGTTAGGTAAACATCTTCCCAGCCTGAAGAGGTGGAGATTGTAGCTGGTAGGGGGTGGATAGAGCAGTATGTCACTAGGAACCCAGCTGCCGCTTGAGGTTTGCCCAGCCGCCTCTCCTAGATGTGACCAGCACTGCTTCTCAGTACCCAAGCAGCAGACTTAACTTGGGATTCTGTTTGGCACCAGCTAGTTCCTAATGTTGAACTCTGCCTTGAGCAACAAGTGTTCCACAACGAAGAGCATAGCTTCGGCTGAGCTCTGCCTCTGAGCACTAAGCTCTCAGAAGTGAGGCGATCTGGGGCTGTTCAAGGTGGTCTTTCATAAGAGACCATGCTGCTTCTGCAGGAGTCCACAGACCCCACAAACCACATAGCATAGAATGGTGCAGTCAGGCCTTGGGTGTAAGGAAAAGGACAAACCCTGGAGCTGGGTGCCTGCAGGTTTGCTGGGTAAAGGCAGAGGGCAAGGTCTTTGAATGTGGAACAGGATGGAAATTGCAGACACTGGGAGAGAGGAAGCCTGATTTCTGCACCTGGAAGTGCGTTCTGTCCTCAGTTCAGACAAGCCTGAGAGATTTTAATCAGCCTTCCTAATGGGTATTGACACTGCTCAGAGCAGTGGACTCCGTCAGGGACAACTATTGATTGCTTGTGTTCTGATTAGATTGGAAAAATAGATCAACTTCATTATAGCCCAGGAGCTGTCATTGTCACGGCTACAGAGGACTGAAGTGGTCTCTGGGGGCCGAGGAAAAACAACTGGACCCCAACAAACCAGAGGGAAGCTGGAAGTTGTCTCCACGTCTCCTTGCAAGCTGTGGTGAAGGTCACAATTGCAACCCAGTATCTGGGTGCCCACTCGCGAGATGGTGGGGTGGGAACTTTTGAAGCCCATGCATTGATGCATGTTCTGGCCTTACCTCAGAAGACTCGGCAGTGTGAGGCTCTCTTCCAGCACGCACACGCACACACACACACACACACTTGCCAGGCTGGAGCTTTTTAAAAGAGGTCTGGTGTTTTCTTGATTAGAAATGAAAACTCGGAAACCAATTTTATCCAAGTGTATAGCTCAATCTCTTTTTCTCTTCCTGCACCAGCTTCCCAAAGGACTCCCATGCATCTGCTTGTCTCCCTGCTTGGTAATCTGCCAGAATGACATGTTATTTTGCCTCTAAATTTTCCCCTAATGCTTCCAATAAAAATGTACTTGGGTGGCCCTTAAGGTGTCATCAAGATGGTAGTGTAGGTCCTTCCAGATAATCATACCTCTCCCCTGCCTTCCCCCACACTCCTCAGGCCTTGATGGTACTTGAGGGACAAGGTTTCCCATTAATCAGTCAAGAGTCCTGGAGAATTTTCAAACACCAACAGCATGTCATTTTCCCCCACCACCCATAGCCAGCCCCTATTCCATTTTCAAGGCCCCTCAGAGACAAGATTTGGCTTATAGGTCTAGATGATTCCTTGTTGCAGGGCTGTGTCTGAGACGTTCATTCCATCTTTTCCTGGGGATGTGACTGGTCCCTGCATAAGGCAGAAAAATGTCTCCTCAGCACAGGCTGAGCTAGTCTGTTTGTATAGAAGTGATAGCCTCTCAGCCAGCCAGGAGAGAAGATCCAGAAAAGGCTGGACCATAAGGAGTCCTAAGAGCCTCTGATGTGCTCTTGAACCCAGAGCGGAGGTCAGAGCAGGATCCCGAACAGGGGACGCTCGGGCCAGCACCAGCTTGTTTCTCTCCCAAGTCTGTGTCTGTGCTGTTTTCAACCCTCCTCTTCTGAAACCTCAAGCGGATCCCAGCCTGCCCTAGCATGGAGTCTAGTGCAGAGTAGCTGTGGGTGACGGCAGCAGAGGCGGGTCCAGGAGAAAGCATCCAGCATCCTTCCAGCATGCTCACCTCACCAGCCCCCTGCCTTGAGCCCTTAGCAGGTCCTCCTCCTGGCCTGACCTCAAAGCACAGCCATGATTTCCCTGAAGAGGGGGTAATGTGCCACAACCATGCCCTCTGCTGTGGCCTACTCTGAGGCAGTGCAGTCTGGTATTGGCATCACCGTTTTTCTCTGTTTCCTTCGCCCTGGTCTTGATCACCACTTGAACGCTAGCATTTTGTGTTTCCTCCCTCCACCCTTCACCCGCACTTATGCACCAAATGGAGCTGTTTTCCAGCTGAGTTGTGTAGATTAACTTCAGCCAACTGTAAAGACACCTGGAGGAGGCTCCTGAGGGCGGGGAAGCCATACTGGCTTTGTGAACTGAATGTATTTTTATGCAACTCTGAGTGGCCTTTCAACCCTGAGGTGGATGGATTTGCTTTACTGGTTGTTATTATATGGTATTAAGTGTTCTGTGTTTGAAAGTTTGGGAATAATATTCACATCTGTATGATGCCTGTAAACACAACAGTATTTATAAATGAACAAATAAAACTGTGTTTTAACTTTGTGCCATGAAAGTGACAGCGTTTCCCATTCACCAGGCGGCCCCAGCAGTTCCCACTTAGAAGTCTCTGCGCGGGCAGCCACAGTGCACAAGTCACCACATGCCCTGCCCTGGGAAGATCTCCTGAGTTGACTGGCAACCCTGAGAAGAAACCAGGGTTTCCAGGGCCTAAGGGTGGCTGTTTCATTGAAAGTGAAAAGCAGGGTGTGTGGCCCACCTGATAGACCCTAACATCCAACCTACATAGGGACGCTGGACCCAGGGAGCTGCTGGTGGCACTAGGCTCTGCAGGCTCCCAGCACCACACTGTCCTCTACCTGGGTAAGGGCTCCTTAGGCCACTGATTCAGGACATCCAACCCATGCACACGAGCTACCTGTGGGGTCATTCGAGGTTGAGTCGAAACTCTGAAGAGAAGGAGCCTAGCTCAGGGAGTTGCTACACAGGCTGCTGCTGGTAGGGCTGGGGAGTGGGCAGCCAGGTTTGGGTCTGCTTTCTGCCAAGTGGAAATCCTTGGTCACTGACTTGGGAGGGAGGGAAGATTCTTTTCCCCTGCTGTCACCCAGCTGTTTGTAGCTCAAGCAGCAAGAGGAAATAGGCATGATGTCATGGTTGAAGAGTTCAGCCCTGGCCTTGGGGTTTGAAGGATCGGCAAAGCATGACTGACACAAGGACTTCCTAGACCACAAACATCATTTCTCTGGGGCCCCTGCTGGCTGTGTGAGGTCTGTAGAGTCAGCTGCATCTACCAGCCATGGGTACCAGCCTGCAGCAGAGCAAGACACCCACGGTCTTGGGTCCCATGGCCTCCAGGACTGAAGCAGCCAGCCAGCCAGGTCTGGGCTCCCGCCAGCTCAAACAGGCGCTCTGCCCAGCTGCCTTCACTGCCCCTTGACCATCTGGACTGGACATGAAACACAAGCCTAGTGCATGATGGTCCTAGACAAGCGACAAACTGGTGAACTGTCCTCTGGAGCTGAGAACTAAGAGTTTAATCTTTTCTTGGTTTTGGCCATACTGCCCCCTACTCTGTCCATAAGCATTCGGAAGCCTTACTGGTCCTGGTACCCCTGTCTCGTCAGTCACAGACAGACAGACAGCCTTCTTTAGAGAACAAGACTGAGACTTTGTAGTTTCCACTTTTAAACATCTACACCCCGGGAACAGCAACCTCCACGATGTCAGGGACGGACTGTGGCTGTCCCCTAAGCTCAGGTTCCCCAGAGGGACAGCCCTTGTCCTCTCAGGAGGGTGGGCCCTGTGTACCTACCATCCACCAGAAACCCCATCTGCCCTTCCCCCAAACCCAGAAGAGAATGGGCTGTGACCGCTTCATGCTGGGCTGGAGGCCAGAGCCCCAAAACCAGCTCACCTCCCTGCCAAACCCTGCTGCCCCACTGGGGCAACTCTGTCCTCCCCCACTAAAAAAAAGGAGAAATGCTCCCCACCCCCAGGTTGCTTTCAGCTCTTTTCTTTAATAAGGAGACACAGCTCATTACAAAATAACAATCCGACAGATCAGACAAGAACAGAGTCCACAGAAGGGAATGGAGAGAGCAGTGCCAAGCAGAGGGGGGAGGGGGAGGGCTACACGTGTCCTCATGAAGACAGGGAGGGCTCCTGGTGGGGCCAGTGCATTCCAGGGGTGACGTAGGCACACTCAGGTTCTGCCCCAGCCCCAGTTTTGAAAGTTTCTGGAAGGGCCTAGGGTTTTCAGGAAGCAAATCAAGTCTTTAGCTGACCAGGCGTCATAAACAGGCTTTCAGGTCATTATCTAAACTCCTGGCTGCTGAGAAAAGCTGGGGTTGAAGCTAAGGCCTACACACTGCTCCCACAACCTTGCCACACTCTCCTGCCACTGTTCCCAGTGGGGAGTGGGGGGACTCCAGCCAACCCCAGTCTACACTAAAATGGTTGCTCCAGTTATCCCATTATGTCAATAGCACAAAGGTCGCTGGGACTTGCGTGTGCTCAAGCATCATGGTTTGTAAATGGCAGAGCCCCTTGTTGCCTCTGGCTTTGGCCTGAGGTTCCCTGGATTAGTAACATATGACTGCACTCGTGGGGAGTCCTGTGGGTGCCCAGGCTGCTCCAGGTCTCTCTCTCCATATTGTTACCACTTGCTGTGCCTGCTCAGGCTGCCCTGGGAGCTGATGTGAGGGACAGAACCTAGTGCCGCCCCTCATCACCACACCTGCCACCTTGCTCTCAGGGACATCCTGCTCTGTGGCACTGCCGGGCCAAAGAGGGAGTGTGGGTAGAAAGTATAACCCACTGCAGTTCTTGGTTTTCCCCACGGATCACTTCTCCACTGCTCTCTGTGGGCCCTGGCAGCTCAGGGAGAAAGAAGTAGGCTGGGCTAGCCTTGTTCATCCCAGGCTACCGTGAAACCCAGTTACACACTGGGCTGCTGACTTCTGAGAGATCTAAGCCACAGAGCACACCACTGCCCTGCCTACACCCAGGATATAGTCGAGTCCCACTATCAGACCTAAGCCAAGAAAGCCAGCCAGGGCCATCTCCCGGGACCCCACCAGAAGCCCTGAAATGCCAACTGTCCTCATGATGCAGGGCTGAGGGAACAAGAGAGGATAACGGACAGGTGAGCCCTTCACAAGTGTTCTGTGGGGAGCCAGTTGGAGGGACGGGGTGCTCCTGGGAGGAGTCAAGGACAACCTCCAATAGGAGGCCCCTTTATGGCTTTTCAGTTTTATTCAAGACAGTGGGAAGAAAGGAACCACGCCACACACATGGAACATAAAGGCAACGGGACACCAGACACAGGCTAGACATAGTACACTGTGCCCCAAGGGTTAACCCAGCAGACAGACATGCAGCAGACCTGCCGCAGGGCTCGTGTTCTCCGGCATCTTCCCCGGGCAAGGCTGGCACCGGGGCCAGAATGTGGTCTCCCATTGCGGACATTCCCTGTAGGGGATATAGGGTGGGACTGAGGACAAAGACTTTACACAACATAAAATCAAGGAGCAGCCAGTTCTGTAGAATGGGTTTGGGGTTGGGAGATCAGGGGACGCTCAGCGTTGCCATGCGGCTATTTACAGAGTTGTAGACATGCATCTTGTTCAAACAAGATTCTGCTCATATGTTTATAGACAGCATCCTCTCTTATAATACAGAACGAAATGTACATGGAGGGGTCCGGTGAGGCTCAATGGCTTCAGAAGTTTCCTGTTTTGTTGTTGCTTAAAAAATAAAGTATATTCATATATCTTCAAGTCACAGTGTCCCCTTCTCAATATTGCAGTTCGAAAAACAGGTTAAGTCAAGTCTGTGGTAACCAGCTCTGGCCCCTGGGACTGAAGAAAAGAGGGATGAAGTAGCCAGAGGGTATATTGCCAGACACAATACAGGATTAGCCAATTAAATTGAAATTTCACATTAAAGAATGAATCACTTTATAGGACAGTATGTCCCAAATATTACATCAGACATACTTACGCTTCAAAATTATTTACCTGAAATTCAAGTTTAACCAAGTATCCTGTATTTGTATTTGCCGAATTTGGCAGCCATTACGGGGCTCTGGGACACCTCCTGCTCCCCATGGCTCTGAGAGAAGACCCCAACCAGCCTGCGGTGGGTGGGAGACAGAGCAGGGGCAAGCAGAGGATGTGGTGGGGGAGGGAGTCCAGTCTCTTCCTAACTTGGGGAAACTGCTGCTGTGTACACCCTCAAAGATAGGCTCTCCTACAGGGTTGAGAGACCCGGGATTGTCAAGAACTGACATACGACATTAAAGAGACAAGGGATTCCTTCCTCTTGGGGAGCATCACCCACCCTCATGTGTAGCATGGAGGCATATTTATAAAGCTGCTTTTACGAAGAGGCCTATAGGAAAGACCTCCAACCTCCCTCACTGAATCTTAGGCCAGCAAAATCATCGCAAGTCGCTCAACACGCAAACTGTGTGTTGGCTTCTTGAGGAGAAAGAAGACCAGGGCCTCCAGCTGGGCCTTACCCTTGCTTCTCATAACAAGCACCTGCTGTTCGGAACCCCCGACTCCCAGGCCTCAGTCTTTTCCAACCCAGAAGTACCGAGAATCCCTCACCAGCCAGAAACATTGACTATCTTAATGCTGATACCCCAGGACCCTGACATCCCCAGAAATAAACCCCCATGGCAGTGAAGGTTTGGAATGCTATACTGGGTTTGGGTCACATCAACCCCCAGTGCATGAAGACTTAAGTATCGACATGTTCCTGCCCAGCTCCTGCCCTTGAACAGGTGCCTTGAACAGGTGGCTAGTGAGGGACAGGCCCTAGGCCTGGGGAGGAGCCGCTTCCAGCAACGATGCTGCCTCCAAACTGATGACCAGAGTCCAAAAGCCCTTGCAGGCTGCCCACAGAAAAGAGCTGTAGCCCGTCTGTAAGGGACACTAAAACCATACCTTCCCTCCTCTGTGAGCAGTGCAGTAGGACTAGGGGCTACGAAAGGCCTTAACGAGGTTCCAGGAGAGAAGCCGAGGAGTTGAAAGGTGGGTTAGAAGGGCTGGGAGAATGTAGGAAGAAGGAAGGGTAAGGTCGATGGGGGAGGTGGGGGGGTGTGCGGTCAAGAGCCAGTGCAGGAAGGGACCTGGGAAAGCACCAAAGTTCCACAGCTCTGAGGATGGAAAGGACTTCTGCGGTCCATACCAGGACCATGGTACCCTTCAGCCACCTGGACTCGGAGTGGACCTTATTGTCCTACAATTTTCTGTCATGACCTCTGGTTCCAAGGAGTCTACAACCCATCATCCCAGCAGAGACCTCCCTCCTCAGTGTTTAGCATACACGCACATACAGAGAGTGTATAAAATACATAACTTCCCATGGACCCAGGGCCAGCAGCAGAAGCGTCTCTAAGATGCGCAGGTCAAACCTCACTTCACAGTCTGTTTCTGGTGGAGGGGTTAACTTGGTCCCTACTTAAACAAAAAAGCAAACCCACACAGCTCCCATTTTCAGTAAAATTAAAGGACACTCTGCCTTCTTCATACTGGGTTCTCAAAGCCAAACTCTACACCGCCATCCATCAGACCTAGAAGAAGCAGGAAGGACCAAAGGGGGCAGAGCAGAAGTTCTGCCACATTGTTGTTGAATTGTGACCTCCCTTGGGCTTCCAGGAAGCTGTGTATTTTCTGTGGTAAGAAAACAAGGGCCTGAGAGATTCAAGGAGAGAAGAGAAGCAAGACCAAAGGGAAGGGGTAGCCTCCGGCTACATGGGGCTTAACTCCTTTGCCCGGGCTGAAGGTTGGAAGGGTACTCAGTGCTAGCCTGACTAACATATATATGGCTTTTTATCAATACTGGGGACAAGCGGGGAACAGGAAAGGGGACACTGAACACAGGGGTAGAAACCTTCGGTTTCCTCCAGCACGCATTTGAAATGAACGCCCTGTTTCCTGGCATTTCCCTGTCTCTGGGGAATGGAAGGATAGGGCCTCTCCACAGCTGCCTGGGCCCCTCTGGCTACCGTCATGGAGGCCTTATGGACCCAGGGAGTCAGGAATCGGAGTTGTGAGCTCATTGCTGTCCATCCATGCTTCCCCTTCTTGCCACCTCCTCCTTACCTGGACCTCAAGGGACCTAAACACTCAAGTCTTCCTCTCTCAGGTCTCTGGCTCTTTGCAGAGTGTTTGTCTTCAGACAGTATTTTTCCACTTACACAGAAAGGGGAACAGAAGCAAAAGCAAGATGGCGCGTGAATGCGAATGACCATGGCACTGCTTGTGCTCTGCTCTGCGGAGGGAGGAAGCTTGTACTTCCCACTTAGGAGGCAAAGATCCAGGAGCTCAGCTTCAGGCTTTCTCAGTAATGGGGCTCCTCTTCATCGTTTGATGCTGTCAACAAGAATGTGATCCTCGGGCCGGCAATCTCTGGTAGAGTTCAGTCAATCCGGTGAGAGTTTGTTCCCATGAATGTCCCCAAAACCACACTCCTTGGGGAAGCCATGACTGACAAGAGGAAGTCTGTGATGGCATCAAGGGCTTTGGTCCTAGTTCTGAACACATCCAGTACCACTTTGTGCTGCCTTCCAAATGGCCATTCCCAAGGACTCTGAGAGCTTCTGGCATCTGACCAGGGTTTCACACACTGACAGGCCTCCCACTGAGGCAGCTGGCTTTCTTCATCCTGGAATCCCTGAAGACTTTCTCCTTTCACATGGTTTCATTGTCCGTGGCTCATTCCAGAAATGAAGAAAAAGACTCAAAGACAGAGGCAGGCAGGGATGGACACACGCATATACCCTCACATACATACATACATACATACATACATACACACACACACACACACACACACACACACACACACACACCTCGCTGGACATTGTGTTGCTTGACAGTCGAGAAACAGAATGTGCCGCCATTGGTTGGTCCAAAACCCAGGAAAAGCAGGAACTGCTTCAACTTTCCGCCAGTCGAGGCCCCGTGTGGGGCGAGGCCTGCGTGAAGCTCTGAGAGTGAGGGAAACCGCGACAGACATGCAACAAGGACAGCTCCTGGGACACAGACAGAGCCAGGCTTCTCTTCACCACCTAGGGGACTCCCTTCACGCAGCCACCGAAAGGAAGTTGGTCTTTAAAAAGAGTAAAAGGAAGGAAAAACAGGACACACCGCAAACAAATGAAGAAACCTCTAAGGTCGCATAACTGAGGTATTGATAGCTCTGGATCTTGTCAGTGCCCTCAGAGGCAGGAGGCCCCAGCGTCTGTGGCCTACTTGTTCTTCCCCAGGAGCGCATCCACTTCCTCCTCTGGCTTAAGAGAATGCCACTGGGCGATAG
The DNA here is from genome assembly GCF_903992535.2 of Arvicola amphibius. Classification (NCBI taxonomy): domain Eukaryota; kingdom Metazoa; phylum Chordata; class Mammalia; order Rodentia; family Cricetidae; genus Arvicola; species Arvicola amphibius. Next base: position 85,346,536 of record NC_052058.2, read on the forward strand.
GCCTCCGAGGGTTGGCCAGCATGTCAGACCAGTGCCGCAGCTCTGTGCCTGTGGCATTGCTGCCCACAAAGATCTTGCCAATGGCTTCGTTCTTGCCCAACTTGTCGTAGTCTAGCACAGTGACAACCACCTGGACTTTCTGCGAGGAAGCAAAGGAAGGAAGGAATTCAGAGAAGTAGGAAGCCATGAGATCCTGCACCTCTGTCTACCCTGTGAATGATACGGAAGGAAATGCCTCCAGGTTTCTGGCTTCAGTGGACATGGAGCTGGAGGGCAAACCTTTTTCTTTTTTCTTTTCTTTTTTAAGGCAACCTGTATTTCTACCAGCAGGTGTACTTGAGCATACACAACACTCTAGGAACTGTAAGACCTTACAGGACAGGCGAGGCCTCTAATGAAGTCAATGGACACATAATAAAAATAAATACATAAAAGTTGACAGGCGGTGGTGGTGCATGCCTCAACACTTGGGAGGCAGAAGCAGGAGGATCTCAGTGAGTTTGAGGCTAGCCTGGTCTACAGAGCGAGTTCCAGGATAGGCTCCAAGGCTACACAAAGAAAACCTATCTTAAAAAAACCATATATATTTGTTCATATATATGTTCATCAAACGCATTAAGGACTTATATGACTTTTAAAAGTTAGTTCATGTCCATCTCCTCAAATAATGGGGGCTCTTCAGAAAAGTCCCCTCCGGGGTCCCACCCCAGCATTATTCAACTCAGAACCCCCACCCGAGCGCACCCACCCATGGCCGCCCTCTACCTCCCACGCTAGTCCAGTGAGCTCAGAGCTCAGGCCCCTCAAGGCTTCAGCACCTGGATCTGCTCAAAGGGAATCTCGAAGCTGAAGGACTCGTTGAAGTAAGGGTTCAGGGTCTTCTTCTTCACGGTTGTCTTCTTCTTCTTGAGTCTCTTGCCATTCTGCATCAGGTGGATTTTCACATAGGGGTCTGCAGAGAGAGTCCCAACCCAAGAGACCTCTAAGCCCTGACCATCTTCCCGATGTCCCCAGGACACTTCGGGATCGGACAGGCCTCCACCCTGCTGGCACCAGCCCCTTAGAAAGCCCAGAGAAGGGACTGGAAGTCCCCAAAGCAGAAAAGTCATCTCGTTCAAGGGTGGGAAAGGCGTTAAGGACCATCCCTGTTACATTATGGATTCCTGGTACATGAATCGGGGGAACTTCTGAGCTTAAGAAAGGCCTTGTGAGGAAGCATGGGGACTAAGTGGCCAGGTGCCTGGGCTGGGCAGGTGACACGGAAGTGCTACAATCAAGACAGACTTCTGCCAAGTCCCAACCCCACCCCATCCTGACACAGAGGGGAAAGGACGAACCCAAGGTCAGTGATGGAGCTAAAACCCAGCAACAGGGCTCATGGTCTGAGGGGGCTCTGTAGAGGCCTTGCCCATCCGCATCCTGTGGCACAGGCTAGCCCTCTTCACTGTCAGAGCATCCCCTTCCAGAACGGAGCTGGCAGAGCCTACAACCTCTCCTGGAAAAATAACCCCTCCTCGTGGTTATGGCAGAAAAGCAAACTTTGGGCTAAGCCCTGCCACTTCCAACATTTCCTTGTCAAACAAAGATTCTTCTGTCTTCTCCATGGCCCACTGGGCCTAGCCAGAGGGTACTGGACAGGCAGACTGGAAGAAAGGGTGAGACTGGGAAGCTGTGCCCCACAACAAGCAAGCTGCTTCCTATTGTCAGCTCCAGGGACTCAGAGCAGTGACTGGCTCACTGGTGCCACCCACTGGCACCCAGGGGTTCTGCAGTACCTGAAAGGCCCCCCACGTCCATCTTCTTGAGGTTCTTGGCCTCCAGGATACAGACTGTGAGTTTCCCAGCAGTGGGCACGTAGCGCAAAGAGGTACAGATGTCACCTAGCTTCTCCGGCTGTCCAGGGAAAGAAGCGGGTCTTAGGTCACTCAGCTACCCCAGTGGCCTCTAGTGTGGCTGACCCCATCTTGAAGACTGGCAAAGCAGTGATTTCTGGCCACCTCCCTAAGTCATCAGCGCCCACATCAGCCATGGTCTGAGGAAGCCGACATCCAAGAAGGCAGAAGACAGGCTATAGAGGAGGGACCTGGCAAACCTGGCAAATGTAGGGTAGGCTCAGGTCCCCGCCAAGCTGGGCTGAGAAGAGCACCAGGAGCAGGTGCTGGGTGGCCAAGTGGTTTTGGGAGCTTCTTCCCTGGTGGCTCGTGCCTGCTGCCATCTTTTCCCATCAGCCACTGGGCTCGCAGAGTGATGTGTGAGTTTCAAAGTACTTTCCTTTCCTTTATTATTTATTATTGTGTGGACAAGGCAAGGACACTGTGTAACCAGCAAGAAACTCAGAAAGTCAGACAGCTGTGTAGCACTGGGCAGAGAGGGCTCAGGACTCCTGACCCTTACAAGGCCTCCGCTAGGCCCAGTTTCTCAGGGGTGGGGCCACTAGGGTGAGGATAAGACCAACCAATCACACATGTCTTCCTTCGGGTGCATAGGCCTTCAACTCTTGCAACAGGGCAGGCCCCAGCTATAGAAGGCGACCTGGTGCCTTCATCCCTGCTCCTCCACTGAGCACCGGGCAAGCCACTTCAGGAGCCTGGCTGAAACACGCGAAGACAAACCATACGCTGAGAATCATATAGAATCAAGGCTGGCTTTCCTTGTGGGTAAACTGCGGCATAGAATCTGATTGACAGTGGGCCCTCAAAAGGAACAATAATGATGGCATTCTTATCCCATAGCTTGCTTGGCAGACACCAGGCACTGAACAAGGAAGGCACTTTGCATGGGCGGTTAATTTCCAGCTGGAAGCCTCTAAACAAAGGCACCAAGGCCATAACGCTTGGTGGTGGTGGCGCACACCTTTAATTCCAGCATTTGGGAGGAAGAGGTAAGAGGATCTCTGAGTTCAAGGCTAGCCTGATCTATAGAACAAGTTCTAGGATAGCCAAGGCTACTCAAGAACCCTCCTCCAAAAGGAGGAGGAGAAGGAAGAGAAGGAAGAGGAGGAAGAGGAGGAGAAGGAAAAAGAGGAGGAGGAGCAGGAAGAAGAGGAGGAGGAGGAGGAGGGCAGCAGCTTGCCCTGGGTCAACAGCTAGGCAGTAGGGAGCTGGACTCTTCGATCAGCAGACCTAACTCTAAACCCCCACTCTTCCTAATATACACGCGGAGGAACAAGCCTACATGAGCACTGAAAGGCCAGGCCTCTCCACTCTTACCTCTTCCTTCTCCCCGCCTTGTAGGTCTCTCCACTCCTCAATGGGCTGGCCGAGGTCCAGGGTGTTCATGGGTACCTTCACCTCTCCGATGATGTCATGTTTAGAGAAGCGGTCAAAGTCATAGATGGCCATCACCAGGGTTTTGCCTCCTAACTCCTGGTATGGCACCTGCAGGGCACAGACGGGGTCAGAAGGGTCCAAAGTGGCTTGAGCACTTCTAGGGGGGATGCTGTAGGAAGAGCCCGGGCTTGGACCTGTACTGCCCACAGACACCAGGCAGACTGTGGAACCCAGTGTGTGAGATGGGAGAGAGGCTACTGTGCCACTCTGAGCATGTCCCCACGCTCCAGCCACGGCTGTGGACCAGGGAAAGGTGTGCAGAACCCAACCCCGGGGGGCAGAGAGGGAGCCGGAGTCTCCCTTCCGATTTCCATCACCTTGAAAGTGAAGGTCTCGTTGAAGGCGGGGTTCAGTGTCTTCCGGTGCACCTTGGTCTCATATTTCTTCTTCTTGTCTGGGAGGAGGAAGACTTTGACATAGGGGTCTGAAGTACCACCCATGTCCAGGGCAGGCAGTTCAGCCGCTTGCAGGACACCCACGGTGAGCTGTGGAGAAAGTATGTCTCAGTCTCTGGATGGTCTCCTGCCGGCCCCCCACCCCCACCCCAGCGGGAGTCTGGGAAGGGGACCAGGCCAAGCTCAGCAAGTAAATTAATAGCAGAGTTCACCTGAAACCTTCCCCAGAGGAAACTGACGTCAAAGCCAAAGGCTACGTATGCCCTGTAGCTCCCAACTGTCCCACTCCGCAGAAAGAGGCAAGGCCTACCTGCCTCTAGGGAGTCACTTCTGCCCACGCCCTGTCCCCGTTGCCCAGCCCCACACACCTGGTTGGCTTGGAAATCATAGTCCAGAGAAAACTGCAGTTTGCCCAGGTTCTCTGGCTCCTTCTCCTCCTCGCCTTCACCTTCTCCTTCGGTCAGGCCGGTCTCTGCATCATCATCATCCTAGGAGAGCTGCGGGTGGGGAGAAAGGGGCTTAAGGGCTTAAGCAGCCACTCTTCACAAACTCTGACTCAGAGCCCTTGGGGGGGGGGGATTGCGCTGTCAGGAGAGCCCCGGCTTTGGCCTGTATTGCCTGCAGGGTACAAGGCAGACCCTAGAAACCAGCATGAGATGGGAGAGCGGCTCATCCGGACCCCAAGGCAGACACCCAGCCCCACACTTGGAAGACATGACATATCTCCTCCCTGTGGGGTCAGGCACTGTGCCACAGGCCAGATAGCTTCTTGAAGCAGGGGGAATCACTTTCCTTACACCCTATCAGTCCTTTGCTCGGATTTACCCAACCTGGGCAAGACATACCAGGATTGCAGTCCAGGCAGCCAGGAGCAGGCGAGTCCAGAGAAGCAGAAAGAGAAGGGAGCGATATAAGAGCAAATCCTTCAGCTGAAGCCAGCCTGGAGTCATGGCTGCTTGATGAGATCAGCCTGGGCTACGTGCACACATGTTGCACACATACACACACGCATATACACAGGAACATACATACATACATGTATGCACATACACACGCATGCATGCATATGCACACTAACACAAAGATGTACATGCATATACACCATCCATGTGCACACGCACACACATACACACACACTGTAGGCTCCTTTGAGGCCCTCCTAGGCACACAGACACATAAGCACTCGAAGGCCATCATGACCCTTGGCTGCCCTTAGGGGTCAGTCCCTTCTTCCAGCCTTCACTATGATGCCTTGAGAAAGACCCTCCAAGTCGTTCCCCAAATGAACAACAGAAGACTGGGAAGCACCTGGCTCTAAACTCAGAGGAGAGACTGATATGCTAAGGGGCCTACTGAAGCCCAGACCAAGAGGCTGGGTCAATGTCTCCTTATCTGAGAGTGATGGATTCCATGTGGTTCCGTCTTGGTGCCTTCCAACCTCCACCCCCCACCCCGAGCCCCACCCCCACCCAGTCAGATGTATCTGTCCTTCAGTCCCTCCTGGCAGGAAACTTTGACATAACCTAATGGCATCTTCCTGGGGGTTATCATGGATGTCTAGCACTTTGCTCCAGTGGCCTCCTTGGGAGTCCACACATTGTTCCCCTTCTTCTGCTTTTTCAAGAGTGGGCTAGCTCATGCTGACACGGACTTAAGTCCCTGCCCTCCAGCTTGAGGTGACTGACCTGATACTCTAGATGTGACCTGTGTGGAGGTTCTGTGCATGTGTGGAGCGTGCAGAGAGAACAGCTCATACAGAAGAGGAGGGTTTGGCTGTGGAAGCCATGCCTCACCTTTCAGGACTGGGAAAGCTGAGCAGGGCCCCTCCCTGCTCCTCCCCAGCACCCTACCTGGCCCCCTTTCATGTCCTTCATGTTCATGGCGTTCTTCATGCCCTTGCCCTTCTCCTTCTTGTTCTTCTTCTTCTTGCAGCAGCATTTCTTGCAGATGCAGAAGCAGCAGGTGAGCAGCAGGAGACCAGCAACCACAGCCATGGCAATCAGAGCCCAGGGTGGCACTGCCCACACAGAGAGCCCCAGCATCAACACACTGCGCCTCACAAGCGCCCTCATCCCAAGCAGTGGGTTGGGACTGACTCCCCCATTCTCCAGCCCCACATTTTTTATTGATTTTTATTGAACTCTACATTTTTCTCTGCTCCTCTCCCTGACTCCCCCCTTCCCTTCAACCCTCTCCCAGGGTCCCCATGCTCCCAATTCACTCAGGAGATCTTGTCTTTTTTTACTTCCTGTGTAGATTAGATCCATGTATGTCTCTCTTAGGGTCCTCATTGTTGTCTAGGTTCTCTGGGATTGTGATTTGTGGGCTGGTTTTCTTTGCTTTATCTTTAAAAACCACCTATAAGTGAGTACATGTGATAATTGTCTTTCAGGGTCTGGGTTACCTCACTCAAAATATTTTCTAGCTCCATCCATTTGCCTGCAAAATTCAAGATGTCGTTATTTTTTCTGCCATGTAGTACTCCTTGTGTAAATGTACCACATTTTCCTTATCCATTCTTTGATCGAGGGGCATTTAGGTTGTTTCCAGGTTCTGGCTATGACAAGCAAAGCTGTTATGAACATAACTGAGCACATGTCCTTGTGGCACAACTGAGCATCCTTTGGATATATACCCAAAAGTGGTATGTATTACTGGATCTTGAGGAAGGTTGTTTCCTAATTTTCTGAGAAATCGCCACACTGACATCCAAAAAGGCTATACCAGCTTGCATTCCCACCAGCAATGCAGAAGTGTTCCCTTTTCCCCACAACCTCTCCAGCATAAGTTGTCATCAGTGCTTTTGATCTTGGCCATTCTTACAGGTGTAAGATGGAATCTCAGAGTTGTTTTGATTTGTATTTCTCTGATGACTAAGGATATTGAACATTTCCTTAAGTGTCTTTCAGCCATTTTAGATTTCTCTGAATTCTCTGTTTAGGTCTATACCCCATTTCAGGGGAGTTATTTGTTCTTTTGATGACTGATTTCTTGAGTTCTTTGTATATTTTGGAGATCAGACCTCTGTCTGATGTGGGGTTAGTGAAGATCTTTTCCCATTCTGTAGGCTGTCATTTTGTCTTGTTGACTGTGTCCTTTGCTTTACAGAAGCTTCTCAGTTTCAGGAGGTCCCATTTATTCATTGTTTCTATCAGTGTCTGTGCTGCTGGGGTTATATTTAGGAAGTGGTCTCCTGTACCAATGTGTTCAAGTGTACTTCCCACTTTCTCTTCTATAAGGTTTAGTGTGACTGGCTTTATGTTGAGGTCTTTGATCCATTTGGACTTGAGTTTTGTGCATGGTAATAGATATGGGTCTATTTTCATTCTTTTACATGTTGATATCCAGTTATGCCAGCACCACTTGTTAAATATGCTTTCTGTTTTCCATTTGATATTTTTTGCTTCTTTGTCAAAAATCAGGTGTTCAGAGGTGTGTGGATTAATATCGGGGTCTTCTAATCAGTTCCATTGGTCCTTCTGTCTGTTTTTAATGCCAATACCAGGCTGTTTTCAGTACTGTAGCTCTGTAGTAGAGTTTGAAGTCAGGGATTGTGATGCCTCCAGAAGTTCTTTTATTGTACAGGATTGTTTTGGCTATCCTGGGTTTTTTATTTTTCCATCTAAAGTTGAGTACCGTTCTTTGGAGGCCTGTGAAGAATTTTGCTGGGATTTTGATGGGCATTGTATTGAATCTGTGGATTGCTTTTGGTAAGATAACCATTTTTACTATGTTAATTCTACCTACCCAAGAGCATGGGAGATCTTTCCACTTTCTGGTGTCTTCTTCAATTTCTTTCTTCAAAGATTTAAAGTTCTTGTCATACAAGTCTTCCATTTGTTTGGTTAGAGTTACTCTGAGATATTTTATGCTATTTGTGGCTCTTGTGAAGGGTGTTTCACAACTGGTTAACCTCATCACATCCAAGGAAAGGAAGACACTTGTGGAGCCTGGCCCTGGGACAGTCCTCGGAGGCTTGACCCAGAGGCATCAAAGTTTCTTGAGCTCTAGTTCCCCTAGAAGACTGGCCTTGCTTAGCCAGAGGGACTGGAGAGCCCTTACCATCATCACCACCACCATGATGCTCTCCACTGTCCTGAAGCCCTGGCTGCCACCAGTGTGGCTGATCCTGCAGAGGGGACCCTGGTTCCACACAGAGAGCCTTTGCCAAGAGTTCAGGAAGCCTTGTTTTCTGCACTCCAAAATAAAGCGGTTTCTAAATCTGCTGAAAACCTGAATAATGATTCCTAGCTCATATTTTTCCACCTTTTATTTTCATTGTTTGGTGGAATTTTAAAGTGGTACTTGCAGTTGAGCCCCCGTGAGGCCTGGACCATGTAACAGTAAGTTCCTTTGTTGACCTCATTCATTTTAGACCATACTCTCAGCCTTATAGGGTTCCCTGAAAAATCCAAAGAGCCCAGCCCTTCCCTGTGGCACCCCCCCACACCTCCTCAGGCCCAGCCCTGTCAGAGGCCACTCACAGGGGATCTTGTTGATCTCATTGAAGAATTTGTCCTTCAGCTTGGCGAACATGTCTTCTTGGCTCTCCCCCGTGCCCGTGCTCTCTGTGGAGTTGTCGGCCGGCCTGACAGGCATCGTGGCAGTGGTGGTGGCAGGAGCCACAATGGGCTCCTGGTTCCTCTTGAAGATGTTCCTCATGGTGGCAAAGGGGGCAGCTGGGGAGAGAGGAAAAGAGCAGGATAAACATCCCAGAAGCTCTGCTCAGGGACCAGGAGACAATCCCACGCTAAAGACTATGGATGTTTCTCCCTCTGCAGCACAAGGGTACAGAAGCAATGGCCCTCAGTAAGGTAGTGCAGGCATGCCTGGGGCTGTGAGGGGTAGCATGCGAGCTACCAAATCCAAACAACAATATGAGGTGTTCTTTTGTTTTTGTTTTGTTTTGTTTCTTACATTCTTCTTATTTAACAGCTGGGGAAACAGGCTCAAAGAGTTAAACAGTCCTTTGGCCACTCCCAGCCTGACAGAATCTACCTGGCTCCCAAGCCTATAGCCTGCTTTCCTGTGTCATTTGCATCAAGGAATGCGGGAATCTGCATCTAACCTTCCACAGCACCAGGAAGGAGCAAGGCTCTCAGTGGGGTGGGCTTCAGCCTCTGTGCTCCCTGACTTCCACAGAATGGCTCGGCCTGCACTCTGCCTGTCTCCATGACACAGGGACACCCCCAGCCTCTTTGCATTCTGTACTGGCCTCCACCTATACTTGCCTCCACCTGTACTGGCCTCCACCTGTACTGGCCTCCACCTGTACTGGCCTCCACCTGTACTGACCTCCAGCATCTCTACTGGCCTCCACCTGTACTGGCCTCCACCTATACTTGCCTCCACCTGTACTGGCCTCCACCTGTACTGGCCTCCACCTGTACTGGCCTCCACCTGTACTGGCCTCCACCTGTACTGACCTCCAGCATCTCTACTGGCCTCCACCTGTACTGGCCTCCACCTATACTTGCCTCCACCTGTACTGGCCTCCACCTGTACTGGCCTCCACCTGTACTGACCTCCAGCATCTCTACTGGCCTCCACCTGTACTGACCTCCAGCATCTCTACTGGCCTCTACCTGTACTGGCCTCCACCTGTACTGGCCTTCACCTGTACTGGCCTCCAGCACTTGCTCAGGATCTTTCCCACCCTTTCAGATCCATATCTCTAGTCCTGCTCCTCCCAGCAGCCCTAGAGCAAAGAGGTGACACCCACTGGAGATAGGAAAACCTAAGGAGATGGGGAAGAAAGAGAGGCAGGGACATGAGTGGGGAGCACGACTCCATGATCCTACCAACCAGAGAGCTAAGGCACTCGGCACACTTGAGGCCAGTACACATCCTGTCTTATATCTAGACCATACCATATATAAGCTGACACTCTGCTTTATCTTCTTGACATTTTGTCTTCATAGCTAAGTGGATAAATAGTATCCTACTGCACATAATAGTACTATGATGCTTTCATTCCATTACTGATAGAGTTTCCACTGCTACGTGGCTGGGGGATAATTAAATGGTAGTTCCTATTTAGCATGTGCTGGCCTAGGTTCTGTACTCAGCACCACTACATACAGACACACAAACACACACATGTATATATAGTATATACACATATTATATAATATACATATTATATAACCACACATGCATATGTGTGTGTGCTATATATACTGTGTGTATATGTGTAACTATAAGCACATCCATACATATACATAGATTCCTATAACAAGATGAGCATAAACTATGGCCTTCATTTAAAGCTATGCTCTCACAAGCTTCCAGACTCTACCCTGCCCTCTCACACTGTTCTGCTCGGAAGGGTGTATGCCTCTTCAGCTCGTGTCCCAACAGGACTGGGCCTGTGCTGTGCTGACGTTAGCTCTCCTGTGTCATGTGCACATCTCTAAAATACACATTGCTGACATCTGGTATTTGCTTTTGAGATAGGGTCTCACTACACAGCCTAGGCTGGGCTTGAACTCACAATCCTACTGCCTCAGTCTCCCACGTGCTGGTATAGGGGGTGCATGGCATGTGCATGTGACTGGCTTCTTTCCTTTAGTGCGGTAAGTTTCATCCAGACTGTAGCCTGTATCATCGTGTTGTTTGTTTGTTTTTTTTTTTTTTTTTTTTTTGGTTTTTCGAGACAGGGTTTCCCTGTAGTTTCTAGAGCCTGTCCTGGAACTAGCTCTTGTAGACCAGGCTGGCCTCGAACTCAGAGATCCGCCTGCCTCTGCCTCCTGAGGGTTGGGATTAAAGGCTGTGCCGCCACCGCCCAGCCTGTATCAGTTCTCTATTACTTCTTACTGCTAAATGATATTCTACTATACAAACAACACATTTTTTATCTATTCATCAATTTATGAATAAATTTGCTTTGGGGTTTTATTATGAATATCCACATATGTTTTCACTTATCTCGGCTACAGTTAGGATGGAAATTACCAGGTGGAGTGGGAACTATGCTTGGTATTTTAAGGGGTCACCAAACTCTCTTCCAGGGTGATGGCATGCGTGTGTCTTCCCATCCACAATATCCATAGGCCGCAAGCTTTCCCTGGTTACAGTGTCTGTGAGGGTGGAGGCGGTGCCTCACTGTGGTTCTAATGGGCTGGGCAGCTGCTCAGCTCTCATCAGCCATTTGATTATTTTCCTTAGGAACATATTCAACTGCTTTACCAATTAAAAAAATTAATATGTTTTTATTTGGAGGGGGCGCATGTGTGTCACAGTGTAAGTTTGGAGATCAGCGGACAACTTGAGGAATCTATTCTCTCCTTTCACCATATGGGTCCTGGAGTCCCCATATGGGAACTGGGGCTGTCGGGCTCGGCAGCAAGCACCTTTACCTGTCAAGCCATCTTGCCAGCCCCTTTGCCACTTTTAAATTGAATTTTTATTGTCTTTTTATTGTTGAATTATGTAATTTACATATTCTGGATTGTAGCTTCTCCTCAGATAGGAAGCGATAGTCTGTCAGGTTGCATTTCCTGCCCAAGCTGCTGCAAAAACCAGCAGCGGTATCCCCACTCCAGTGGGGACAGGGGAGTGTCTAACACATCATTTATAGAACAATTCTTTAACCTTAGGGCTGTCTTTCTACTTTTGGGTGATGTCCTTTAAAACTTAAAGGTTTTTCATTCTAATGAAGTCTATTTCTTTGATTCCTTATATTTTCTATTGTGTGTCACCAAGATTAGATTTATCTAAGATTTTCAAATGTAAATGTGGTTCTAGCATTAAGGTCTACACCTGTTTCGGGTGGTGGTGGTGTGGGGGGGTGTGAGAGAGACAGAGACGAAGGGAGAGGGAGAGAGAGAGAGACAGAGACAGAGACAGAGAGAGAGAGAGACGATGGGCGGGGGTGGAAGGAAGGGGTCCAAACTCATGTAGGTGTCCATTTGACACAGCAAGAAGCACCATGTGGCCGCATGTAACAAACATAGCATGTTGAAAAATGCCCACAATATGCAAATACGGGAAAGGCGGGTGCTATGTAAACATCCTAAAAGGATCAGAACTCCACGGCGCTGGACTTCTGAGCATGTCTTCCCACCCTCAGGAGGGCCTTTCTCCTTGTTTGAGAAACCAGCTCTATTTCTATTACTATGTGTCCCTGGTCCAATTTATTCTTCTGGAAACAAGAGCCTGGAAATCTCAGCAGGTACACCCTGAACCCAGATCTGCTCCTGGAACTGCTGGCACAACGGCCAGGAGGTAAGGTCTGTGCTACTTCTTATTTCTGCCTTCCTTCTTTGCTCTCCCCTTTCATTTAGCCCAGACCACTTAAAAGCTGACAAGCTCCCATAGAAGGTAGCTTGGGGGCGCCCCTCCCTCACTGTCTCCCCCCCACACATCCTACCCCCCCCCCACCTCTCCCACCCCCACAGCCCATATGGCCAAGGGCCAATGATGTGCTTGATCTTCCTCTTCCACCTCCTGGGATGTAAGTCAAGGCAGCGACACACACACTGGCCATTGACTGAATCTAGGAAATTCGTGGAGGCAACGGCTGACCAATGGATGGCCAGATATGGGGCAGCCACGCTGGCAAAAGTAAAGACCGTGACACACTCGCAGTCTCCTGTTTTGGTAGCTACTCGGACACTTCCAGTCTTCCTTCCTTCAACCTTCCCCAGCACCCACCAAGATGGCAGGACTGGCAGGCAGGGCTACAGATGGACAGACAGACAGGACAGACCGACAGACAGACACTGCAGTGGCTCTGGCCAAACCCTTATCCCACAGAGATAATTCCCCCAGAGACCTGCACTGACTCTGTCTCCTCAGGGTCCTAAAGCTAGCTGGCTTACCATGCTTTCCCCCAGGGGTCTTTTAGTTAACTATGCCTGCCCAGGTCTCCACATCAACGCCTGCTTCATTATCCCCTAATGACTCCCAGTTTTCTCTGTGTTCCCTTACTACAGACAGTTCTTCCCCAAGAATATGGAAATAATGTTCCAGGTGACAAGACGTGAGGTCTAAAGGAGGTGGGGAAACCACCCATTTGCATTTTTAACTTCAATGACAATTTAAAACCAAATAAAAAGGCCAACGCCATTCATATAAATCTGTCTCTTCTCTGATATGGCAGTCCAGTAGGTGGATCTTACTGGTTGCTACCCTACTTCTTCAGAGAATTATTTATTTTTATTTTTATTTTATTTTTGTTTTTTCAAGACAGGGTTTCTCAGTGGCTATGGAGCCATTCCTGGAACTCACTCTGTAAACCAAGCTGGCCTCAGACTCACAGAGATCCACCTGCCTTTGCCTCTCAAGTGCTGGGATTAAAGGTGTGTGCCACCACCCAGCTTTTTTTTTTTTTTTTTTTTTTGAGAATTTTCTTAATTCATCAAGATAAAAGAAATTATCTGATAGACAGCACATCAGGGGACTAGACTACAGGACTCAGTTCTGAGAGAGACAATGTGAGCAATGGGTTCAGACCCTGCTAAGGAAGAACTCAGACCCAAACCAGAATTTATTTATTTTTTAATTAATTTATTTAATATACATAATTGGGTTTTGTCTACATGTATGTCTATAGGGGTGTCAGATCCCCTGGAACTGGAGTTACAGACAGCTGTGAGCTGACATGTGGGTGCTGGGAATTGAACCCGGGTCCCTTGGAAGAACAGCCAGTGCTCTTAATCTCATGAGCCATCTCCCCAGCACCCCTAAATCAATTTCTGATCCTTCTGTGGCTACTCTCAGACCTGCCTCGGGATGCCTGAAAGAGAGCTCTAAGCCATCAGATGCCCTTGGGGACTTGAAGGACAAGAGCAAGGCCTTCTCCAGAGGCCCTGACACTTGGCTCTTCAGGTCAGTCTGTCCCTTGGACTCTGTGTGACTGTTCAATCCCAAGAATTGGAACACGGTTTGTCCTGAAGGAAAGGAGGCTGGGATTTTACTGGAATCCTCTCTGGCTTCAGCACAAGCTGGATGATATGGAAATTCAGATAAAGACAGGGAATTAAACTATAGCATCATCCTGTAGCAGGACCAATTCGGAAAGAAACGGGAACAATAGGATGTGCTTCCCACGGCTCTCTACCAGCGTAGGGGGCGATGCGAAGGAAAGAGTAACCTCTGGTAGCCTACACGTGTCCCGTTAGGGTCCAACAGAAGCAGTGGGCAACAGGACTCAGGAGCTGTCTTCTCCCTCTCTGAGGAGCCCAGGCCACCTCCATAACCGTGCTCACTCTGTCATACCTGAAAGGAGGGAGGACGTCTGAGGGACACACAGGTGTGGCACTGTTGCCAATATCTTCTCTACAACACCCCCATAGGAAGTGTCTGGTCACCGCGGACACCATCTTTTCTCTACACAGTCCCCATAGGAAGTGTCTAGACACCGTGGACACCATCTCTTCTCTACACAGTCCCCGTAGGAGGTGTCTGGACACCGTGGACACCATCTCTTCTCTACAACACCCCCATAGGAAGTGTCTGGTCACCACGGACACCATCTCTTCTCTACACAGTCCCCGTAGGAAGTGTCTGGACACCGCGGACACCATCTCTTCTCTACACAGTCCCCATAGGAAGTGTCTAGACACCATGGACACCATCTCTTCTCTACACAGTCCCCGTAGGAGGTGTCTGGACACCGCGGACACCATCTCTTCTCTACAACACCCCCATAGGAAGTGTCTGGACACCGCGGACACCATCTCTTCTCTACACAGTCCCCGTAGGAAGTGTCTGGACCCTATGTACAGTTAGAGCTCGTGTTCCTTTTTCAGTTACGGGCCTTCAGCAATACAAGAAAAAGTTGGGGTGCTTCTCTAACGACTCCCCAGAGCACGACTGAGAACCAGCACATACTAATTGCCATGCCTAAGTCTGTATTCTAGCTCTGGCCGCATGGGGACTTCCAAAGGCCCAGATGTTCTGTCTCCATGTCACAGCAAGCTGCCTGCCACAGCTTTTCCCACACCAAAAGACTATCCCTAGACCTCACTAACTCAAATGAATATTTTAACCCAAGAACTTTACCCTCAGACCCATAAATTCAGCTTTTGGATACTTCCATCTTGCTGTTCACACTGGGGCCTAAAGGAAGGGACCCTGACGGGACAGCCACGTGGACAGGACTGAAGGTGCCAGATGGAACACAAGGACAGAAAACAAAAGGCAGAATTACTGACGCCCCAAGAGTTAGCTTCTTTCCCACCAAAGACAGAGGGGAAAGCCTTACTTCACTAACACAGCTGTGTCATACGTGTTCACATGTGTTCCATGTGACTGTCCATATGACACTGTCTCAGAACCCCCAACTTAACTGAGGAACAAAACCTGTGGCTACTTCAGGTTCTTCCACTCATTCTCTAAAGTGTGCAGTAAATTTACTTTTTATTTTCTCTTTTGGCATGCCTATTTTAAGCCCGAGTGTGTCCATGTATGAATATGAGTGTTTGTGGATGGCATGAAGCCCGTGTGTGTGTCCACGTATGAATATGAGTGTTTGTGGATGGCATGAAGCCCGTGTGTGTGTCCACGTATGAATATGAGTGTTTGTGGATGGCATGAAGCCCGTGTGTGTGTCCACGTATGAATATGAGTGTTTGTGGATGGCATGAAGCCCGTGTGTGTGTCCATGTATGAATATGAGTGTTTGTGGATGGCATGAAGCCCGTGTGTGTGTCCATGTATGAATATGAGTGTTTGTGGATGGCATGAAGCCCGTGTGTGTGTCCATGTATGAATATGAGTGTTTGTGGATGGCATGAAGCCCGTGTGTGTGTCCATGTATGAATATGAGTGTTTGTGGATGGCATAAAGAACCTGACTTAGCAGCTTAGCCACTCTTATTTCTTAGAACATACTAACGTGGTGTCTTCGGGACTACTGAACGCTTCATAAAACTTTTTTAAATGTAGCACTTATTTATTTATGTTGTGTGCATGTGTGTGTGTGTATATGCTTGTGTGTGTACTCATGTGTCACTGCACACATGTGGAGGTCACAGGACAACTTGCAGCAGTCAGTTCTCTCCTCCCACTGTGTGTGCTCCAGGCATCAACTCGGGCTTGGCAGCAAGTCCTCTATCCCTGATATTAGCCAGTCCCCCAGAAGACTTAAAAATGCTACTTCTTTATATAAAATAATATGCATTAATGTCATAAGAGTTCCATGAAATTTCACGTTAGAGACATAGAGTTTGATAGATTTCCTTCAACAAAGTGTCTGAAGGAAACTAATTCTAATTCACTTTTTTAAAACAGCATGGATAACAAAACATAAGACAATAAAAATGTTTCGTGTTACTCAAAATACCTCTAAGTAACATACGTTTAAAATTAGTTTATTAGATTGTTATAAATTTATTTATCAAGAATACCCCCTTTTTTTTCCCAAACAGAAGCTCATTATATAGCCTTAGCTGGCCTAGAACTCACTAAACTGACCAGCTGGCCTTGAAGTCCGAGAGATCCTCCTACCTCTGCCTCCTACGTGCTGGGACTAAAGGTGGCGTGTGCGCCCCATACTTTCCATCCTCAGGAATGTTCTTATTATACAAGTGAGGGATGTAAGGTCTCCACTACGGCTGTGACATACGCTAAATGTTTATCAAAGATCTTTATGTCAGATCCCCTTTTCACAATGACAATTACAGGCAGTGCAGCATCAGACCTAGGTACACTCACTCCAAATGAAACAAAAAGAGCTGTTATTAAATCTTAAAATAATATTAATGCTTACAATTTAAGATTCATTTTAACTTACATTTTATGACATTAAAATATAAAAAGATATTGCCCTTCACCTGTTCTCTCCTCCTTCAGAAAACAGGCTTTTCAAGGCTCTTGTCCTGTTCAATTAAAAGGCAATAATAAGAACCAAGCATTGGTACCTGCTTCTCCTTCTGAAAGCCTAGGACTGATCAGATTAGGCCCCGTGCCTTTAAAATCAAAATCCTTTTATTTCGTTTATACTGAAAGTCATTTCTTTAAAGATCTAGGTTTGGGGTTGACTGCATGCATTATGAACAAAAGGACCTGGTTAACAAACTTAAAGCTGACAGAAGTTACAGAGCCTTTGGCTTTTGTTGCGGGGTGAGGGTGACGGATGTTGAAGACAGTTTCTCTCTGTAACAGCTCTGGCTGTGAAACAGGCCTGCCTCTGCCTACACAACTATGTATATGTATGTTGTCTACATGTGCTGGTGTTTTATGTTGTTCATGTGATCCGTAAAGTGTTATTGGCCCAAAATCCCTTTTAGCCTGTAGTGTAACTAAAATGGTAAAACAAGAAGCAAAGGGGGTTTGTAACTAAACAGTCTGAATCAAGACGGGATTTAGTTGACCCTTGTCTCTGTGCTGAAGTCTCTATTGTTTGGGTGAATAACCCAGCTTTCAGAATATGGGCCTCCTGCTCCAGGGCATGGCTCTCTCAGGGGCTCTTCTAGGTTCTGCTGCTCCTACGAGTCCAAAATTGGAACAATGAATTATGTCTGTGTTTTCAGCTTTCCCTAAGTAATGAATATGTTTACCTTCAGAAGTCCCCAGGTAGCCCACAAGAAAGGAGGAGACTCTAAATGAAAGCAAAGAATTTTATCCTGATTTAGAGTTTATAAGTCCAAATAAGAAATGAATGTATTTTAAACAAATGCAGTTTCTAAATACCTAGATAAATTGGTTCATTTTAGTTTATTGGTTAAAATAAACACTATCTCCATGACTGCTACAAATGTTTTGCCTCTGTTTCAAATATAACTTTCTGTGTTTCATTAAAATACAAAGTAGTTTTATTAAAAATATTTTCTAGGCCAGGCAGTGGTGGTGCACGGCTTTCAGTAAGCATTCAGTAAGCAGAGGCAGCAGCAGGCAGATCTCTGCGTTCAAGGCCAGCCTAGTCTATAGAGTGAGTTGCAGGACAGCCCAACATTACACCGAAAAACCCTTGTCTCAAAAAAACAAAAACAAACAAAAAAGTGTTTTCTAAATTTTGTAAAGAAAAATTAAACAAACAAAAAGTAAGTAAAAAGGAGACATATGGGGGAGGGGGATGACAGGGGAATGGGTCACCTAAAACCAAGGATATATGACAAATCCTTTGGAAATCCACTAACTGGTAACCTTATTTTAAAATACAATATTTTAAAAAGAAGTTTGGGGCTGGAGAGATGGCTCAGAGGTTAAGAGCACTGACTGCTCTTCCAGAGGTCCTGAGTTCAATTCCCAGCAACCACATGGTGGCTCACAGCCATCTATAATGAGATCTGGTGCCCATCTATAATGAGATCTGGTGCCCTCTTCTGGCATGCAAGCATACATGGAAGGAATGTTGTATACATAATAAATAAATCTTTAAAAAAAAAGAAATTTGGACATAGGTACCCTATACAGGCAGACAATGCTCCCCACAAAAGACATGACTATTTAGTGAAAATCTTGGTGCCAAGTATGGGCTATCTCCATATGTATTGTTGGTCAGAAAGGTCCCAGAAAACCCCCAAATGTCCGAGTATCACCATTGTTCTTGGTTGTCCACCAGAAATAGATAGTAGGGATAGAATACACCTTGGTTTCCGAACAGAAGAAATCAAGCTGAGGGTCATTTCCCAGCAATCACATGGTGGCTCACAACCATCTGTAATGAGATCTGGTGTTCTCTTCTGGTGTGCGGGCATACATGGAGACAGAATGTTGTGTACATAATAAATAAGTAAAATCTTTTTTAAAAAAAATTCCTCCCCATAGCCAGTGTGGTGGTTTGAATGAGAATGGTCCCCATAGGCTCATGTTTGAATACTTGGTCCCCCAGTTGGTAGAACTGTTTGAGAAGGATTAGGAGGTGTGGCTTTCTTGAAGGAGGTGTGCCACAGGGTGGGGGCAGGCTTGGAGGCCTCAAAAGCCCATGCCATTCCCAGTTAATTCTCTCTGCCTTGTGGTTGTGTCTCAAAAGGTGAACTCTCAGCTACTGCTCCAGCACCATGCCTGACTGCCTGCTGCCATGTTGGTGGACTCTAACCCTCCAAAACTGTAAGCCCCCAATAAGCTTTTTCTTCTCTATGCTTCTTGGTCATGGTGTCTTTCCACAGCAATAGAAAAGTAACTAAGTTAGCTAGGTTTCACAGTGTCACAATGTGCTATGCCACTGGGGGTAAAAGCCATAAATTGCATTACTAAGCCATGAACCTTGCATGTTATAATACTGACTTGCCAGACAAGATGTGCCCACTGCCCAACAGAGGCATGAAAGCTACATGGGTAACCACCCAATTTTGGATTGGATTTGGGGTCTACTCCACTGGAGGGAATGCATGCCTGGTTCTATGAAACCAATCAAAAGCCCAGAAGAAGGGAAGGCATGGGCCCTAGAAGGGAACCTACTACTATTGTCTTGCTGCGTGGACATATTACAAGACCAGATTCTAAATATTCCGACTCACTCACAAGATGAGTGCTGCCCTCAACCCTGGCCAGAGACGCTGCAGCAGCCGGCAGATAATGCAGAGACTCACACCTGGTAAGGGCACCGAAAACAAGGTGACTACTGAGTGCTGAGCTTTGTGGGGCATCTATATCAAACACCACCTCCAACCCCAGGCTCAGGGAGCATCTCGTCTTGGAAGAGGAAGAGAGAAAGAACGTAAGGGCAGAATGGGGAGAGGGGCTGTGAGATTCTGTCTTCAGGACAGGACAAGACCCATGTCCATGTAAACTCACTGAAGCTATGGTCACATGCAAAAACAAGTCAACAATATCAGTCAGTATTCCAACAGGCAACGCTGTGACTCGGGGGGTCACCAAAAAAGAAGAATGGAAGGGAGATATGAAGTGATTGGGTACTCTTTGGGGTTGCATCAGGGGAGTAGGAAAGGGCAGCTGATGAAGGGTATGGCCAAGATACACTGTTTACGTGTATGAAATTGTCAAAGAATTAATTTAAAAGAACATTCTATTAAAAAACAAAATAGAAGGGGCCAGAGAGATGATTGCTCAGTGGTTAAGGAACTGGCTGCTTTTCCGGAGGTTCTGAGTTCAATTCCCAACACCCACATGACAGCTCACAACTGTCTGTAACTCCAGCTCCAAGGCCCTCATATGAAGGGCAAAACACCAATGCATATAAAATAAAAGTAAATCATTTTTTAAAAAGAAGAAGAAGAAAACTAAAGCTACCTCCTTAAAGCTTGAGTATGTGATCCCAGAACCTGCACATTAGAAGGAGAGAACCAACCCCTGCAAATAGCCTTCTGGCTTTCCCTTCCACGTGGCAGCATGCACGTGCCCACACACATATACCTATCACATGAATAAGTAAAGATAATAAAACATCTAAACTGTGAATGCGGACTACTGACATGTCAACTCAGACATCACAGGTGTCATACAGAGGGAATTCCATTTCTAAGTCCAAAGCTGTAACCTTACTTGGTTTTCTTCGCTGTTTTTCCTTTGGTACTGCTGGTACTCACTTGTGACAATCTCAAGCATTCTCAGCTCCAACCTATTCCATCATTGAGCTTCTTCTAAATAATCTTTTTGGTATCTTGCTATATTCTTTTTTATTTTATTTAAATTTTGCGTATGGATGTGTTTGGCCTGCATGTATGCTGGTGCACCTCTTGCACGCAGGCCAGAGATGGAGTCCAATCACCAGGAATTAGAGTTACAGATGGTTGTGGCCAACCGTGTGTGTGCTGGGAACTGAGCCCCAGTTCTCCACAAGAGGAGTCAGTGCTCTTACCAGCCGAGCCATTTCTCTATCTATATTCTTTTCCCCTTCTACTGGAAATAGATTCTTTTCTCATACAATATATGCTGATTACAGTTTCTCCTCCCGTACTCTTCCCAATTCCTCACCATCTCCCTTCCACTCCTGATCCATTCCCTTTCTGTCTCTCATTACAAAAGAACAGGCTTCTAAGAATATAACAAAACATAAGCAACAGAACAAAATAAAATATAATAAGATAAAACAAAAACCTTCACATCAAAGTTGGACAAGGCAAACCAAAAGGAAAAGAACCCAAGAAAAGGCACGAGAATCAGAACTTACTGGTTCACCCACTCAGGAGTCCCAGTCAAACAGTAAACTAAAAGCCATGCTATGTGAGGACCTGGTGCAGAACCATTCAGGCCCTGTGCCTGCTGCTTCAGTCTCTGTGAGTTCACGTGAGCTTTGTCCTCCATCCCCTCTGACTGTTAGACTCTTTCTGTCTCCTCTTCCTTTGGGTACTCTGCAGGCTACCAAAATGAAACATATATACAACCTAGCCATAAAACCTTAGATCTACGATGCTATCATGCCTGCAAAATATGTCAGGGTGATAGTGGCATAAAAAGTGTGGGAGTAACCAACCAATGTCTGATTTGACTTTAAAGCCCACTCCAAGAGATGGAACCCAGACCAACACTGCTTAGATGAAAAGAACCAGAGGCTAGATAGCCCAGAGACAAAGGGGAAAACCTAAGAGTGTTGGTCTTACAAAGAAAAGTAGTGATAAAATGATTCATAATAATAATTCCGTTGTACTCATAGATCCGTGCCGTATTCAGCCATCGTCAGAGATGCTTCCTCCTGCAGCAGATGTGAACAGATGCAGAGACACCCCCCCCCCCAGACATTACACAGAGAGCGACCTTGGGACACTTAACCTCTAAATGGGAATGTCTCCTTCAAATCCCTCCCCTCAGAGCTCAGGGAATCCTGTTATATTTTTAATGTGAAACCACCAGGGCTACACAGTGGGACCCTATCCCCAAATAAAAATGCAGAAAATAGAACCCACTTTTCAGAACCAGTTTGAAAATACATAAATGGCATCCATTAAATGTGGGCTGGTTTTGCAACTGAGCCATTTACCCGAAGTCTGGAAACGGCTTTGGCACAGTGTGGGGCAGAGATTGTACCAGAAGGGACTTCCTCTCAAAGAGCTGGTCACCAGGAAGTGTCCTACACCCATGACACCTGGATAAAAAGACCAACCTGAGATAAAGATATTGCATGGCAAAGGTTGGGCCACTACAGCCCAAAGGCATGAAGCAGGTGAAACTGCAGGTCCCGCGAGAGGGACTGGACCTCTGCTCTCAGCAGGAGCTGTGCAGGCATCATGTCTGCTAACTAGGGCCTTGGGAAGTTGACTTCTTAGGGAGAGCAGGGAAAGGCTGGCAAGCCAGGCCCACCGGAAGCTGGCTCAACAGAACAAGAGTGATATGGGCCCCAACCAGGAAGAATGTAGACCATGGAAGGCCAGGGTGCAGCTTCCCAGTGTGGGAGACCCTGGGCTCTCATGCAGAAGCAAGCATGAGAGAGAATGTGTTCATTCATTCATTCCACTACGGATTGATCATATCAAGCCATCTTTGTGGATCTGACCATAAAGCAGATGTGAGTAAGGATTTGAACACAATTGAAAGTAAAACAGTAAAGGAATGCATCAGGGCAGACAGAGGATGTGCAGAGTGAAGGCTGACGCTGAGGGACCGAGGGTCAAGCCAAGACCTAACAGAAGAGCAGGAAGAGGGCAGGTAAAAGGGCAGGAAGGACATTTTCATTTTCTTAAACTTCACCCCTTGACGGCTTCTCTGGAACTATTTCACCCTGCACTCAGTCACTCTGGGTTTGTCCCAGGGTCTTCCCTGTCCTCAGGACTACCCTTTCTCTTCATGGTCAGAGCCTGTGTTATTTACACTGCAAGCCCCAAGGCCCACCTGCCCTTGACGGAGCCACTGGCCAGCAATAGCTGCCCTTGCTCATTCGGGTCACCAACGCACCTTACATAAAGTGTAATGCCAAGCATGTCACTACTGCTAAAGCCTTTCCAGAGACAGGAGCAGCCCTGTTCTGCAGCCAGCATCATCGCTTTCCCGCCCTGTCCCTTACAACAGCAGCCAACCTCAATGTGGCGTGTCACCCGCCTCCTCAGGGCCTTCACACATAGGATACCACATCTCAGTCCATTGAGTTCACGTTCTTACAGTGGATCCCCCCCCCCCCAGCTCAAACAGCACGTCCTCCTGGAAACCTGGCAGCTGCCTGACTCCAACCTTGACCCCTCTATCTCCAGGTCAAGGCCCCACTTCCTGCTTTCCTGATCCTACCCTAATCCTCAGAGGACAAACCTTCCAGCAGAGACTTTATCCCCTCTGCTTTATTGGGGCGGTGAGGCAGGGGTTGGGAAATCAAAGCCATGGATCACATCTGGCCCCCATCCAATGTCTGTAAATCAAAATATGCCAGAAAAAAAATGCTTGCTTATTTATAGTCTCATTATTGCTGTTTTTACCCAAACAATAGAGTTGGTGTCCTAGTACCCTTTGTCAACTTGACACAATCTATAGTCATTTTGGAGCAGAGCTTTGATTGAAGGATTGTTTAGATAGGATTGGCCTGTGGGTGTGTCTGTGGGGGATTGTCTTGATTATTGATATGGGGCTGGGGGGGGTTGTCCTTCCCACTGTGGGTGGCACCATCTCTAGGCAGGTGATCCTGGGCTGTATAGAAAGCTAAGTCTGAGCCCATGAGGGACTGAGTCTGCAAGCAGTGTTCCTCCAGAATTTCTGCTTCAAACTCTGCTTGTGCCCCTACTTTGATGTCTCTCAGTGATAGATGATGACCAGGAAGGGAAGAAATACCCCCCTTTCTTCCCCACTTTTGGTCAGTGTGTCTTCCCACAGCAACAGAAAGGGGACTAGAAGAAGATGCCCGGGCCACAGGAAGGAAACCACCCACTCTGCAGTTCCTGGGGAGTGGGGAGCGGGGAGGGGAGAGAACTGGGTCCTGCCACAGAGGGAAACTGGAAAAGATGCCGCCAATGAATACGTGACTGCGTGACTGAGCAAGGTAGGCTTTTAGGTCACTGGGTCATGTCATTCGTAGGCCCTGAAGCCCATAGCAGTGGCCTTCCCATGTCACCAGAGCACTGAGACAGGCAGAATCCACAGCTATTTCCATAGCTGTGGAATTGACTGTTCCAGAAGACATCAGCCAAATCCAGGGACATCACCCAGTGACAGATTAGAGGAAACTGAGGCCTGGTGGTTATGAGATCCACCCCCTCTCCCTCCCTCCCTCTCCTGCCTCAGGCCCAGGCTCTGGAATCAGACCTGTACCCTCGGGCACGTGACCTGGGGGAGTCTCTTTCCCAAGTACCAGTCTGAACCCGGGAAGCAGCCATGACATTCAGTGTGGGGTTGATGCTGAGGACACCACACACACAGCCCAGCTGCCCAGAACAGAGCCTGCTGCCCATCTATGTGAGTCTACCTGCCCGTGGCTCTACATTCCCACATGCTACAGCAGAGACTTGTAATGGCTTCAGCAGCCCCACCCTAAAGTGACCAACTACCTCTGCCCCTTAGAGGCCACTCCCTTCATCAACTTTCACAGAGGAGAGAAGGGGGGCGGGGGTCCTTCCTCCCTCCCCACTCTGCCCCTCTGACCTGCTTATGAGGCAGGCCCCTGGAGGCAATCCTGTCCCTGGTACCCCCCCCCCCCCCGTCTGTCTGTCTGTCATGTTTTCTGAGACAGGGTTCCTCAGATAAAGGGAATGACGGATAGATGATGAGAGAAGGGGAAACTGACAGGGAAGACTCATCCCAAAGAAATGCAACAGCAGAAAACCATGGCCACCCGAGGGTTGGCAGGAGCTAGGAGGCACTCAGATCAGCACAGAAGCTGGCACTAGAGTCACCAAAGAGTTCTGGCTATCCTGGAACTTGCTTTGTAGACCAGGCTGGCCTTGAGCTCACTGAGATCTACCTGCCTCTGCATCCTGAGTGCTAGGATTAAAGGTGTGCGCCACCACCACCACCTGACAAAATTTTATTTTATGTGCATTGGTGTTTTGCCTGCATGTATGTCTGTGTGAGGGTGTTGGGCCCCATAGAAGTGGAGTTACAGACAGGTGTGAGCTGCCATGTGGGTGCTGGGAATTGAACCACGGTCCTCTGGAAGAACAGTCAGTCTTCTGGTCTACCCGGCGGGCAGAGCAGTTCTGTGATGAAAACATAAAACCCCACAGTGCCATCTTGCTGTTGTTTTGAGGCAGGGTCTCAGCTCTCACAATAGTCCCAGGTCGGCAGCCAACTGGCAATCCTCTTGCCTCAGTCTCTCAAGGGCTGGGATTCCAAGCAAGCATCGCTAATGCCCAGCTAGCTTTTTGTTTGTATTATGATTATACATAGCCTCATGATAGCCTTTGGGGCCATGTGCCAGGACCGGCCCTCACCCCTCTCTCTCCTGTGCTGTAGAATATTATTTTAAGATGTGTTACATTTGCATTTATGCTGTGGAACATTTGTTTAATGATGCAAAGATGTGTCGCATTCCTTTATGTTGCATTTGTTTAACTCTGTGGAGCTGTGTTTCTGTGCCTGTCTAAAACACCTGATGGTCGAATAAGGAGCTGACTGGCCAATAGCTAGGCAGGAGAAAGAATAGGCAAGGCAGAGAGAATAAAGAGGAGGAAAAATCTGGGAAGAGAGATCAAGGAAAGAGAGAATGAGGAGAGGAAGATGCTAGCGGTCACCCAGCCAGCCATGGAGAAAGAGTGAAAGTAGGATCACAGAAGGAAGAAAAGGAAAAAGCCCAGAAGCAAAAGGTAGTGGAGATAATTTTTTCAAAAATTGGCTAGAAATAAGCCAAATTGAGGCCTGGCATTTATAAGTAATAATAAATCTCTGTGTGTATTTATTTGGGAGCTGGGTGGTGGGCCCCAAAAAGAGTCAAAGAGTAAAAAGCAAACAACACTCCTGGATGTCTCCCTGCTCTCCTTCAAGTCACACCAGGTTCCCTGCATATCCCAAACATGCGGACACCTCGGGCCTTACAGCTGCCGTTCCCCAACGCCCTCTCCTGCCATCGTCCACAGAGCTCCCATCCTCAGGAGCGTCTCTGCCCAACCATGGCACCTCACGCTCCCCTTCCCAGACTTTGTTTCCACCACCTGCTCCCCAGTGCAGGGAGTTTGTAGGTGCTCACTAAGTAAGTGACAAGGACTCTGTGGTGGCTTTTCCACCCACGAGGCCCACACTTGCTGTCTTCGAATATCTCAGTGTGAGCGGCTCACCAACCAGTCCTACAGCACTTCAGAAAGCTACCGTCCTCTGTCATTAGATAAGGGACAAGGCGGGTGTCCTCCATTCCCACAGATCTACAGATCCTGCCTGGAGTCTCAAGGCGTCCACAGGAAAAGGAGGTCCGAATAGGGAGGTGCCTGGGTCAAGGTCCCATGGGTGACTGACAGCAGAGTCTGTCTCTGGACCCTCAGTCCTAACTGCTACCTCCACCCTGCCTCACAAACTGCATCCTCCCGCTTGGGCACATTCTGGGATGCAGGGCTGCTGTGGCCCAGCAATGACCAGAAGGCAGCCAGCTGAAGGTTCGAAGATGATAAATGAACCACGCTCCAGGTGCTCCCAGACCAGAGGAGCTCCTGCCTGGCTGGCATCACAGGACTAGGGAAGCATGAAATGGTGTCATTAGGCAGAGGAGTCTGAGGCTGCTCCCGAGGAACCCGGCTGAGGTGCCCCACCAACGGGGCCTGGAGTCAGGGCCTGTAGAGGGAAGACCAAGGAAGCGGACATCTAAGTAAAGAGGTTGGGGCTGGGTCCTCTAGGCATGGTCCCCATTGTGGCCCTGGAGACTGGCTGGCATGCATGTGGCCTTTGGTATCCCAGGGCCTGACCAGCAGGCTGCACCACTACCTAGCAATTTGCATAGCAACTATACCCCAATGTCCTCTGTCCCAGGGGGCTAGGGGATTACACTTGGACATTGACTTTCTATGTAAGCAAAGGCCAATAGGTTTATGCCCTAGAGTCCCTCCCTGTCCTCCAGCATGGGGGCTCACGGAACCCACCTCCCACCTGCCTCCAAAACAGCAGGTGGGTCTGATGCCCCACCCTAGTTGAAAGCACCTGTGTATGCACACGCACCCACAACTGCCCCCTCTACAGTTAAATACGATTTGGGGACTGTAGGCTTCTGCTGATTATCCACTCAGCCCTAGCCTCGATTTATAAAGATACGGGAGAGCAACTAGATTCAGCCTGTTTAATCTATCCCAGCACCGTGTTTGCGGAAGACAAAGTACTGACACGGGAACAGGCGAGCCAGAAGGACGACTGTCCCTGACGCCAGGCTGCAACGATCAGTAGTCAAGGATAAATCCACAACTTTATGTTTGCACCAAAGCGCCATTCCTACATTGGATGCCAGGAGCCAGAGAATAAAGTTTTAATGAGTTAATTTTCCGGCTCACACCGAAAATAAATCACCCATTTTTTTTTTTTTTGAGTTGCTCGTGCGCGGCTGCCTGGACACCCTCCTGGGTCAGTTCACAGGTACTTCTGCCTTAGTGCAGGGTTGCCACACCTCACACGCAGAAACGGGGTCTATCCTCGGAGAAGCTGCCTGCCCGAGGTCCTAAGACTGTGGCAGGGGAACCCAGAGTTTGACTTCAGTCTCTCCTGCTGCAGCATCGGTGGTCCTCCTTCTTTACATCTAGGCTGAGATCAGTAAATCCCAGGCCACCTGAGAGAGGGCCAGAAGCCAAGGCTGCGGGCTGAGGCTCAGAATCTGAAGGCTGGGACTGAGCTCCCCACATGTTCAATTGCAGTGTGTGACCTTGGGCAAGGCTGTCAGCCTCCCTGGGCCTTAACCCTTGCACAGCCCGAAGTGAAGTTTAGCCACCCTGCCCTGCTGGGTAAGGGCAGCTGTGGTAATCAGGCTCAGAGCTCTCAACCCATGCCCAGGTTTAAATCTCTGTCTCTGTCTCTGTCTCTCTGTGTGTGTCTGTCTCTCTCTGTTTCTCTCTCTGTGTTTCTCTCTCTCTCTCTCTCTCTCTCTCTCTCTCTCTCTCTCTCTCTCTCTCTCTCTCACACACACACACACACACACACAGGGTCTGAGCACCCAGGAGCCTCTCAGACCTTGTGTGACAAAGCCTGCCTTCTGGCAGCACCCAAACTGAAGCCAAAGCATTCACCCACAGATCACATCACACGGGTGACAGTGCCTGCATGGTCACCTCTGGACTCCCTCCTGCCCACCCCTTCCACAGCCAACCAAGCCCTGCCAATTCCTTCTGTACCCCGGACTAACCATCAGGCAGGACCCTCTGCATCTCTCCCCTCTACTCCTCCAGCCAGGACCTTGGCTTGATCAGACAGAGTAGAAAAGCTACCACTTTGAGGACAGGAATGAGGCCTCCCTGACCTTGTCAACCACTTGGTCAACCAGGTCCCCTGCACCCGCATCGCCTCCAGTCCCAGAAGCTGCCTCAGGGCTCCAGAGGGCCCCAATCCCTCACCTGCAGGCAGCTTTCTGAGGAGGAAAGGTCTGCTGCTCTCTGGGCATCATGACACTTGGAAGGAGGACAGAAGGGCGGGATCCCCACCTAGGTGCTAAGTGAGGACAGGTGGAAGCTTGGGGCCAGCTAGAGAGTTAGTGGAAGGGGGCATGCGGTGGGGCACTGGTTATGGCGCCTTGGGGACCTTGGTACTGACACGTTACAGAGGAAGGGAGAAGAGCAGGACAGTGACACTCTGCCCTGGTCATGATCCAAGGAAGTATGGCTGGGGACAAGACTGCCCAGAGGACAGACAGACAGACACACAACTTCTGCCATGCATAAAGCACACTGTGCCTTCCAGCTGCCCTGCTGCCCTTCACACCAGCAATGTCTTCATTTGAGAACGGATGCTGCTCTCTGCCCAGGCAGCACAGGCGCCGAGCAAGCACTCTGCTGAGCACCTCTGGTCTTAAAGCTTTGGGAGGAGGGAAAAGGCTTTCAGAAGGGTGTGCGGTGTGTGCACACTGTGTCACGTGTGCACACATGGTCTGTGGATAGGGAACGTAAGATGTGAGGAGCAGGTGATGTGTGAATCTGCGTGTAATGTGGGGGTAGGAGTGTGTGCTATACATTGAGTGTATGTGGAGCGTGGGAAGATGGAAGACCTGTGATGTGTGGTGTGTGTGGTGAGCAGGGTTGTGAGTAGCAAGGGCGTGAGGTATACAGTGGGTGGTATATACCAGACATAGTGGACATATGTCTGTGTGTGTAGCGCAGGTGACAGACGTATAAAGTATAGCGTATGGTGGAAAGCAAGTGCATATAATAAGGGGTAGGGCATGGAGGTAGAGGAGTGACAGGTAGGATGTATGGGGTGGGAGTGTGGGTGCTAGGTAGCGGGGTGTGCGCGTATGTATAGGACGTGACATGCTGTGTGGTAAGTGGAGTATATACGGTATGGTATACGGAGGTGTTCCGGGGACTGTATGGTGCATGTGATGGGTAGGGGTATGTGTGTTGGGCTATGAAGGGCCCATGAGCCAGGGAAGTTCAGAAAGGTATGTGGTAGGATGGGTGTGTTGTGTATAGCAGATGTAGGGATGGGGTGGGTTTATTGGGGTGTAATGGGTATGTCTACTGGGGAGCTACCAATAAGTGAGTAGAGAGAACAGCCTCAGGAGCAGAGACTGTGGCTGGGTGACAAGCACAGTAGCTAAGCCTCCTTCCCTGCTTTCCAGCTCGAGCTGATTGATCAAGCCAGTGGTGCCCCCTGCTGTCTGTCCAGAAGTCAGACTACTGGCCTGGGAAAGGCTCCTGCTCAGGGAAGAAGGACCGGAAGCAGGAGGGAGGCTGCAGAAGGTGGCTATGCTGGCCAAATAATGGAGCCTGACAGGCACCTGGGTGTCTTTGACCTCAGCTAGGAGAGGAGCCGGCTCCATCTTGCAGGCCCATGGAGGGTACACAGGTTATAAAAAACCCTGTGTGTGCCCACACACATGTGGACATCATGTGCTTGAGCATAAATATGGGTGTGAACATGTATGTCTTCACAGGCACCATGAGTGTGCACTGCAGCCATATGCGAGACGTGAAAAGCCCTGGGGAAGGGACAGCTGGGTTTCAGGCTCACCGCTTACCCAGGAAGCTGCGATCACAGCTAAAGGCCTTGTGCTGGGTAATGAGGCTATCGTCTGACTGCTCTTGGAAAGTGCTCTGAATCTTCCAAGATCCCGAAGCCTCGAAGACCTGACCAGAATGTGGGACACTTCCATGCCCAGACACAAATAGCATGTGGGCTGTAGAATAATAGCTAAGGCTGCTTTCCCTACCCAGGGGACAGCCAGAGCTGAGCTCTGACCACAGGCCCATGCTCCGTCCAAGAAAGTCAGGGCTACTACACGGGTGGGTGAGTGGGTGGGATCCTGAGACCCAGAGCCTTCTACCCCAGCTCTGCACATTCCTTTCCCAGAGACTGCCCACTTCTGCCTGGCGTCAGCTGCCTGTGCACACTGCTCAGCTCCCCGCAGCCCACAAAGGCTGTTGAGGAGGAAATGGCTTGTTTCTCCCTGTGTTTTCCCACGCCATCCCAACCTTGCCCAGAAAACAGCCTAGTAGCTGGGCCTGGCAACAGATAACGGAGACTGGGGTGTCACCAGGAAGGGCTCACCAGGACACCTCAGGAAACCAGAAAGGCCAATCAGTAGTAGGGTGGAAAGCCCCACCTGAGGGGAAAGGTGGGCAGTACCCTGGCCAGCACACCCTCCAAGTCTGGCAAGGGAACCCATGAAATAACTTTGCTTACCAATGTCAAGCTCCTCCAGCCTGGAGACTGACCTTTCCATATGCAGCTGAGTCGGGTATGTTTTTTTTTTTTTTCTGAACTCTGACACACTTTCTCCCCAAATCCTATGCCAGGACCTATGCTGAGAGCTAGCCATACAAGCTGAAGGAAACCCAACCCTGCACTCAAACAGCTCACCAAAGAGATGACAAACTCAGGCCTTTATGGAACAGTGGAGCTGCCGTGACTTCAGGTGCTTGACAGAGGAGACAGTCAAGACCCCACTGTGAACCCTTGATGGCCCGGCACAGCCAGCCAAGGTTCTGCTTTCCTTCAGCCACCTATGCCTCCGAGGCCCTCTGAGAAGGCTGGTCTCATGGGGAGATGTGCCAGTTAGAGGTACAGGGACTGAGGAGACATCACGGAGACTGAGGAGACATCACGGAGACTGAGGGGACATCACAGGGACTGAGGGGACATCACAGGGACTGAGGGGACATCACAGAGACTGAGGAGACATCACGGGGACTGAGGGGACATCACGGAGACTGAGGAGACATCATGGGGACTGAGGAGACATCATGGGGACTGAGGAGACATCACAGGGACTGAGGAGACATCACGGGGACTGAGGGGACATCACGGGGACTAAGGGGACATCACAGGGACTGAGGGGACATCACGGAGACTGAGGAGACATCACGGGGACTGAGGAGACATCACAGGGACTGAAGGGACAACATGGCAGCACCTCACCACCACCAGAGCTATAACAACTCCCACCTTACAGAAGGGGAAACTGAGGCTAAGCAGGGTCCAGAAGAAGGTGCCTGTAACATCTCACCTTTCCCAAATGATAAAGAGAGCCGCACCCCCAAATAATAGGCCAGGCTGGGGATGAGAAGTCTTAAGTCTAGGGAGTTCAGTCTATCCTGGTGGGTGATGGAGGCTCTGGCATTCAGAGAAGGGTCAGCCTGGGAGAACCATCTGGCCCCTTTGTTCCAAGAGTGTATTCTCCTCCCAGACACTGGCCAGGAACAAGGACCAAGAAGTGCCGGCCACTCTCCAGACAAACATGCCCATTACCGCCAGCACCCCTGACAGCTCACAGTATCCGGGAACGAAAATGGGTCATGCCAAGTCCTGGGGGCATAATTAGAGTCCCGGAAGCCAACTTTCTCCTGCATGACCTGGGGCTGGAACAGATATGGAAACAGGGCTGGGAGGGATGGAGCAGAGCCTTAGATCACCAACAGGCTGGCAGAGCGAACAGTGTGGACACGACGTACCCTGCAGAGCCCCACCTCGGGATCCTGTGGGATCCAAACTGATGGAAAGAAGTCAAGTAAAGAGCAGATGCCACCAAACAGGGCAAGCTAGCCCCTGGCTTGGGGAGCCGGGGTGAAGCTCAGCTCAGCCACTTCCAGCCATGCAAGCTTGAGCAGTTGCTTAGCCTCTCTGAGGCCTTGTCTTTCTACCTACTGAGTGGCCAGAACAGAACCTGCCTCCAGGAGTTACCAGGCTCGGAAACAGCGAGGGAAGCAGGATGGCATTCATGCCCAGATCAGGTTCTGGGGCCTTTGGAAACAGGCCTCCAAGGAACGATTGCCACTGATCCAGCACAGGGGGCAAGGCAGACCATCTACTAACCACCCACCATCTCCTAGGGTGATGACTCCTAGGGTAAGACTAGGGCTTAGTGCCCTGTCGTTCTAGACCACTGTTCTCAGCCTTCCTAATGCTTTGACCCTTAATACAGTTCCTCATGTTGTGGTGACCCCAGACCATGAAATTTCTTTTTTTTTTTATGAAATTATTTTCATTGCTACTTCATAACTTTAATTTTGCTGCTGTTATGAGCCATAATATAAATATCTGAGTTTTCTGATGGTCCTATGCAAACCCTCTGAAAGGGTCGTTCAACACCCCTAAGGGATCACAACCCACAGGTTGAGAACCACTTCTCTAGACAAATTCAGACTTTTGCCCAAGTAGCCAAGCTCTCACTAGGAAACCCTCCTTCTCCCACTACAATCTCAGCTGACCCAGCCCATCCTTTGGGAGGTATTCCCTCTGCCCTCCGTGGCACTGGCCCTAGCTTCTCCCTTGCCTAAGCCTAAGAACAGTCCATCCTCCCCGACACCCCATGTATCTCAACATCAGTGGCCTCATCCACCATGCCCACTACCCTCCATTTGACCATTCAAGTTATAAATTCCGTGTGGGTTCTTACTGCGTCTGAGTTAAAATGCAATGAAAAAGAGGCAGGAAAGCAGACAGGACACACAACGCAGGACGCCGGCCAGTGTCACACAGCATCTTGACTGCCCCCCTCAGTGGTCACTCTCCAACACTCCCAGCTTGGCCAGGAGCTCCAGGACACCCCAGATAGGGTGATATGGGCACCACCTAGGTACAAGGGAAGGGTGCAGAAGCTAGGGCCCACTCTGGGGTTTCCTAGGTTAGCAGCTTTGAGCCAAGGTTTTCAAGGAGACAAGTGGGCTCAGAAACGGTGGCCAGGTGCAGGCAGCAGGCAGTCTGGCAGGGTACCAGGTGACACCAGTGTCTTCTGAGTGGGAACCCAGAGTGTACTGCACACAGCTGTCACCCAGGGTTTTAATGGTGGCTGGCCGAGGGAGGTGATGACGTCACAGAGTACTACCCCTGGCTCTGAGTACCCCACTTCCTGAGAGCTACCCACAGAGCCTGACCTGGGGGCAGGTGACCTCTCTAAGATCCCCTCACTGTTGGGGGGTGGGCGTGAACAGTGTCCCTCTCTGACTAAGAGGGGAATGCCCAGTGCTCCAGGCTCCCTGTCCCACACCAGAGAGACAGGGGTGGCAGGGCACCCACAGGAAAGTGGGAAGGGCCCTGTCACATGCCCACTGAGGACATTGCCCTACAAAGCACACCCCAGGGTGCTCACATCCACCCACATCACCTGGGGAAGTCCATACAGCACACTTTACAGCCCCCAAGCCAGAGAGCATGACACGCCAAGGCTACGGAGTGAAACTGAGTCTGGCTTCCAAGCCAGTGCTCTCCCAAGCCCCCAGGCAGGAGCAGCTCCAGTGTTTTGGAGCCCTAGGGGCCGCAGCCACCTGTCCCCTGGCTGAAACCACCGGTGTAACTCAACATCTCTGACTTTTCTGTCGCAGACCTGATGATCTCATGTGAGGCAGGAAGACATCTAACACCATCTCAGCTCTTCCCAGGACCCCACTGCCCAAGCTGAGCAAAAGTCCTACGACATTGGTCCCTGACTCTGAGTAATCAGGCTGTTGCTCCTTGTAAAGGATGCCTGGCACTTCCTCTGACCGCCCCCTCCCCTTCTCCTGAAATGCAGTGAGGGCTGGAGGTGGATAAACTCCTTGCGGGGGCGGGGGTCTCCCCTCTTTTTGGTGTGGGATCATTGATTTAGAACCAACATTGAGAATCTTTGCATAGTGAGCACTATCCAGCGATGGCATCACGGAGAAGCTCTGGAGATACAAGTGCCCTGTCATTAAGGGCATGCCCAGACAGAAGACATAGGGCTGGACTGGATGGCATCAAGGTTCCCTTTCTACCTGACAGTCTTCCAGTCTCTGACATTACTGTCCCAGACCTTGCTGCAAGCTAGGCTCCGTCACCCGGGTCCTCGGGTTCCCAGCTGTCCTCCAAGAGAAGCAAGCAGCTGCCGGTATGTGGGGGGCTCCCGTGTCCTCTTCCAGGATAGGCTGACATGGGGGAAGATGAACAAAAACAAGACAGACTACAGCAGAAGGAGAAAAAGCCTTTCTCGAGGGTCCTAGGGCTGCAGGACACCCCCAGGAGAGCTGAGGGACCACCACCGCAGAACAGATCTCAGGATGCCATTGCTGGGTCCAGATGGAACCACCTGCCCAGCCCTAGCCTCAGAGAGGGCAGGGCTATCAGGTGTGAGGAGCCCAGGCAGCTTCTGAGGCTGCTAGAGAGAGAGCAAGGTGACTGCTGAAGATGTGTATGTAGCTGCGCAACTCATTAAAGCCCACAGAGCTTAAAAATAGTGAAATGTGCAGGCAGCGGGGTGGGGGGAGGAGGGAGCTGGGACAGGGCTGCGACTCAGCACGCCAGAGGCCAGAGCAGCATGGGAAGGCCTCAGAAGCATGCAGAGAGCCCCTTGGTCAGCACCAAGTCCTCCCCCAGTAGAGGCCTGCAGCCCTGAAACCTAGTGTGGCGAGGCAAACTGGGGGAGGCAGGAGCAAGGGGATCGTGAGTTCAGGGCTAGCCTGGGCTAGATAATGAGACACTATCTCTAAAACATAAGCCTGGTGTGACTGTGAATGCCTGTTATCCCGGTGCTTGGGAAATGGAGGCGGAAAAATCAGGAGCTCAAAGCTAGCCTAGGCTACACAGAATTTGGGATCAACCTAGGCTACAGGAAATTCTGTTTCAAACAAACAAACAAAAAATCAAACAACAATAAAATACTGAGGGAAAGGGAGGAAAGACTATAGCTCAGAAGAGGGCACTCACATAGTCTAAAGGCTCTTCCGGGCATCCCCCTTAGGACCCTCAACACCACCTCCCTCAGTCTTGTACCACAGGCATCAGCACTAGTCGGCCTTCACTCATATCCTCCCTCCTTGCCTCCTTCTAGCGTGGTGACCTTGGAGAGGTCCTTCCTCTGCCCTCAGCTTGTTTCCTCAGCCATAAAATAGAGATCCTTCACACTCCAGCACCCAAGGCTAGCGGCCGCACCCTGCATGTCCCACTGAAACATGGGAGATGAGCCGGCTGGCGGGAGTGTGGAGTCCAGAGCATTGGGGGACACGCATGTCCCAGGTAGTGTGGAATGCACTTTATGCTTTCACTAAGAAAGAGATGGGGAAGGTGCCCTGGGGATCAGTGGGGATCAGAACCACTGACTTGCAATGAACACATGCTGGGCATCCGGTGACACTCAGCCATCCCTCTAGTGAAAACACACCAGGAGCTGAGCCAGCCTCAGGAGGTGACTGCAGCCACTACAGAGGGAACAGGGCAGGGGTAGGCAGAAGGAACCCCCTAGAGAATATTTGGCCACAGAAGGTCCCTGCCTAGAGCCAGGGCTGTGATGGAAGGGAGGCTTAGGGTAGGCTCTGTGCTCTTCCACATGGCCTGGGCCTGTTATCCTGCTGAAGAGGTGCTGCTGAGATATCCAGACCTGAGCTGCTGGAAGCATGAAATTTACACAGAGCATGGGAACTGGGAGGACTTTAGCACTGATTATTCTAGCTGTCACCGAACAATGGAGAAACCAAGGTCCACAGATGGAAACTCCCTTCCCTTCCAGGTCAGGCCACTTTCAAGGGAGCCAGGACCAGACTCTGTGATACTTAGCTCTCCAACATGCCTACCTCTTATTGGATGCCATGCTGAATGCTTTATGTTTCCAAGGGAACTGAACTGAGGGTCAAATAAATTCCTAAAACCACACTGTAGTCATAAAGAGAAACAGAAAGTGTCTGGTCACCATGGCAGGATTCAGCCATGAGTTATGAAGGCACCTTCTGTAGGCCTGGCTGGGGCTATCGGTTCTCTCCCACTCCGCCTCACTCTGCCCACACAGAGGCAAGTAAGAGTCTAACATCCAAATCCTGACTCTGTTAACTGAAGGTCTTGCAAATGATGCCTCAGTTTCCTCTCTTGTAAAAATGAAGATGATTATAGTACTGTGTTGATTAAGGAGTTAGTCCACATGAATACTCATAGTAGGTCCTTGGGATATAAATAGACCACTTAAGAATAAATCCTTCAAACTGGAAATATGGCTCAGTGGTTAGGAGTGCTTGCTGATCTTGCAGAGGATACAATTGTGGCTTTCAGCACCCAGACCAATCAGCTCATGACTACTTATAACTCCAGCTAGAGGGAATATGATGCCCTCTTCTGGCCTCCACAGGTATCACGCACACATGTAAGCATGCACAAATACATATACACACATAAAATCTCAGCCAGATGTGGTATCAACGTGCCTTTAACTCTAGCACTTAGGAGGTAGAGGCAAGCAGATCTCTGTGAGTTCAAGGCCAACCTGGTCTCCACAACTCTAAATCCATCCATCCATCCATCCATCCATCCATCCATCAATCAGACCAACAGGATGCCTCACCAAGTAAAGGTTCCTGCTGCCAAGCCTAATGACTGCCTTTGAGCCCCAGAACCCCCTGGTGGAAGAACAGACTCCTGTGAGTTGCCTTTTGACCTCTACATGAGTACCGTGACAAGTGCTCCCATGAGTAAACAAATACACGTAATCAAAGATCTATTTTAAAAAGTAAATAGTGAACACACAGCAATTAAACGCTAGGTATGTAGCCAAGAGAAATGGAAATACTGTCCCGACAGCCTCTGCCCCAGTGCTCATAGCATCAGCGTGTCCTGGAGCTGGGAAGTGTCAGGCCGAATGCCTGTCAACTGATGCTATGAACACAATGCCTGTCCACATCTAGATGCTATCGCAAGAGAGGAAGGAAGCCCCACCCAGTGTAGGGGAAGACTGGAGCACTGTCAAACAGTGAGTGACTCAGTTTACATAAAGATCCTGAGGGGCAACGTTAGAGACAGAAAGCCAGTTATGAGCTAGTTAGGGCTGGAACAATGGAAAGTAATGGGATTGTGACATATCTGGAGTTTCGTGTGTGTGTGTGTGTGTGTGTGTGTGTGTGTGTGTGTGTGTGTATGTGTGGGGGGTGGAGAGAGAAATGTTCTGAAATTGAGTATGGTGAAGGTAAATCGTTGAAGTGTGCATTTTAAAATGGGTAAGTTGCTTTGGCATGTGAACAACATCTCAATCAAGCTGTGTTTTTAAAGGAGGTAGGTATTTAGAAACTCCTATAAGTAGCACTAATCCCATTTTAGAAGTGAGGCTCAGAAGACTGGGCTGGGGCTGGGGGTAGACGGTTTGCCTAGTATACTCGGGACCTGGTTGAGTCCTATCCCCAGCACCATGTAAAACTAGGTAGACAGAGCACACCTGTACTCTCAGCACTCAGGAGGCACAAATCCAAGGTTATCCTTGGCTACTAAGTAAGTTCAAAGCCAGAGAAGTACATCAATTGGTTGGTTGGTTTTATTTTATTGACACAAGGTTTCTTTGTGCAGCCTTGGCTGTCCTGGAACTCACTCTGTAGACCATGCTGGCCTCTGTCTCACAGAGATCCACCTGCCTTTGCCTCCCAAATGCTGGAATTAAAAGTGTGTACCACCACTGCCTGGCAACTGTTTTTTAAAGAAAACAACAGAAATGAGACTCAAAGCCACGAGCCCAAAGCTAGTAGGTTCAGGGCCTGAAAAAAATTATTGGGACTTGGAAAAACGTTATTATTTATTTGTGTGTTCATGTTTGTGTATGGGGGGTGCACAAACCAGAGCACATGTGTGGTCAGAAGACAACTTGCTGGAGTCGGCTCTCTTCTTCCCACTGTGTGTTCTAGGAACTGAATTCAGGTTGTCAGTCATGATATTAGGCACTCTGACCCTGTCCGATAAATCTTCAAGTCCAGGGCTCATCTCTGAAGTTTCCCTATGGTCTACATCAGCCCAGATTCATGGAAGACCACATCTGCCCTTGCATGTCTAGGAAGAGTCAGATGTGGTAGCTCACACCTCTAATCCTGACACTGTGAAGTACTGCAAGTCTGAAGCCAGCCCGGGCTCCACAGTGAGTTCAGTACCAGTCTAGGGCACATGGTAAACTTGAGACCAACCTGAACTATATGGAGAGACACTGTCTCAAATGTGTGTGTGTGTGTGTATTTAGTAAGGGAACCTCTATTACCCATACCAAGGATGCTACAAAGGAAGTTCTACCTGTTATCTAGCCCAAACACGTCCAACTAACATAAGGATGATATATAGAGAGATTCAAGGTCAAGACCAAGGTTATAGGAGACAAGTACCAGAGGAGAACCCCACAGTACTAGTCAATGTTGAAATCCCATCTAGTGAGACTTGGGGAATGGGGCACAGCTGACTCCAAGTCATGAGTTCACAGTTGACTTTAGAAGTGACCTTGGCCAGGCAACTTCATATTTGGGGCTCTTGATGAGATTATATTTGGGAGACATTTGGGGAATGATCCCTAGGAGTCCTTTCTAAGGCCCTGAGTAGTTCTGAAATAATTCACTCCCCTCTTCCAGCCTGCCAGCCACCCCACATGACCAGGTAAAGAATTAAGGGGCAGTAGGCATCTCCCAGTTGCTGGTTTTGGGTGTGTATAGCCTGGTCACCTCAGTCTTTGGTAGATGCTGGGGATCTATGAGAGGCCTGCGGCCTAATCATCAATATAATACTGTCAGAGATTCTGCTGGCTAATTGTCCCATCTCAGGAAGCAAAGGGACAGGCACTCTCCAAACAGCAAAGATGCTGGATGTGATGTGGAACCAAGGTCTCTATTCTGAGCCGCCCACTCTGTGCTGTTGGCAGGGTAGGGAGGGGAAGGCTTCACCTCAGCTTGTCCAGGGCTCTCAGCCAGGGCATTCAGGCTTGAAGGGAGAACCTCTGCCCTGCTCTATGCTCGGCCATCAGGGCTCAGCAACATGGCAGTGCCTTGTCTTGGCACTTCTGAGCACAAAACCACCAAGCCTTTCCCTGGACAAATGAAGACCAGAAAATGAGCAACCAGATTCAGCCAAAGCCACCCAGAAGCCAAACAGCCTCACTGGGAGATCAGCCCACGAGGTCTGGTGCCAGGGACTCAGTCAGGATGCCTGCGTGTGTCCAGAAGGGAGGCAGGAAGAGGCCATCCTGTGGGTGTGCCAGGCCTGCTGGCTCTGCCAGACCATCATGCATCGCAGGACACTGGGGGAGACATGGGAAGACCGACCTCCTTCATTGCGTTTTTAAGAGGGCACTACTGAGATCCAAGGTAAGTGCAGAGCTGTAACTTGTCTACAATCACTCACGGGCAGTCCGCCATACCCAAGATCCTTCCTATCAAATTCCCTCGCATCTTGCCTCACCCACTCCCAGCCCTGAGCCTCTTCTCTACAACATGCTTTCTTCTGTTTTAGGAAACACCCAACAGTGATCACAGATGCATCTTACAGTGTCATCTTCACGTCTCTAATATCTTCCAGGATCTAGATAAATATTAATACAGTAAATCCTCACATCACTCCTATGGGTTTCAAACTACTTTATTTCCACTTTTACACACAGGGAAACAAGGATATTAAAACAGTTTGGTCAAAGCCCCCCTGACAAAACACTAGAGGAGCTGGAATTTGCACACAGGCCATCCACCCAAATACCTAGCCTTAACACCAGTCGGCCACTGGGTCCAGTCACACTCAAGATGGCCAGAGATCCCGTGGGTTCCAGCAGTCACGGGAGTCAGGAAGTGTGCTAGTGCTGGGAGCCTCATGTTGGAGGGAAGGTCAGGGACCAGGCTGCAATCTGTCCCTGGCAGGCGGCTACCCTCAAGTCCGAGCTGAAGGCACGCTTGGAGTTGGCAACCTCATCCACCACACTGCAAGCAGCAGCTTTGATAGGAGCAGCACTCCTATCGATGGCTTCTTGATCTCTCCTGCTGGGGCTGGTGGCTGAGACCAGTGTTATTCTAGGGTCAGGTAACAATGCTGACAGATCTCAGAAAGTGGGCAAGTTGAGCTGATCACCTCCCATGGGTACCCACCCAAGTCCTGCAGATTCACTAACCACTGGGGATTCCCACAGCTGAAGCCCTTCCTTATCCCTCACAGAGACCATCCTGCTGGAGGAGAGCCCTGTTAGCGCAGAAAAACCACATCTGCTTCCAAACACACCCTTTGTTAAATTGCTAGGACAAGAGTCCACGAGCCACGTAAATCAAAAGAAGCCATTCAAACAGTTGGCAGCTGCCATGGGTCCATGCGGAGGGAGGCGGCATGACCCTGTCCTCTTCTGTCCCCTCTGCAACTTCAGGTCAGAGAAAATGGAGCAGGACTGTGAGAGGAAACCATGCAAAGGTGGCGTAACAAAGGCAAAAGAGAAGGCCGTCTCTGTCTCTCCTGACCTGCCAAGGACGCGCACATCTGTCCCTGGGTTTGGGGACCCAGATAAGGAAGCCTGCCTTTCTGCGCCTTTGCAGTATCTTCTGCAGGCTGCTCAATGGGCCATCTGCTGCCAGGCCTGTCTACAAAAGCCTCAAATCCCATCTCTCCAGGGGGCGGAAGCTGGGGAGGCATCTGCTTACAAAATAAAGGGAACCTATTAGGGGGAGACGGTTGCCAGGACCAGATGAGCTCAGGGTGCACCCAGACACACAAAGGGTTATTCACTATGGGGAGCCCAAAGGAAGCAAGCACTGGGTCCCCAACGCTACCCTCCCTGCCCCCACCCGAGTCCTGCTGTCCTTTGCCTGCCGCTGGGCAAATATTGACTTTCTTTCACTTGGCCGGCGGTGGAACTAAGAGCAAAGCCCTGACTGCGGTCTTCCTCTGGGAGGCAGAGCAGGCTGGCAGGCTGGCAGCTCCGAGCAGCAGCGATCCCAGATGGGTCAAGAAATCAGAGCCGGCCTTAAAATCAGACGTCTGTCCTTTGGCCTTTGTTTTGTCTCCACTTCCAAGCCCACGTGGGCTTATTCTCATGTTCTGCTGCCCTGCTGCTGCCAGGCGTCATGTCTGGGTTGAGAGGGGAGGAACGGGGTGGCTGGTGAGCCTGTGGAGCTCTGGACTGGCACTGGGGAACTCTGTGCTAGCCCTGTATTCTCCTAAGAACTCAACAGTCTCATCGGCAACAAGGAGGTGTTCCTTCTCAGGACCCGCTGTCCTTCCTGCCATCAAAGCACTGTACCTCGTGCTCTGATGCTACAAGAAATGGAAAATAACTGTCTTCTGCTTGAGGAGGAAGATGGAAGGAGAGCGAGCGCGCGAGGGCCTCAAACTGCTGACTCAGCTCCGCCGCTGGTCCTAACACTTGGTGTGATCCTGGGCAAAGAGTTCTCCCTCTGCATCTCAGTCCCCACAATCAGAGCTAAAGGAATGAATGGAGACCCCTGAGCCCATCTGGGTGCCTAATTCTGATGTCCCCTGGCTCCACCTGCATTTTCTCCAAGACGTCATTCCTCAGCCTTGTTTCTCAGGAACCTTGAAAGGGAGGGTGCTGCCCCTCTCTCCTCACTGACAGCCTCATTTGGCCAGTCATCCCATGGCTGAGTTTCCCCACCATAGGCCCTGTGCCCAGGGCAGGCACACTCCAGGGTGCAGAACCCAAGGACAGAGGAAACAGTACACTCTTGAATACCTGTGTATGGCCGCAGCTGCAAGACAGTGAACTCTGATCTCCCTCTGTATGACAGAGAGCCCCAGGCAGTGCCTTTGGTCACAGTAGGCACGCCTCAATTCCAAGAGGATTCCAAGAATTTTATATAAATTATCCCCATGTGTTCTTAAGAACCCTAAAACGCAAGGAACATGATCCCCATTTCACAGAGAAGACAAATGAGGCTCAGAGACATAAAAGAGCTGGCCTAAATCCACAGTTACTAAGGAACCTCTAATGTTAGCCATCAGGACTCGCTGGACATGGTCATCATCTCTCCCTAGGCTCAGTCACAAGATGGACACCAAGGGACGTGAATATTAAATGCCTGAATGACCCCAACAAACCTCCCAACAGCCAACAGGACCAGCACTGATTCTCCTAGCTGGCCTTCCACTTCACAGCAGGAAGCTGAGCCCCAGAGAGAATGTTAGCTCACACAACAAGCCAGGGGTAAACCCTACCCGTCCTCTCCCCTTGCATCAGGTCTGCATGGTCCGGTGTGGGCTCCGGACCCTGGGAGTCCTCCTGATCTCTTTGCTGAGCTCCAAAGTCATCCAGCCTGGCCCCTCTAGCCATCAGTTAGTTCACTCCTGGATGGTTCGGGGGCAGGTCATAAGCACAAGAGAGACCAGAAGCGGCACTGGCTGAGGAAGGCAGAACTGAGGGGAGGGGAAGGAGGTGAGAGTGTAAAGTCAGGGTCTCCTCCCCATGAAGCTCCTACCGCACAGTGCCTGGTGGCTGAAGGGACAGGGACAGCTGCTCCCACACCCTGGGGAAGCTTTGGGCTCCTTGGGGTTGATCATACAGCAAGTCCCCTAGCCCTCACCCTGCTCCCCACGGCCACTGCTCCCAGCTGCCCCACTGCCTGCTTGCCCAGGGCTTTGACTGATACAATGAATAACGGCCCTGGCACTTTGGCTCTTCTGAGAGCCACACTGTACAAAGCACTTCCCATGTTTCCTCTTTAATCTCCATAGGAACACTAGAATCCTATCACCTTTATCACTATGTTTTGACGATGAAGTCACTGAGGCGCAGAGATATAAAGGCGCTCGCTCAAGGTCACCGAGTAATAGCCAGCAGAATGGGGGCTCCAGAGGCGGAGCCTGGGAAAGGGGTCCTATTTCTCAGAGCATCTCTGGGGATAGGAAGCAGGGAGGAGCCATGCAGTAGGAGTTCCAGAAGCCATCTGCTCCCATCAAACACCCTTCTGGTATTCAGGCACCAACCCTGACCTCCAGGACAGTCTTCGGAGATGGATGGGTTGTGGGGCATTCTCTGGCTCACTTTCTTCATAAACAGGTGAGGAAGAGGTTTGTCCAAGGACACATAGGCTCATACAATTGGAAAGCAGAGCCTGTGAACTCAACCTAACTCTCTTGTTTTCACCCAGGGGTCTTCCTACAGCACCTGAGACCCAGTGCCAGGCTAGGGACTCATTGAAGTCCCAACAGGTTCTTCCCAAGAACCTCAGTGAGGTGTGCAGGCAGTCCAGGCTATGCAATGGGCTGTTACATCTCACGCTGGAGATCTTCCTAAGCAGGGAGGACTCTTGAAGTGACCAGACAGCAGAGCAGACCGCATGACCTTGGGAGGCCTCTGAGGCTTCTATCTACCTCAGGGACCCTCTCTCCAGGGAAGGCTATACCTGTGCAGAGGGTGGGTAAGCAGTCCTAGATTGACACGGGCCTGCCTTCCTCCCAGGCTGGAGACTTTATGAGGAACAGCCATAAGAGGACAGGCTGTGGGCCTCCACCCACTGGGAAGGTTAAAAGGCTAGCCTTCTGTGCCTGCTTCCTCTTCCCCTTCAGTTGGGACAGCAGGTGTCGGGCTGGGGGAGACCCCAGATCCTCACATGCCCCAAATCCCCAATTCCAGATCAAAAGACTAAGGCCCAGCGTGGTAAATGAGTTAGTTACTCAAGGTCAGCAAACAGGTCAGAATGGAAGCTTTCTGACTCCCCCTGGGGTTCTGGGTTCAGAGTTTCACACTGCTACCCCCTCCCCCTCAAGTGTGTGTGCACAGTGCTCTCTGCAGAGGCCAAGAATCAAAGGCAGTGAATTCCCAGACACAGAAGCTCGCAGGCGTACTCATGGGCTCGTTCACCAGAACGCCTTCCTCCTGATTCTCCCCTGCATCGTTCCCATTCTGTGTGGTGCGCCAGCCCCCTACATCCTACTGAGACTCCCAGAGGTCCACCATTTGTCCAAGGTCACACAGCAAATCCAGTAGAGCACTGCTGCCCACTCTCCCCTTCTCCTGGGCCTCTCCTAGGTCCATGGCTGCCGGCCAGGATCCTTGATAATACTTATTCCTCCAATGCACAAAGCCACAGCACTGGTTGGAGGATGAAAAAGTTCTGGGGAGAGAACGGGGCAGAAAACATGACCGCAGAGTCTGGTCTGAAAAGATCAGGCCCATAAGGGGTGCAAAGGACAGAGAGTCCTGCGTTCTGCGGAGTGCCAGCACCCCCACTGCTCTCCGCTCTGCGCCAGGGGGCTCCAAAGCTCCACCGCGCACGCACGTGGGATCCTCCAATTCATCCTCATTGCGGCGGGGGAGAGCAGGGTCCCCCACGCCCTGCTCATGCTTCTCACCGCACACCCACTCATCCGCCCTCCAGGGTACTTCTTCCCACGGTTTCTAAGCTGTGAGTGTCCTCGCTTCCTAGCGAGCTCCCTGTCCCAGCACAGATGCGCTATCCTAGGTACAGCACTAGAACAGGTCGAGGTGGAGAGGTTCCTAAGATATTCAGGACATCTCCCCCGGGACAAACAAGTGGATTTCCGGAGCCCGATCTCACCAGGGACTGGTCTTGCACTTAGTTTATACCTCAGTCAAGTGCCAAACCCAGAAAGTCATGGTCTCACTTGGTGACCCATCACCAGGGGTCTAGCACCAGGCCCTGGGAAGCTGCTGGTGTCCTGGGTGTGGCCTCACTTGGGACTCCGGGGCATGGGATGGCCTCGCAGGGTGCCCTGCTTGGGCTCCCTCTTACCCGGGGA
This sequence comes from Arvicola amphibius, assembly GCF_903992535.2. Lineage (NCBI taxonomy): Eukaryota > Metazoa > Chordata > Mammalia > Rodentia > Cricetidae > Arvicola > Arvicola amphibius. The sequence continues at coordinate 85,391,059 of NC_052058.2, forward strand.
CGTTCCGGGAGCTGATCAGCGTGGGCTGGTGGTGGAGAAGGCAGCGGGAGCCTGCCGCCCCGAAGTCCAGGTCCCCTCTTCCCACTCCCGCGCCGGCCGGCCGGCGCTGCGGCTCTCCCGCTCCCTCTCTCGCTCGCTCGCGCGCTCTGCAGTAGTAACAACCTGATCCGCTTCCCCCGCCCGCCAATTGAGATGCGCCTCACATCCGCCTGCACACGCGCGTGCGGCCCCTCAGAGGCGATCCCCGATCCTGATCCCAATCCGGATCCTGGGGAGCAAAGACCTGCACCTGCACCCCCACGCCCCTTTCTTCAGCCAGGACAGTATGCAGAGGGTGGCAGAGAAAGGGCCATCCCGGAAAGATGCTGCCTAGAATCACCGGGCAGAGGGGTTTAACCCCATGCAGCCATTCAGAAGTTGCAGGCCGGGCAGCTCAGACCCTGGAACCGCATGGGGCTCCCCCAGCTCTGGCTCTGCGGAGAATCCCCGCCGCCCGTGCGCGCAGTGCCCTCCTACGACACTCCCCACCCGCCCCGCCACCGCAAGCTTTTCCAAGCTTCTCGGTGCTGAACAGTGGTTGGGGGAGGGGACCGAGAGAAGGGGACCCCCGCCTGTCAGAACTGCGGGGAAGAGGGGAGAGGAGTGACGTGCTTCAGGGATACTGATGAAGGTTTTCCTGAGTCAAGGGAAAAAAGAGAAGGGAGGGGGAACAAAAGGCGTACACCGAAGAGGGGGAAGGAGGGGGTGTAGTCCAGGGGGCACTGCACCAGGTCTCTAGAGGGTGGAGTCAGGACAGGGTGCGGGGTGGGGGTGGGGTGGTGTCTTTCCATAGGTAACTAGGGAAGGGGAAATGCGGAAGAAGAGAAGCTATCCTCGAAAGGGTAGTCTCTTGGAGCCCTCCCTGCTTGCCCCAAATCTTGCTTGCTTCTTGGGCTAGGTAGGGCTTCCACAAACCCCGAGTGGGGACACAAAGTAGCGAGTGATAGGGAGGCTTGGAACTGGGGTGCCTTCTCTTCCCCAGTGTTTTGGTCCTGCCTTGTGCCTCACGCTCACTCTCCATCACCTCCACCCCCACCCCACCCCACACACACCCAGCTGCTAAGACCTAAGGAGCCCAGCCCTCAAGTGGCAACTCAGGCTTACCAAGACCATCCCACCCTCGCTCATGTCGGTCCAGCTTGCTCCACCCTCTGCCGCAGCGTTCCCCTCCCCTCCTGTTCAGGACACTAAGTAACACAAGTTCAGGACCAGCCGCAGGAAGTGATCAGATGTGTGCTGGGAGAACTGGCTTAGGCTTTCCAGGGTTTCCCAGGGCATACCTGGGGGAGATGGGAAATTCCCAATCTACCATCGACCCCTTCTTCCTCTCCCTGTCCCCAGCCCCAAGACTATGCCATCATGTCTAGCCCAGCTACTGCGGGCTCCTGCAGCATTGCTGCTCTTTATGGGGGCTAGTACCTCATTTTAGAATGGCGCTGCTTGCTGAAGGCCCCTAGGCTACAGAAAAGCTAACTCTGGGGGATTCCAGGCAGCATGCCTGGGTGAGAGCATGTGCACATGGATGCTGGGAAGGGTGCTCCCAGGTGGCCATTCTTCAGAAAGAAAGCATGACCTGAGGGTCCAGAGTTCAAGGTCAGAAATATACAGAGTACTAGGAGGTGCTCTCAGATTTGAATACAGGGTTTCGTTTAGCTAGGAGTGCCCAACAGCATCCTGCCCTAGAGGACCCACGCCTGCATAATGGGAATGGGTAACATGAAAGATGCCTGGAGCTTACTCAAAACTGCTGCCGTGCAATTGGGTCTAAATCAGAGACGTCCAGCTATAAGGCTGAATACCTGTTTAGTTTACAGGCGGTCTCCACGTGTCTGTGCCCTCCTAGGGTGGAGGGACAGCAGAATTCTGTTGGTATGTGAAAGAGTTGGGTGTCATCTGCAGGCAGGGAGCTGGGGGGAGGCGTGTCCTCTGAGAATGGCATCTACAGTTGGCTCCCTTACCTACAAGGGTGTTAAGAACAAACTGTTTTACAAGCCTTGATCTTGCAACCCATACCGATGGCTTCAGAGTGAGGCAGGAACAGTTCATTACATGAAGGAATAGATGTCCCTTAAAATGTGGGTGACTCAACCAACGAGTCATGGTGGCCCAAGGCTGAGCCTTGTGATTCTAGATGCTGATCTTTCCCTAGTCTACATGGGCTAAGTACATATCTATATGTGCCCCCTCCTCCCCAGGGACTCCTCCCATCCAATTGTCCTCCATCTTGGTCTTCTTTTGTAAGTTTCCTGCCCCAGAGCCTCAAGGTGCCGCCCCTTCCCACTCTCCAGTTTCACCCGGTTCTACCCTTGCCCACATCTCTGCCCTCAGCTGTCTACACTGCCCCGTAGGACCTGAAAGGGCCACGCTCTGCCCTGTTGCAGGACCTTGGCACATGCTGTGCTCTCAGAGCTGGGCACTGCCCTCCTTCCCCTCACCCTCTCACCATGTCAGCCCCACCCCCTCACTGCTAGCCTCAGTTCCCTGCCCCTCCCCCTCCTCTGTTTTCACCCTTTATACTCTTAACTGTAGTCTCCGTGAGAGGCCTTCCGTTGATCTAGCCTACACACACACACACAACACACACACACACACACACACACACAGAGAGAGAGAGAGAGAGAGAGAGAGAGAGAGAGAGAATCCTCAGTAAGTACAGGCATGAGGCTACGTGTCCTCAAATGCCAGGGCTTGCCACAGGTAACTGGCGTGACTTGCAACATTGGAGTTTAACCATAAAGCAGGGCTATTACCCTAAGGACTAAGGGAATGGTGGGTGTAAAGAGTATAAGGCACTCCCTATAGGTGTTCGCTCCCGCTGGTGGAGGAACCAAGCCTTCCTCTACTTCCAGCTTCTCCCTGGGACGCTGAATCCTCGCCTGCCATATCTCCCCTTCCCATAACACCTCACTTAGTGGCTCCAGAGCCCCTGACTTCTGTCCTGGACTTCCTGGGGAAAAGCAGACTAGAGCTAGTACCTGCTCTTGTCTTCACCTGGCTTCACCCCTTCAAGGCTGCCACCAATTTCCTGCATTCACCCTGAGGGGGCCCCAGGTGCCAGCTCAGACCAACCCAACTCCCAGTCATGGTCACTCCTTGTCTGACACAGGAGTGGCTAGGGAAGGGGCTGTTGCCTCCTTCATGAAAAGATCACTCCCAAATAAGTACGTATACTATGAGCAAAGTATCCCCCTTCAGGTCCAATGAGATGGCAGCTCTAAGCCCCTCCCATACCGACAGGGAGCTGCCCTGGCTCTTTTGCATCTAAGCAGCATGCCCCATGCCTGTTTCCAGAGCTCTGGGATGGAATGGGGGTGGGGATCGTGCACAGAAGGGTTGCCCTGAAACCCGCTCTGCATTCCCCCCTGTAGCTGCTCAGGTGTCCTCTTTCCTGTCTGTTACCTGAGCTGGCAGCTCCTCCCCCAGGCTTTACCCCAGGAGCACACCACAGCTGGTTCCCTGCAAAATAACTTGCGGTTGCTGCATGCACATTGCAGAAGACCCCTTGCTGGAAGTTAGCCCCCACCCCACCCCAGGCTTCCCAGGAACAAGGGCAGAGGGATAAAGGTGAGGTGAGATTCCTTGCAAAGAGCTTCAACTCCTGCAGATGCCACCACGACCATCACAAGAGCGGACAGAGATCCTCTCCTCCTCCACGTCCCCTGCCTCCTTCCACCCATTCTAGTCACTAAGCCCCCAGACCCAGAAACATCCAGCTTCACGGCTAAGAAAACTGAAACTACCAAAAAGGCAAAGGACTTGCTCCAGCCTCCGGAGCCAGGGCCCAAGCCAGGATCCGAGCCCCGATCTGTGGGTTGGGACAGCCACCCACTTCCCTGAGAGAGACAGGACTGTCCAACACTGTGCCGCCAATTTTAGTATCTTCCTGTCACAGCTTCACTTCCAGCTGTACTCAAAAAAGGATCTCTAGATCTCCCCAAGGAGGGCTTTTCCTAGACATGAGCAGCGATTCCCAGGTCACCTATGCAGAGAATGTTTGGCAGAGGGGCCCTGAAGAGGAAAAGGAAATTGGAGCTGTGCACTGAGCCTCTCTCCAGAGAATTCAAAAAGCCAAGTTAAAAGTTCCACTGTTGTGGGAATACAGTACCTCAGTGAGGGTACCACTCCAGGCAAGCCTACCCACCTGAGTGAGGGGGTGGGGAGGGCTAGCCCACACACGGTGACCGCTATTGCCATCTAGTGGTCAGAACACCCACACAGCCTGTGTAAGTACAGTTGGATTTTTCCTGCAGAGAAAAACAGAAGCAACCTGGAACTTTCTGTCCCACATTCTTTGCATAATCATTCCCGAGGATGCACTGTGTATCACACACTCTACTAGGCCTGGGAATGACAAACTGTAGGTCACAGTCTCTACTAGTGGAGGGGGGGCACACGAGCTGTAGGATGGGGTGCGTCCATGGGACCTCAGCAGGGCCTGCTCTGGAGAAACTCCCAAGGCAGACAGCCTCTCACTGGCACCCGGAGTCCACCTTTCGCTGATTCCAATGGAAGGCAAGGATGCTCAGCCTCATTCAGGAGGCTGAGCAGAGTGGGAAGGAGTCATGGGAAATGGAATGAGACTCAGGAATCATCAGGGGCCTGAACTCAAAGGGCCTTGGAGGTCAAACTGAGCAACGAGTTACCGTAAAGGCTTACTTACATCAGGGCTAGGCTTGGAGGTGGGGCAGCCAGGGAGCCCCAGACACAACGCAGCCAGTACTGCATAGATATGGGACAGATGACACAGGTGGCCCCTGGCAGTGCAGTGTGAACATAAAAGGCAAGGTGGACTTGCATGACTAGAAGGCTCCAGCTGAATAAGATGTTGCCCTAGGAAGCAAGGGAGAGCTGGGCACTCAGGGCATTCTGGGGCTCTGCAGTGTATTGCTGCAGCGAGAGTGGAGTCTATCACCAGCGTGCAGAGGGACTGTGGAATATGAGTTTGGCTTGGGGCATTCCCAGTTTGGAAGCCTGGACTGCAGTCTGGGGAAAATATCATACAGGCACTTAGACATGCAGATGTGGACTTGAGAGAGAGGCTCTGGACAGGAGACATGCCTTTCGAAGTCACCTACTCTTGAATCCTAGAGAAAAACCCAAGCCCACGACTCGATTCTGTCCTGGATCATGGGACTCCAGCTCTGGTTAATTCTCTTTCCCACCTCTCCTCCTTTTGAGTTTTGATTCCTAAGCCAGCAGTACAAGCCCTTAACTAACAGCCCATGGAATATGTCCCTCCCGGGTACAGAATATTCGTGTCTTTTTGTATATATGGTTTGACGCCCCAATGGCATCCTTCTAGCTGGAAAAAGCAAACAAACAGCAACAAAACCCCTGGCATCGCTCTCTCCCAGGTGCACACAGTGACCATGAAGGCCCTTCCTCATGGCCTCATCTGATCACTCGGCACCCACGCCTCTGGCCCCAGACTGCAGAGCATCTGTACCCCCACCCTGCTTTCTGATCCACTCGGTCACCTGTCAGAGTGCCTCACCCCTACCCTCAACACCCAGACCGCATAAACTTCCTTCTGGCAAGACTGACAAGGGTCAGTCTCCAAAGGCTTTGCTGGTGCATTGTGGGTTCTTTGCAGTTACCCCAATCACCCAGCACAACAGAGGCACATGGTAAACACTTGGTCATCCTTAACTGCTGACCCGGTATCACAGAGACTAGGAAGAGGGAATTCATCCAGGACAGCGGTGGGGCCTCATTTCAGGACCTTTCTCTGGGTAAAAGATGCTGTGAGACTCTGTCACGTGAAGGGGAGGTCCTGGACAGGGAGGCAGGAACCTGGGACCGTGCCATCACTGACTTGCTGGGTGACCTTGATTAACTCACTCTCTCTCTCTCTGGGTCACATCTCAGCCTGCGTCTTTATCCGAAGGGTCAGTGCACAGTGTAAGATGGCCACTGGGGCCTCCAGGCACGGACAGCTGCTCTTAGCCACCCTCCTCCCACTCTCGCCTCAAAACGGGGAAATTAATTGAGTGTTCAAGCCTCTTCCCTTGCCCAGCCACCACCGAGCTTACTGGGAAATTAGGGTGACATTGGTGCAAATAATTGAGTGTCTTTCCCAAAATGGTCTTCAGGCCCCGTTGCCTTAGCTGCTGCTTAAATAGATGAGCTAATTAACTTAACTAATTGCTCCCAAGGTCTAATATTTTCAGTCACATGACCCAAGAAGACACATTCTCCATGGCTTTTCTGCGGCCCGCACTCCCCCACTGACGAACCAGCTTCCTGCTGGCTTGGGGACAGTCACCGCACCCTGCATTCAGGCCAGTTCTTATGGCTGGACTCTTGGTATCAGAGTTCACCTGCCTCAGTTTACCTGCCAATTCCTCCATCCACTCGGCAACTTACGGTTAACTGCCCGCTCCATGAATCAACTGTGGTGCTTAGCTGAGGAGTCAGGGATGAACAGAAGCACACGAAGTTGTGCCCTCATGAAGTGCTTGGCTTGCTTGGACAGGTGACGCTAGCCACTGACCACACACATACACACAAGCCATGATATCTGTGATGTAACAAGTAATATAAAAAATATGGGGCAGTCCTGTGTAACAAAGGCGACTAGGTTTCTCAGGGAGACCAAAGGGGGCTTCCTGGAGGAAGAAAGGCTTGACCTCATTTGAAGGCTGGGCAGAAATTAACCACACAGCAGAGAAGAAAGTGCACTGTAGGCAGATTGCATGGACTCTGCATAATCCAGGAGAGATGCTGAAAGCTGGACCAGGTGCCCCGGGATGGAAGGAGAAAGACATGGCTAGCTTTGGGATTGGACTGGGTGTAAGAGGAGAGAAGAAGCAGCATTCAGAGTAATTTGGGCTGGGGACATGGCTCAGCGGTTAATGGCATGTACAGCTAGCTCTTTCAGGGGACTGGAGTTCGAGTCCCAGCTCCCATGTCAGGCAACTCACAACTACTGTAACTCTAGACTTAGAGGGATCTGACACGGGTGACCTCCCGAACAACTTTACACACATGCACATATCCACACCCACACCCACACGACACATACACATGATTTAAATAATAAAAATACTGTTTTCAAAAGTAACTTCTAAGCTACTGGCTTGTGGCTGGATGACCAGGAGCAAGAGCAGAAGCAAGCGTGTGGGTGCCGATGACAGAGAAAAGAAGCTTGTCCAAAGGCCCCCAAACCTGAGGACAAAGAGGCTCTGACTGTCCTGTCCATACCGCACACCCTCTATCTGATTCACACATGGGATCCCAACTGAAGGAAGTCAAAGGTCTGAGCCTGGGGTAGGGTTTGGACTTTCCAGAGCTGTGAAGGGCCCAGGAGGGGCTGCAGCCACACTCAGATGACAGAGATGCTTCCTGGCACCTGGACACTGTTGTCATTGGTGCCAGTACACGGTGGCACTGGGGAGAGAAGTGGGCTTTGGAACACTTACCCATGTGTGCACTTGCATGTGTACACTCTCATGCACACACACATTTATAGCCACATGTGCACATCCCCACTCCCCCCCCCCACGAACGTGTGTACACACTCACATATGCGTGTACATGCAGGAGGCAGGGGGACATACCACACAAATTAAATTCTGCTATCACCTCCTTGGCTGCCTTGACTGGATGACTGCATTAGTGAGTCAGGAGGAAGCACTGGCCCCTGTTGAGAGCCCTCTGGCTGGGTTTCCCTCAGCTGTTCCCATCCCTTCTTGTCTTGCCTCTGGGCCCTACAAGCAGCTCTGCCCCAGCTGAGTGACCTTGGCTAAACTGTCTCCTCCTGTGACAAAGGGACTGGGTAAGGTGATCTCTAAGCTCCTTTCAGCCCTGATAGTCCATAGGTTTGCATCTCTAAGCCAGGATACTAATAGTGGGTGGATGGAAAAGGCACACAGGCACACACGCACACGCTCGCGCGCGCGCGCGCGCGCGCACACACACACACACACACACACCGGTTTTTTTTTTTTTTTTGATACAGTGGAGAAAATTAAAAACACATCTCACTCTGAACAGAGCCAGCAATGGGCATAATGGGTTTTAGCTGCAGGTTCTCTGAGTCCTAGACATGAGCTAGGTGATGAAGCTGTGGAGGTGACAGGAAGCCACCTCCCAGCCTGGACCCCTGTCTGCTGCCTCCCCTTCCGCAGTAGTCATATGATCACCTCCTGAGTTCTGCCTGGGCAGTCCAGAACTCAGCGGCAGGACAGCTGGAGCCCCTTCCCCACCCTAGGCTTCAGGGCTATGAGAGCAGCTGCCAGAGGGGGCGAGGAAGCGGCAGCTCCTGATGTGCCGGAAGAGTGCCTGTTTTATACCGGGCAGCCGGGCATTTCAGCGGTACTGCATTGCAGTGGTCCAATTTTGTTGTTGTTGTTGTGGATGTTAGTTGTTTTTTTTTTTTATCCTAAAAGTCCTCATTTTTTCTGGGGAACTATGAATCCAAATGCTTTCAAAAGGGGGTGACCAGATTGCCTGGGAATATGTCAGCTCCTTCCCATCAGGGATACCAGCCTGCCAGTGAAGAGTCCCTGGACCCTGCTCTTGATAAAATGGGAAGTCTGGGTCAGAGGAACAAAGTGGCTGATTTTTCCTCCATGAATGCCGGGCACAGACTGAACATAACTGTTGAAATGGAGCACTTCTGAGCTTCCTGGTCCTTGGGGGCCGGGGCTTGAGGCTCCTCCACACAGAGGCTTGGATGCGGCTGGGCTCAAGGAGGATCAATCACTCTCTCCTAATGAACTTCTGCAGGGGGCCGCAGCGCCCCCTTCTTTCAGAGTACTAAGTACACTGTAAGCTATAAAGGTGAGGGACAGAATGCACGCGGCAGGGCCCCCTCTCCCACTGCCTGGCACACTGATTCCCTACTCTTAGCCTCTTCTGCTCTTCTGTTTCATAGTCAGGGAGTGCGGGCTCTGCATTTCCCATTAGAAAAGCAATGAAGGCCAGGAACAGCAACACAGGCCTGTAATCCCCAGTTCCTCAACAGTTGAGGCACAAGGATCATGAGTTCAAGGCCAACCTGGGTTATATAGTAAGATTCTATCTATCTATCTATCTATCTATCTATCTATCTATCTATCTATCATCTATCTATCTATCTATCTATCAATAAATAAAGGCACTAAGCTCAATCAGTTATGAAAATAAATCCAAAGAAGGGCTGCATTAAATCAGGGGCAGACTTCTCCCTCCTGCTTAACACCTCCCTTCCATCTCCCTCAGAGAAGAGTTCCAGCTGAGGCAGGACTCTGGCTGCCCTGGAGAGACACCAGGGTCACTTAGCTGACAGGGAGAAAGATGCAGAAAGAGACAGCTTAGACACAAGGTTGGAGCTAAGGCTCTCAGCTGGATAAGCGTAGTAAGTGGCATTCCCACCTCAAAAAAGATAACAGACCTGGCTTTGTGTGTGCTGGTCCTTGGGTGCCTGAACCGGGCTCAGGCAGTATAATATAAGCACTACAAGGTCCCAAACTCTCTCCCCACAACCTGGGAGGGCTGGGAGAACCCGGGCTGCCCTTCGTGGTGTTTAGTCTCTCTCAGGCACAGATGGCCGTAGCTCAGGGGCAGCCAGGCTACAACGGAGCCAATCTGGGAACAGCCTGGGGAGGGCTACTGCCAGTCAGCCCATCTGCTGAGCAGGTGACAGCTGCAGACATGTAAGTCAGAGGGACAGGGAGTCTGGTCAACAGGGTCAGAGCTGCTTTCTCTCGGACCTCGCCCCCTGCCCAGACTCCCTGGGCACTGTGCCTAGTGTGTACATCCTCAGTAAACACAGACGGACGCCTGTCTGCCAAAAGAGGCTGCCCCCACCTCTCACAAGTCCATCAAAACAGGCCAGAGCACAAGGTCACTGCAGATGGAAGTGGCAGCTCTCCTCCCCGAGATCCAGAAAAGAGGATGGGTTAGCGGGATGAGGGTTAGCCATGAAGGAGGATGCCCTCGAGAAAAGCAGAAGCCATGTCATGAAAAGCCCAGGCTTGGGCCCCGAACCTGCTGCTTTCTCACTGCTGTGACCTGAGGCAACTTCACGAATTCATCAGAGCCTCCTTTCCTCGAATGTGAAAGAGTAGCAATACCCATATCTCACAAGGCAGGACTATGTGACATAGCACGCATGGCCTCAGTGAGCAGTGACTACAGCTAGCCCAGAATGGCAGAGAATGGGGAGAAAAAAAATCTCTTTCCAGGTAACCATAACCCACTGGCTCCCAGAATTTAAGAGGCACAAAAAATAAAATATAAAATAAAACAAAAAACTTCTGGAATTTTCCCACAAAATGCAGATTCTCAGGCTCAATTCCTGATTCAATTGCAATAGGATGAGTTCAGTCTTCCCAGAAGACTCTGAGCTGGGAATCTATGGGCTACATTTTGAGAACTATCAGTCAAAAGACAGGAGAGATGGTCCCAAGGCTACTGCCAAGGACTACATGGCTATAGGGCCCTGCTTGCAGGGAGCAGGATTCTGTGCCTGTCTCCTCTCCCCCACCCCTTCTATCAAGCACTTGGGGTCCCCCCCAGTCTCTCACTTTTACACCCACCCTTCACAAAGCCACTTGGCAGATTAGCAAGTGCCCGCTGAGCGTCTGCTGTGTCCGACGCCACTCTACACGGTGAGGAAAGACACACAAAACTCCTCAGCAGGCTTGGTGGTGCCGTCCTGTAGTCCCAGCGTTTGGACAGCCGAGGCAGGAAGATCCAAGCCTGTGCTGCACAATCAGACTCTGTTCTCAAAGCAAGCACCCTAGTCCTCAGAGAACATATAAGTTATGCATGCATTAGCATTCGTTCAGCTAATACCCACTCTGCCAAGCACTGTGCCAGACACTAAAGCTGAGTGCAAAGAAGCCTGTCCCAAGAAATCCAAGGGGGAGATAGCCCTTAGGGTCCACCCAAGTCCTTAGGGACGTCGGCTCCAAACCCTAACGCTCACGATAACTGAGGGGGCAGTGTCACGATAACTGCTCCCCTCCCCCCAAGGCCACCTGCCAGCCTCACTAACTGCAGTCAGAGGAAGCACCTGGAAGATATGGGCGACTTGGCCTTTCTCCCTGGCTCACTGTCACTGCTGGGCACAAACTATTTCTTCCTTCCCCCGATCCAGCTCTGTCCCTTTGTATAATTCTATGCCTCGTAACTACATATGAGGGAATGCTAATTCCCCCAAATGCCATGTCAGGCCATCGATAACGTTCCCCTGTGCCTGCCCTGCACCACCCTGCAGCCCTCGAGCCACCTGGCAAGGAGAACTCAGCCCATGGCCTCAATTTCTCATGCCAACCCCACATCTATCACCAGCCTGCCAGCTCTGCTCTGCGCTCCAAGGGGGCAGGTGTTCAAAGAGAACACTCTGCAGGTGCTGGCCTGCTCCACCACGCCTGCTGGAGTGCTTACTGGAAAATTTAGAGTGTATTTCTCAGTGCTGGGAACTGAATCCAGGGCCTCATGCCTGCTGAGCAGGGACCACTGAGATGTGTGTGCGTCTCTGGAGGGTTTGTCAACAAAGGGATTGTTGTGGTTTGTCGGTGAAGCACAAAAGAGCCCCTGATTTGCTCAGAACTGGCTGCAAAACTCGCCATTTATGTCATCTGCTTACTCATTTGTGAATTCACTGGGCAAACACCTTGAGGGCGCTTCGGGCACCAAAACTGCATTCATCACTGGCAGATAATAATGAGGAGATGGTGTCTGACCTCAGGCAGCTCCCTCTCCAGTGAGAAGACCCACGTGACCACACCATAGGCAGGTATAACACAGACATCAGTGGGACGAAGATCATCACCCAGTAGGGGATAGAGGTGAGTGGATGAAGAGGCTGGAGACTCCACTTTCTCTGAGCTGAGTGTGCATACTCTCTACTTCTTTCGGCACATACCAAGGTCCTGTGGTATGTGGTATATGACATGTCCTGTGGTCCCAGATACTGGCTTTTGGCAAGGGGCAAAAAGCTGAGTTTGATAGCTAGGTCAACCTTAACTATCTAAGGTAAAGGCAAGCAGATCAAAAGTTCAAGGTTGGGACCAGAGAGGAGACTAAAAAGGGTGCTTGCCATCAAGTCTAATGACGAGTCTGAACCCCAGAACCTTCAGAATAGAAGGACAGAACTCCTGAAAGTTGTTCTCTATCGGCACATGTGCACTGTGGCACACACACAAGACACACAACCATACACACACACAACACGCACAACTACACACACACAACATGCACAACCACACACACACAACACGCACAACCACACACACTACACGTACAACCACATACACACCACGCACAACCACACACACACACCCCATGCACAAACACGCACAACACACACAACCACACACACACAACATGCACAACCACACACACGCACAACCACACACACAAATATAAATGCTTAAAAAGAATGCTAAATCTGTCAAATATCGGGATTACAGTGTGGTAAACCCTTAAACCCAGCACTCAGGAGACAAAGGCAAGCAGATCTCTGTGAGTTCAAGGCCAACTTGGCCTACATAGTGAGTTCCAGGACAGCCAGAGCTACATAGTGAAAGCCTGTCTTGAAAATAAATAAATAAATAAATAAATAGAATGTTACATGAAGTTTGTTGTCATCCTCAGCTGCACAACGAATTCAAGGCCAGTCTGGGCTACAAAAGACCCTGTTCCCCACCCCCAATAATAATAGTTTGCAAAGTATTTGGTGCACAGTGAGCATCTGTCTGTAATGATAATGGCCGTGGTGCCAGGACTAGAGAGGAAATGCTTGCGGGACTCAGTAGGGATCCACGGATATATTCTGTGGACGTAGTAGCCGAGTTACTAAACTCCTCTTACGTATTTCCTTCTAATACCAGGATTACTGTTATGTAAATGAAGGATGGTGGCCAAGTTACCTCTGCCTAGCAAAGAGTGGGAAGGATCCTGTAGTGATTCGAATGAGAAGGCCGCACCCATAGGCTCATACATTTGAACGCTTGCCTGCCTGCCACCACATTCCCCACCATGATAGTTAAGCACTGGTCCGTGATAGTTAAGCACTGGTCCTCTGAAACGGTAAGCGAAGCCCCAGTTGAACCCTGCCTTTTATTTTGTAAGTTGCCTTGGTCATGGAGCCTCATCATAGAGCTAGAACAGTGAGAAGAGACCTGAAGCCGCCCCTCTATCCCAGAAGAGCACTGTCATCTGATCCCAGAGGGGCAGGGTTGAAGACACTGCCCTCAGCAGGGAAAAGGCCCTGCAGCTTGGGGTAGAAATGGCGGTCTCATGTGCACAGAGAGTTCCCCTTTCCAGTGTCACTTACCACCTGCACCCCACACACTGTAGTCATCACCAGTTCTTTCTGCCATGCCCTGTGTCTGGTCATGGTCCATTCTTGGGGGCATCTTTATGAATAGAACTTTTCATTACAAGCACAGAATTAGAAAAGAGGCTATGAGCGCCAACATTTAAAAACATTTTATATTCTCACATTGCCTATTATCACTCCTCGGACTATAGGGTTCTTTATTTTATATTTGGAGTTATTGAAGTGAATTCAGATATCACGCTATTTCCCTCCCTACTTTATAGGCCACTGGAAGCACCCCCTTCTTACACGCATGGCGTCATCACGCCTTGAGGCTCACACCCGACACTATCAAGAATTCACATTCAGATATACCTAAGGGACTCAAGATGCCTTCTTAAAGCAGCTTTGACTGTGGAGTGTGGTGACAGAGACCTGTTTGCTCAGCATTTGAGAAGCAGAAGCCCCAGGGCTGGCCTGGTCTATATAGCAAATCCCAGGCGAGTCAGGGCTGCTTAGTGAAACCCTGTCTCAAAGCAAACAAGTAAGTAAAGACCACCTGAAGACAACACGTGTTGCATTTGGTCGTTGAATCCAAGTCCTTCTGATTCTATAGGATTGTTTTTCCTCCCCCTTCCGTTTTGTTTTCTTTAGACAGTGTCTCCGATAACTGAAGGCGGCCTTGAGTTCACTGTATAGCTGCTTCTCTTGCCTCCGGCCCCCGAGGGCTGAGGTTACAAAGTGTGCACCACTACCCCCCCCACACACACACACACTCCCTTCTCCCTCTCTCACATCATTGGCTGAGTGGATGAAACAGATCATCTTATCCCACATGCCATCCCATACTGGACCAGCTGGGGGCTTCCCCCTCCTTGCTCAGCTCCTCACTTTTCCTGTAAACTCATGGTTAGTTCTAAAGACTCAAGCAGAGGCAAGTCCAACCGCCTTCAACCCCTTATCTCTTCGTTCACCCTTCACACTCGGCACTGCACCCCAGACAGCACCTCCAGACCTAACTACAGCTGCTTTACTTTGAACACCCCTTCCTCTCGCTGTCCGCTCTTGCTCTCGCTGCCGGCCTTGGCTACATTTAGCCAGGTTGGGTTTAACTTTTCTTCTAGGAAGTGGCTCAGCTGCCACCACCATCCACCCTGCCCTTCCCCCATCCCCGGCTCCTTTCTTGTGTGGGGCAGTCCACCCAAAACTGTGTCGTTCCACCGCCCCAGATCACGGATTTTTTGTTTGTTTGTTTTGTTTTTCAAGACAGGGCTTCTCTGTTGTAATTTTTTAAAAGGTAGCACAAAGATGTCATGTGACAGAGCTCAGGTGGAGGGGTTTTATTGGGGGAATGTGAATGTGAAAAGCGGGGAGGGGAGAGGGGAGACCAGCCTCTGGGGACAGGAGTGGAAAAAGAGAAGAGAGAAGAGACAGACAGACAGACAAACAGACAGACAGACAGACAGATGGAGATAGAGAGAGATGGGAGGTGGGCAGGGCCTTTTAAAAGGGAACGTAGTGAATGTGCACAGGAGGGGCTCTTAGTGGCCACAGCTGAGGACGTTTACCCCAAGGCCAGGCCAGTACAGATGCCTGAACACTAACATTCTCTGTATAGCCTGGGATGTCCTGGACCTCACTCTGTAGACCAGGCTGGCCTCAAACTCACGGAGATCCACCTGCCTCTGCCTCCCGAATGCCATCACCCTGTCTATTAACTTCCTTCTTTGTGCTAGAATATCACATTTGAAATAATATTGAATTTTATTATTTGAGAATTGCATTCAATATTGATCATATTCAGCCCCTCCCCCAACACCTTTCAGAACCACCCCATCTCCCTACCCACCCAACTTAACTGTTCTTTTTGTTTTTAAATTCATCTAGTCCAGTTTGCGTTGTTCAATACTCTTGGGTGTGGGGCCAATCCCCGGAGCATGGACTACCTACCAGGGGTCACACCCTAAGGAAAAACAACCCTCCGTCTCCCAGCAGCTATCAAATGCCAGCAGTTCCTCTGCTGGTGGCAGGACTCATGCCAACCCCCCTTCTCTTTATGCTGGGGATTTTGTCTGTCTGGAACTTGTACAAGCCTCATACATGCTTTCAAAATCCCTATGAGTTCGTGTGCTTTGCTGTGTGGGAAAACATGGTTTCCTGTAGTCATCCAGCTCCTCTTCCGTGATGATCCCTGAGGCTTGGGTGAGATGTAGATGTCCCATTCAGGGATGAGCACTCTGCAGGCTGACCAGCTGTGGGACTCTTTGTTAATTACCATCCACTGCAAGAAGCTCTCAAGCCGGGCGGTGGTGACGCACGCCTTTAATCCCAACACTCAGGAGGCAGAGGCTGGTGGGTCTCTGTGAGTTCGAGGCCAGCCTGGTCTACAGAGTAAGTTCCAGGACGGGCTCCAAAGCTACAGAGAAGCCCTGTCTGCTCTTTGAGTTGAGAGGAACACTGATCCAATAGTGGCACAGATGTTAGGAATACAATATAGGAGTAATCAATCACTTTCTGATTAAGGCCCACTCCATGAGATGGAACCCATAACTGACACTATCATAGGACCAAGAATCTGTGGCTCCACAGGGCATAGGCCCCAGCACTATTATTCTGGTATCTGGTCACAGTATTGAAAGGACCAATGCTGACTTACCCATAGCTTAGTGTACTGCCTTTTTATTTCATTAACCTCTTTATTGACATGACCTGGGCTGTGAAGAACAGACTGACCTTAGTATTCTGACTGTGCCAGCACAGTGCCTGGCATGTACCGAGTATTTCACCAGTGTTCACAGAATGTCCAAAACACATTCAACAGTGGCAATGGGCAGACAGGGCTGTGGGAATCTGGCAAGGTTTTAGAAACTTTTTCAGTTGGGGCTCTAGGCATAGCACCAGCACATGGTGGCCCCTGAAGCAGGAACTCAGAAAAAAAAAAAGAGAGAGGTTGCCTCTTTCAGGGAAAGGGTGGGAAATACAGAGGCATAGATCCCTTCTCAGGGGCCTTCTAGAACCCCAGCTGCCTGACCTCCTCTCCCCTGATGCTGTCAATATACTTCCCAACAAAACCACTGAGAAAGACTGAGGTACCTGTGCCCTGGGTATGGCTGACTGTGTCATCGAAAGAGACTGAGGTACCTATGCCCCAGGCATAGCTGACTGCGTGTCAGACCTGGGTCCTACTCCTCCACCTTCACAGATTTCTTCTCTATCCAACACAGGTGGGAAAGGTGAGCTTACTCACCATGAAAATCTGGGTTTCCCCAACACAAGGCATGAGGGAGGGTGGAGGGAGGGCCTTTCCACTTGCAGGAAGGAAGACTCCTTGGCCCCTTTCTAACTGCCTAAAGGTTTTGGAAGTTGGGTATTTAGCTCAGGGGTAGAAGGCTTACCTAGGAAGAAGCTCCTGAAAAATCTAGCCTCAGGCCCTCACTCTGGCCCATCCTTAGCTGGGATGGAGGTGGCTTTCCCTGCTCCCAGGCCCTCACTCTGGTCCAGCCTTAGCTGGGAGGGAAGTGTCATCCTAGTCCCATTTGGATGTCCCGAGAGCACATAATAACCATAGGTCCTAGTTGCCTTCAGTGGCCCTGCTTTTGTCTTCTAAACAACCACATTGAGGTGCATGTACAAACACACAATGAAACATGCTAGTTTGGGGGCTGGAGACATGACTCCCAAGTTAAGAGCACTTCTGGCTCCTTCAGAGGACCCAGCTTTAGTGCCTAGCATCCACATCAGACAACTCACAACTGCTTGTAACTCAGACTCCAGTGGATCTGACCCCTCAGGCCTCCCCTGCCCTTCTGCCCCCACGCACTGCATCCTCTTCAGCCTCAGGTTGCCACCAATTTGTTTTTTTCTACCACAGACTCCATTTGCCTGCATTTTATCTTTTTGAGTTATTGATGGAGACAGAGTTTCATGTAGCCCCAGCGGGCCTGGAATTCATTGAACAGCTAAGTCTAAGTCTGTCCTTGAGCTCCTAATCCTCCTGCCTCCACCTCTGAAGGGCTGGGATCACAGGTGTGCACCACCATGTCCACTACATTTGCTGCCTGTAAGTGGAATCCTACAATCTGCACTCCCCTGGGCTTCCTTCTGGGGCTCAGCATGAATCCCTTTTGATTTATCTATGTTGTTACAGGCAACAGAAGCTCACTGCCTTTTATCCCTGAATATAGTATGCCTTCTAAGGACTGTCAACTAATTTTAAGTGTGAAATAGCTTGAACGCTACTTTTACTTGTCTACTCTATTCTTATTCTTCCCACCCACAGTCTCCTAAGAAACTTTACTGCATTCTTATAAGTTCATTTGTCCCTAGAATAGAAGTGCAAGAAAGGAAAAAGTAAAACTAAAGACTAGGAGCTGAGGACATAGCTCGGGATGGTGGAATCTTCGCCTAGCAGGGAGTCGGAGGTTCCATCCACAGCATTCAGCACTACAGAAACCTCAGCCTGGTGGTGCATGCCTGGAATCCCAGGACTAGGGAGGTAGAGGCAGGAGGATCAGAAGTTCAAGGTCATCCTCAACTACGTGGTGAGTCCAAGGTCAGCCTGGATTACAGGAGACCCTATCTCAAAGACAGACAGACAGACACATATGTTCAGTGGGGAGAGAGGGTGGGCAGGATGGGAGGGAGAGAGAAAAGGAAAGAGGGGGAGACTGAGATTGTTTGCCTAATCATGTCTTATGTAAATGTGAGGTCAAAGTTCACACCCTATCTAGAGAGGTTGTGCAGATGTCTCATACCTTTCACCGTTCGGATTTTCTTTCTGTGACATCATCAAAGCATAGCGTGCCTCTTATGAGCCAGCTCCTAGGCCAAGTGCACTTGACAGAGGTCCTTCCTGAAGGCACTTGTCAGGGAGAAGGCCGATGACCTTGTGTCCACGCTGGACCAGAGTCAGAGAAAAGTCAGACTGGAGTGTGCATCACTGCGTCAGACTGGAGTGGACATCGCTGCTTCAGATAGGCCACTGCCATCTGAAAAGGCTTTTGGGGTTCAATCCCAGAAGGCCAAAGAGAGAGGTCATTACCTCAGGAGTGACACTTGATCTCTTCGCTTTTCTCCCATGGTGGTCCCCACAGTTCTTGCTCTTCCCTTCAGCTTGGTCTCCTTTTAGTTGGTCACCAGTACAAAGTGCATATTTCATTATCTCCGATGTTTACTGAACAGAATTTTAGGTTCATAATTGCTCATTTAAGAAGCCTGGAAAATGGTCACAACTTTATTTCCTTAAAGAACCAAGTAAATAAGTTTGTCAGCAGCCTCAGTAGAAAAAGGTTACCTAGGTTGCCAAACCACTGATTTAACTCGAATTTCCCCAGTGATCTAACAGTTCAGTGTGCTGCTTCAGCAGATTCAAGAGCCAGCCTGCTTGTGAAAATGCCACAATTTTTTGGTCCTAGGAAGTTTCCCCTTCAGGAAATTGGGACAAGCTGGCACCTCACAGAGCAGTCCTGGCTGGCTCAGGACCCCTAGGATTCTGAACCCTCTCCATGCCCTGTACATGAGTAAAGGGGAGCGGGGAGGACTTGAGGCCGATAGTAGAGGTGCCCGGGCATACGGAAGACAACACCCTGACACACACCTGCAGTCTCGGGTGCTCTCTGAGAACACTGTGTTCCCACAGCCGTGAAGCTAACATCCCTTGAATCTCAGCTCACACTGCTTACCATGGTGGGTGTGTGTGTGTGTGTGAGAGAGAGAGAGAGAGAGACTGTGTTTGTGATTGTAAAGACAAAACCCACCCCAGATAAAGGGAATGATTAACTGATTGATAGATGAGAGATGGAGAAATTGACAGGGAAGACTCACCCCAAAGAAATGCAACAGCAGAAAACCATGGCCACCTGAGGGCTTGCAGGAGCCAGGAGGCGCCTAGATCAGCACCGGAAGCGGGCTCTAGAGTCACAGAGGAGTAGCACTGCACCAAAGAGGCTGGTGGAGGCCAGGACGGGAAGGGATTCTCACCTCCAGTCCCTACAATGTGTACTTGGGGCCCCAAATACTAAGCACCCTGCTGGCCTGAGAGCTTGGGGGACAAGGTTCCCTGTAACCAAAGAAAGTGGGGAAAGAGGTGGAAGACAAGGAGACAAGAGCCACACTCACACTCCAGTTGTTTCTCCGCCTGTGTTTCCAGAAAGGAGTAACGCTGTAACACATAGCATCCGCTGTAAGTACAGGGCATGAGGATCACTAGCTGACCCCTGGGCAGGCTCATCAGGAGTTTAGCCGCTCTCCCCACCAGCACTGTCAAAGCCCACTCAGGAGCTGGACAGCAGCGGATGCCGGGACACTTTGGTGGGAACAGGCGAGATGTGACTTGAGACCACAAGGCTCCGACAACTGTTCCTCCTCACACTCACAGACACACACCACTCCTCTCACATCCATCTCCGTACTCAGATACGCACCCAGGAAGCACCCAGATCCACATCATCGGCAGTCAACCCTTCCTGCGTGCAGCCCAAACCTCTCAGGTGTGCTGTGGAAGATAAACGCGAGACAGATATGGAAGTATTTTGCAAGTTTATAACATGCCACTCGAGTAAACACTAAAACATCATGAGATCGTACTTACAGTCTGTATTTAGTTACGGGTGGAAATTGATAGTGATACCTGTAGGTAAAATTCATAAGATTCACAAGGCTAGAGACTCTGGGACAAGAAGAAGGGAGTCTTTCATTTGGAAGAAAAGACCATAATGACAGTTGTCACCTGTGACACGCTTGCTCAGCCCCAGACCCTGTGCTGGCCATTCTCTGAAGCAGGGTCCACTCAGTCCTTGGAGAACTTTTACATGACAGATGCTTCTTCACCCAGTTGCTTAATACATGTGCTTGAGATTGCAAGGCTGCTAAGGCTCAGAGCTGGGTTTGAGGCTGGAGGATGTCTGGCTCCAAGCCGCCACTGGATAGGGCATCTCTCACTCTGGGACGGCAAAGCCCCGATGGAGGGCACCAACTGGGATGTTGGTGGCCTCTGTTTTAATGCCACATTTCTTGAAGTGGTGCCAAGAAAAGGCTAACAAGTCAGGTTATATGGTTGTGCAGACCACTGGCGGAGGGGGAGCATGACTTGTGGCTTTCAGGCATCTATACCTCATTTTTGTCTAAGCCTCAGGAATGCAGGGATGTGTAGCTAATTCTGAAAGTTTAGGATTCATTTAACAAATTTATTGCACATCAATTCCATATGAGCCATAAAAATACTACAGCAATGCTGCTACTAAGACAAAACAAGATTCTAGGAGTCACATCACTAGCCAGTCTCTGGGCTCTTCACACAAGATACCACCTAGAAATCCAGCCAATGTGTAATTCTTTAATAGAACTTCAAACTATTGTTGAATAGAAGAAATGAAACTTGATTCTTTCATCCAGTCAACCCGTCAGAGCCTGGGCTTCTCAGACCAGGTGTGACAGAGACACTGCCATCTGTCTGGTGCCACATACCTTAGTGTGGTAGGAGGACTGATGGCTGTGGATCTAGATCCGGTCAGCAATGAGGTCACATGCCACTGGAACATTCAGCAGCACCCACTGACTCCCTGATGTGTGCCCAAGATCATGGAGAAATGGCTCCTCCAAAGCCAAGTGGAGAGAGGAGGGACCCCAAGAACACCCCTAGTAACAGGAGCCAGGGTTCCCAAGCAAGGGTCTCTCAATGTCCAGGGTGATGTTCCATGTTAGATTAGCCTCTCAGCAACTTACGAAAGTCCCAGAGGCCCCCACCTGAGCTTGAGGAGCAGGCAGAAGGAACTAGAACCGGCTGCTGCTCTCAGGGCTTGGGAACTGAGACTAGGAAGGGTCAGGGCGCAGGATAAGAGACAAGATGGGGAACTGGGTATCCAGCCCTTTAACACCTATGTAGTGCAATTAGTCAGGCTAGAGGACAGGGAGACTCCAAGGTGCTAACTGTGGAATCCCCACCACAGTCCTCAGCCTGCTCTCTCTAGGAATCAGTGCTTCCTGTGCAGACGATGCCGGAGAAGGGGAAAGAGGACACTACGCTGGGCACTAAATCAAGATTAATGAAGTCTCTGCTAGGATTAATTACTGTACTCCCTGAGATCTGGGAGCAGAACGTGCCCATGGCCATCCATATTGGCCAGTGCCGGCTCTGAACAGCATGGGTGGGATGTGGTGTGTGAGCACCCTCTGCCTACCTGAGGTCTGAAAGCAGCTGCAAAGGAAGGCCCCTCCCACAGCCCCAGTCACGGCTCTGCACGGAATCCATCCTTCATGTGTCCTCGTCTGCTACGCTCAGCACTCAGCACGGGCTGACTAGTCATGCACAGACACGGTTTACCCTTGATGAGACAAGAGAAGCCACTAGCCAGTGACCTGTGGATGACAGCCAGGGTCAAGCGAGGCTCTTCGGAGTCTCCTCCCATTTCTGGATCCTGACTCAATACCTCACCAAGGCTCCCCCGGATCTGAGGGCTAGTGGGATCTGAGTCTGAGCCTGGTCAGTGCTGAGGTCTGTGAACCAGGCCAGCAGAGTACGGTAGGTGGCAAGCCTGCAATTCCGGCACTCAGGAGATTAATGCAAGTGGACTGTGAGTTCCAGACCAGACTGAGACATCAGAAAAACAACTGACCAGAAGCATTGTGAGGAACAGCCAACCATTTCTGCTGGCCATCAGCTGGCCCAATGAGCGGTCAGATCAGCAAAACAAACAGGCGGCGCCCATTCATCTCCAGTGCCTTTTACATCATCCCTACCGATGTCCAACCACCGTGTAAGAGTCCTCCATTGGGAAACAAAGTCATGGCCCTTCTCCCTCACCTTTGAAAACAATCTGACAGAGACTTTGGGCACAAATGAGACCCAGAGCAGCCCATGACCCACCGTGGGTCAGAGCCGAAGGGAAGCAGGATAGCTCTTCTTGCCTAGGAAGGCTCACAGCTCCTGACTCCAGCACCAGGGTCACAGCACACATCTGCCATAGCAGACCCACTTTCAGCAAAGGTGAGTCGGGTCAAGAGGACTGGCTCTGCAATGATTGGCAACTGAATTAAGCGGGTGTCTGAACAACGCACCCCAAGGAAACACTGGGTCGTGGCAGACAAGAAAAGCCCAGAGGCAGACATCCAGACAGAAAGGCACTTCTGCCCTGAGCGCCTCTGTGGTCCAGCAGGTCTTCCACTCCGCTGGTTAGAGAAACGCAGGTCTGAGGCCAGAGTCCACCAGAGCTCCCCACTGCCTCGTGTTCTAGACTGGGGCTGGAATGGGAGCCCCAGATGCACAAACCAGATGAAAGCAGATGGTAATAAACCTCACTTTGCGCTCTCTGCCTTGGAAAGTTAAGCTTTTGACTAGAATTGGGGTGCCCTACCTTAAGAGCGTCCCCAGGTACGCTGCAGATGCGAATGCAAACCATCTCTGAGTGAAAGATAAAATTAAAAAGAATGGAGGTGGGGGCGGGGCTCAGTGGAGCTGCTCCACTCGCTACACTCACTGGCAGTCCTGGTTCAGTCCGAAGCACTGCGCAGACCAGGAGTGGTGGCAAATGCCTGTCACCTCAGAAGGCAAGGCAGGATGATCAGAAGTTCAGGGTCATCCTTGGCTGCATAGAAAGAAAGAAAACGCAAACAGCACTTAGCACAGAGCTGAAGAAAATCAAGGACTGGGCATGGCGACTCCTGTCTGCAATCCCAAGACATGGGAGGCTGAGATAGGAGGACTGCCACGAGCTCAAGGCCAGCCTGGGCTACACAGTGAGCGCGTGGTAAGCCAGGGCCACACAACAAGACCCTGCCCCCCCCCCAAAAAAAAAGAGGGAGGAAGAGGAGACAGTTAAGGGTAGAGGTTCTACAGCACCGTGAGGAAGACTTGGCAGGAACAGAGCTCCCGCCTCCCCTCCCCCCCCACATGACGGACTGAACTCTAAACTGTCAGCCATCACAATTAGATGTTTCCTTTATAGGAGTTGCTGTGGTCATGGTGTCTCTTCACAGCAATAAAACCCTAACTAAGACACATGCATACATATAAAATAAATTTTAAAAATTCAACGCTTTCTGATCACGGTGGTAAAAAATATGATGGCAGGCAGAATCAGAATAAGGAGTCAAAGACTCAAAGGATTCCGTGAACAAGAAAGTGCGTATTTAACTGGAATTACAATAGGGGGAGGGGAGTGGGAATCCTAGGTGATTTTTGAGGAGAGAAAGGCTGAAAAGATTTCCAGAGGTGATAAAAGATATCAATCCAGACATCAAACTGCCAACAAATCCTAAATAAATAGAAATTCAAATCCAGACACATCATCTAGAAACTTAAGAAAACTGTCTGCCTAACATAGAGCCACCCATCAGAGGACAGCCCAGGCTCCAGGAGTTTTGCCTACCAGATGTTTGCCCATGAGGAAGTGTTGCCATCCAGATGTTGGCCCATGTGTAAATGAGTGAGAGCTTTCTTCCCTTCCTCGCCTGACATCTCAGCCTAGGTTGGGATGCAGGGAGTTAAAAGAATATTTCTGGGATGAGGAACTAACAAACGAGCTGTCACACAAGCGTAGACACGGGCCTAGATTTATTAGACACTAATACATCACTGGGAGGCAGGGACTGAATGAGCCGTACACATTATTCATCCTTGCTTAGAAACTAAAATGAGATGCCTTTTAGAGTAAACAGTAGGCTGATCACACACATGACATGAGTTCAATCCCTGTGCCCACATGACAGAAGGAGAGAACCAACATCCACAGGTTGTTTTCTGACCTCCACACATGCACTGTGGCATAGCAACACCCTCTCTCACACATGCACACACACGCACGCACGCGCGCACACACACACACACACACACACACACACATGCAAATGAAAGGTTTGGGGTGTGGTCAGTAGCAGGTTCAATCCCCAATGTCAGGGTATTTTAAAAATGAAAAAGAGCTGGGCATGACAGCAAATGCACTTGAGAAGCTGGGCCAGCCTGATCTACATAGCATGATTCCATCTTTTAAGAAAAAAAGAAAATAGGGGCTGGAGAGATGGCTCAGCGGTTAAGAGCATTGCCTGTTCTTCCAAAGGTCCTGAGTTCAATTCCCAGCAACCACATGGTGGCTCACAACCATCTGTAATGAGGTCTGGTGCCCTCTTCTGGCTAGCTGTAAACATAATAAATATTTTTTTTTAAAAAAAGAAAATAGTAAGTAAATATGAACAATATAATAAAACCACGAGCCTGGAACAATGGTCATGTGCAAGAAAGAACCACTAATTTGTATCTAAATTCAGTGCAAACAAACCAAAACCCTATTGACTCTCATAGCTGTCCTCTACAAACAGTTTGAATGAGTTCAATTCAAGGGTCACTTTTCCTCCCAGAATGACCCAAACAAGACAGATGCCTCTGCGTTGCAAAGGGCAGTGCTCACCCTATCCTTGGGAGGAGGAAGAGGCACCTCCATCTGAAAGGACACGTTGCTCTGGAAGGAGGCATAGTAACCTTGGGATGCCCTCAAGGCGGGGCCACTCTCTCCCTCTCCCCTGCTGACCAAGGCAGAGCCTCAGCCCCGCCCCCTTCACAGATTTACTACTCTGTCTCCACCACTGTTGCCAGCTGCCGCAAGTTTTCCAGCCTTTAATGTGTTTTCTACATCTGTACAGGATTTATTTGAGGCAGAGAGATTTATTTAGCACATTCACGCTCAGCAGAGAGGACAATCCCTTGCGGAGCTCTGATCTCATTTGCTGTTAGGAGACTGCTGGAGAGGGCTTGGCTGCCGGCAGGCATTGGCCGCTTCCTAGCAGGAGTGAGTGCTTGTGCACATTTACGCAGACGTGCACGGGCAGGTGTGCGGGCAAGTAAGCATATATTTTATGTGGATATACGGATGAATCTGAAAACGCAAGAGCAGAAACGTCATTTTCCACAGGCCCAGGCATCAGCCTGACACACGGGAGCATCTATGCTATGATGTACCCATGCACACGAGTGTAGGCGTGTGAGCTGTAATAAACTGTGAGTGCATGGGATCAGGCAGGTCCGCTCATCCATAGCCACATTGCTGACACCACAGCGCCAGCCACTGTCAACCATGGGACTCTTCATAGACATTGAACAAACCATCTCTCCTCAGCTGAAAACAGAACTCCCATGGGCTTAGGAGGAGACGCCAACTCTGTGCCCTGATCTCTTGGTCCTGCTTGCCTGGCTCTGCCTCCCTTGCACTCTGGTGACAGAGATGCTCCTCATGGTGCCTCTGTCCACCATGCTGGTTCCCAGCAGGACCAAGGTCCTCTCCCCACATGACAGGCCCTGCTCCAGGTCTGTCACTCCTCTGCTCCTGGGTATCGGCCCCTCCCGACTCAAGCAGTTCCTCCAAGCAGCACAGCCACGCCTCACAGCAGCTGGCCTAGGTCACTTCCATCACCCATGGCTCTTGGAAGAAACTTGCTCAGATCTTCCTTTTTATAAGACTGAATTTTAGTTTATGTAGATGTGTGTGTTGTCTGCATGTCCGTCTATGCACCACATGCATGCAGTGCCCCCCAGCGGGGAGGGGACCAGAAGAAGGCATCAGGTTCCCCAGAACTGGAGTTGCAGAGGGTTGTCAGCTGATACAAGTGTGCTGGGAATCAAGATGCACCCTCTAGAAGAGAAACCAGTGTCCTTAACTGCAGAGCTCTCTTTCCACCCTATCTATTTTTCTTTCCTTTTTCTTTCTATCCATGTATATTAGTACAGTGCTGGACAGCCAGCCCAAGGCCTTGTGCATACTAGAGAAACTATCTACCACTGGGCCATCTCCATACCCCCTTGCTCAGCCTTTGTATCGTGGTGGGTTCTGCTGTCTGTTTCCTTTTTAAAGCAGGTCTCACTATGTAGCCCAGACTGACCTAGAACTCCCAATCCTCCTGCCACAGCCTCCCAAGCGCTGGGATGACAGGTGTTTGCCAGCACACCTCGTCTTGCCTTGGTTGTTGTCTACGTGCCTCCTAAGAGAATGCAGAGAATCTAGGCCATTGCCTTCCTGTTTATTACTGGGTCCCCAGAGAAGTCATGTGAGAACCTGTTAAATGAAGATGGTTTATGTGATATGCATGATGTACATTAAGAAAAAAGAGGATGCAATGAATATCTGAGCATGTCGAGCTCATGAATTAGAACGAGCCTAATGACCACACATTCAACATACAGCTAGCTATCCATTCAGACAATGATAGCTTCTCATCTCCTGTGTGCCTTGCACACTAATAGGCCCTGTTCTCAGAAAACTTTTAGATCAGGAGAGGAAATACTCTACATAACCAGGATCATGCTGAGACATGAACACAGAGCTCGGACATATTTGATGACGGGTCTGGTAGAGTTGGAAGCACAGCAGAGATTGATGCTGGGAAAAGTTCCTTTGCACATGCAGCCCACGTGTGCACACACCCACACACAACACTGACACTTGAGGTCCTAAATTCCAGCTAGAAGTACTCCCACATTTTAGGATAAAACACGTGTGCTGTTTGTTGTTGTTTTCTGGTCTCCTTGCATCTCCCCTTTCCTCTGACCACCTCTCATCCCCAGGCAACCAGGTAAATAGGCTTACACCATCTAGGGGCTAAGGGACAGCTCTCCAGCTGGCCAGTCAAGGCACTTGACCGGCCATTGCACATCTCTCTCCAGGCTTCCTGCGAGTCAGGCACAGCCAGCTTACATCTCTTCCTTCAGTCACCGTAGCATTCTGGGCAGCGCCCACTACACCTCATTCATACCTAGGAAGACTGAAAGCCTGCCCCTAGTTCACCACACCAGGAAGCACCCCGCGTCCCAGCATGTTCCCTCCAAGGCCAATCTTACCAAGGCTGCTGCTTCCCAAAAGCCACAGCCCATGGATGCCCGGTCCCTCTCTTCCTCCACTCAATTTGGAGTCGGCTGTTGTCGCCTTTCCACAGATGCCCTCTGAGAGGTGCAGACAGGAGGCTCAAGGACCCCCTCCAGGGCTGGAGGCAACCACAGAGCACAGCATCCTCAGGTCACAGAGCACGCCACCATCCCCGGATGGGTCACCAGCTTCTCAAGGGCAGGATCTTTGCTGTGTATAATCTCCTTCCTGATACTTCCTGTGTGTATCTTGCACCACCTTCCACTCTAATCCCCTCCCTCAATTCATATTGGCAGGGAGCTCCTCGCCTTGCCTTTCTTGCTGAGGCTCAGTGCTTACACACATACATGGCATGGAATCCTACCCTTCATGACAGACAACTAGGCTTGGCTTTGCGGGTGTGATAGCTTGCATCAGACGAGAAGCTGTCCGAATTAGCATTTTAGCCTTGATCACAGAAGAGTTAGCAGAATGCATGGTATCAACACCTCTTCTCTAATACCTGAACCATTAGCTGTGCTGAGCTATGCTATGCTCTAAATACCGTGAGCATCCTGGTAAGGGAGAAAAGGTAAGCTGAGGAACACAGGCTACGCACTGCTTATAGAAAAGTCCAAACCATCCGTGTAGCGGATCTCGGCCACTACTACCTCTTACCTCACTTATTCGTCCTACAATGTGACACGCACAAAAAGTGTGTTTATGTCCCTCTTCCCTTGACCAGTAGATTGTGTGACCAGCAGATTCTGGCAGAAGACATGCTGTATGGTGAAGCTGCTAGGCAAGAGAATTTAATACATTCTGCCTTGTTCACACAGAACGCTCATTCTTGGGGTCTGGTCACCATGCTCTGAGGAAGCTCACACCACTCGCAGTAAGGAAATGAAGGCCCTAGCTGAGCTCCCAGCTCCCAGCCAGCACAGACTTGCTAGCCCTGTGAAGAACCTACTTGGAAATGGGTCTTCAGGGCACTGAGTATCAGGGATGAGCCACCCTCACGGAGCCCTCTCATTTCACAGGCAAAGCCAATGGCGGACTATTTTGGCCAGGCCATGAACATCATATGGTTTGTCATCAGGTACTCTGAAGTACCAGATAACCGGCACACTATAAAAGCCAGCGCCATCTGGCTTAGGAGGATGGACGGCAGAGTATCGCGATTTCAAGCGCACGGATGGAATGAGACTGGAGATGATTTCCAATGGGATTTTAGCTTTACTTGATGACTTATTTTGTGTTTATAGGAGACTGGATTTATGTAGTACTTGAACTGTTGCTTTGCTTTTGTCTACCTGCTTGCGTGTATGTATGCACATACATACATGTGCATGCAGTGGTCACAGAAGTGGGTATCATCGCTCCTGGGACTGGAATTCTAGATGGTTGCAAGCTGATATGTGGGTGCTGGGAATCAACCCCAGGTCCTCTGGAAGAGCAAACAGTGCTCCTGACCACTAAGCTATCTCTCCAGCCCCTGTACTGGTTTAAATGTATAGAAATTCAGACCAGTATTAAGAGCAGGCAATAAATCAATGTTTGCATACGGACCTAATTTAACTTTTTAAAAAGTATTTCATTTTTCCTTCTGTTTTGCTTTTCTTTCTTCCTTCTTCCTTCCTTCCTTCCTTTCTTTCTTTCTTTCTTTCTTTCTTTCTTTCTTTCTTTCTTTCTTTCTTTCTTTCTTTTTTCAGTGCTAGGGATCAAACCCACAGATGCTAGCATGGAAGACTTTGGGTTTTTTGAGACAGGGTTTCAGGTAGCCCAGGCTGACCTTGAACTCCTGAGCCTCCTGCTTGTAGCTCAAGATTATAAACACTTATCACCATATCAAGAAAGTTTATTTCTTGGAGCAAGGTTTCAAGGTTTCACTCTCTAATCCAAGCTGGCCTTAAACTCTCAGGAGTCCTCCTGCCTTAGCCTCCCAAGTGCTGAAACTGTAAGTATCAGCCATCATGCAGCTGTGGTGGTTTGAGTGGAAATGGATCCCATAGGTTCACAGGGAGTGGCCTTATTGGAGGAGGTGTGTCACTGGGGGTGGGCTTTAAGGTCTTAGATGCTCAAGCCAGGCCCTTTGTGACATTCTCTTCCTGCTGCCCGCTGATCCAGATATAGAACTCTCAGCTCCTTCTCCAGCACCATGTCCGCCTACGAGCTGCCTTGCTTCCCACCATGATGATAATGGACTAAACCTTTGAACTGTAAGCCACCCAATTGCATGTTTCCTTTATAAGAGTTGCTGTGGTCATGGTGTCTCTTCACAGCAATAGAGCCCTAGCTAAGGCACTGCCCTTTGCTTTGTTTTTAAACAGGATCTTGATGTATCGCCCAGACTGGCCTCAAGTTCACAAGCTCCTGAGTGCTGGACTCACTTTGCCCACGGGCACAGGTACCCCTCGGGATTTCCTCCCCTCCTGTGCCTTCTCTCCCAGCTCTTCTGTCACAGCTCCCCGAAGGGGACGCCTCCTGGAGCCAACCTGTTCTTAAGCCCGAAGCCCATACCTGCCAGGCGTTTACTGGTAATTTCCACGCAGATACTGCAAGGGGATGGCTGTACCCACAATGCAACAGTGTGGAAGGAGTTCGGATAACAGGGTTCAGTCACAAGAGCTCTACTCTCATGAGTGAACTGAGGCCCCAAATTCACTGCCCCTCACTCTTCCCTTGCCTTTCTCAGCCCTCCACCACAGGACAACAGAGCCCCCAACAGGTTGCCAGCACCATATTCCTAGACTCTGTGGCCTCTAGAACTGTGATCCAAACCAATTCTCATTCATGATAAATTGCACCATCTCTGGCGTTGTTACTACGGTGGAAAGCAAGACAGTTGCCCAAGAGGCACCTCCAACTCAGTCGTCTGTTCTGAGGTTTAGGAATTGTCCCCAGGCTGCCTTTTCCCTTCTCTCTCACTCAAACCTGGTTATTAAGTTTGGTGCGTTATTCTTCCTAATTATCTCTCCGATGCAGACTCCGGCTCCCAGTGGTCCAGGCCCGCATCATTTCTTACCTAGATTCCACAATTATCTCTTAACTGCCCTCCCTGCTGTCTACGCCACTTCTCTCGGAGCAGGAATCAGATCTCTGCCCAAGCGAGATTTCCGAAATGCACGTATGGTCATATCCTACCTGCTTAGTGGCCTCCAGTAAGATCCATGTTGGCCCGGCATTCAGGATGCATGGGCACCTGACCAGCCACACCACACCCCAAGCAGCTCCTTCCTCAGTTTCTCCTGTGGTTCTCTGGAACACCCTCTGTTCATCAAGAGAGTGCTGCTCTTCCTGCAAGACACATCTCATACATCATCTCCTCTCCGAGACCACCCACCTCCTTGATCTGGCCAGTGGTTTGCTCCCCTAAACTTCCTCTTCCTGAACTTAAGCAGGCTCAGTGTCCTCAAGATGCCTGCTGTAGAACACTGGAGTTTGTGGCTATCCATGTCGGCATCCCCAACCCGCCAAAACAATAGGCTCCATCCATTGTTTTGCTCAATAGTAAGCTTCCTAAAATCCATCTGAAAATTCGGAGGATTCCAATGTTTCTAGGCCATTACGTAATTGTCGCTGAAGTAGGGAACAGGAACGCACTGGTGCCTGCCTCCTGGAGCTGGAGCTAAGAGGTTCTGCCCTTGCGACCTGTGTGAGCAAATCTGTCTCTCTGTGGTACAGGTAGCAGTTACATACACTGCAGAGGTAGCTAATATCAGGGAAAAAAAAAAAAAGAAAGGTGGTAGAAAGTACACGTGAGGGGCAAGGAAAAGAGACTCCCCCCAAAAGCTCAGCTGAATTCGCCGTTGTCAGTCCTTCCATACTTCCAAACTTCTTCCTGGCCCCTCTCTGCTTTTCTCCATCTAAAAGCTGAAGAGACTTTCAAAGCCCATATCAGACTCATAGGTGTCCCAGTAGCAAGACTGAAGGCCTGTAGAGTTGCAGACAGTAGGGTAAGTGCTGCGAAATACCACGCCCTCCCCTGAATGCTGGAGGCAGTGGACAGGGAGGCTTCTGTCAACTCAACACAAACCATAACACGCCTAGGAAGAGGGAGTCACTGAGAAATGCCTGCACCAGATTGACCTGGGAGTATGTCTGTGGACATTTTCTTGATTAATGACTGATGTAGGAGAGCCCAGCCCACTGTGGGCAGTGCTACCCTGGGCAGGTGACCCTAGATTGTATAAGAAAGGCTGAGCCAAGTCACGGGGAACAAGTCATAAGAGGCAACTTTCCTCCATGGCCTCTGCTCCAGTTCCTGCCTTGAGTTCCTTCCCTGACTTCTCTTTAAGATAGACTCTAAGCTATAAGCTGAAATCAACTCTTTCCTCCCCACGTTGCTTTTGGTCATGTTTGTTTTTTTTTTTTGTTTTGTTTTGTTTTGTTTTTTTGTTTTTTTTTTTTTTGTTTTTTTTTTTTTATCACAGCAATAGATAGCAAACCAGACAGCTGGGCTTAGCCGCAGGGAGCTGAGAAACTGGATATTAGCTCTTAAGTAAAGAATAATCATCCTACAATCTACAGACCCAGAGAGGCTGGAGGGAGGGAGAGGACACGTGGATCTCCCCGGGAAGGAGAAATAGAATAGATTTCGCAGGTAGACTGGGGGTAGGTGGGGATGGGAACAGGAGGGATCAGGTAGGGGGTGCGGAGGGACAGGGAGAGAGAGTACTGGGAAAAGACAAGTGAATTTGGGGAGCATTTTGACAATAAGGCAGAAACCTAGGCAATGGGAACCACAGGAATCTATGAGGGCGACCCTAGCAAAGACTCCTAGTAATGGAGGACACAGAGCCTGAACTGACCATCTTCTGTCACCAGGCAAGGCTTCCAGTGGAGGGACAGGGACACCAACCCAGCCACATAACCTTCCACCTCCAATCTGTCCTGCCTACAAGATGGGCTGGGGTAGAGGTAGTTCAGAACTGGTGGGAGGGGCCAAACTATGACCCACCCCAGCACTGCCTAGAGGGCCAGGGCCCCGAGGCTGGACAGCCCAGAGACCTAGGAGAGAACCAAACATGACTGGCAAAAAAAAGTCAATGAAATGATTCCTAATGATACTCCACTATACTCATAGGCTGGAGCCTAGCATCATCGTCATCAGAGAGGCTTCAACCAGCAACTGATGGGAGCAGATACAGAGACCCACAGCCAAACATCAGGTGGAGATCGGGGTATCCTGGGGAAGAAGGTGAGGAAGGATTGTAGGAGCCAGAGAGGTCAAGGACAACACAAAAAAACAGCCTATAGAATCAACTAACCTGGGCTCATGGGGCTCACAGAGACTTAACCGACTATCATGAAGTCTACATGGGTCTGATCTGCATATATGTTATGGTTGTGTAGCTTGGTGTTCTTTTTTTAGGAGGTGGGAGGTTCCGAGACAAGGTTTCTCTACATAACAGTCCTAACTGTGCTGGAACTGGCCCTGCAGACCAGGCTGGCCTCAAACCCACAGAGATCCGCCTGCCTCTGCCTCCTGAGAGCAGGGACTAAAGGTGTGAGCCACCGCCGCCTGGCAA
Organism: Arvicola amphibius; assembly: GCF_903992535.2. NCBI lineage: Eukaryota > Metazoa > Chordata > Mammalia > Rodentia > Cricetidae > Arvicola > Arvicola amphibius. The sequence continues at coordinate 85,423,707 of NC_052058.2, forward strand.
TGAAGTAGCAGAGGATTGACCTTTTCACCTCCATATTACCACGCACCCTCACTAACCAACTGAACCACAGAAGCAAAGGCTTGCTGTTCTTACGGAACTAACAGTGTGAAAGCGGCCGGCTGACACTTTCGTCTGTGCTTGGCATTCTTTTCCTCCTACTGGATTGCTCCTCCAGCCTTAACATAAGGGAATGTGACTAGCCTTATTATAACTGACATGCCATGTTTGGTTGATATCCCTGAGAGGCCTGCCCTTTTTTTGAAGAGAAAGGAGAAATGGATCTGGGGTAGAGGGGAGGATGGGGTGGGAGAGGGACTGGGAGGAGAGAAGGGAGAGGAAGCTGAAGTAGGGATGTAATATATGAGAAAGAATAAATAAAAATAAAAAAATTTAAAAAACCTAGCCATCTTACCAGCACTCCTGGGGCCTGGGACCCAGTGGTACAACTGACTCCAGCAGGGGCCCTGCCCACGCCCTAATTACTCTAGCTGTAATCTCAGCAAGGTTATACATCCGGGTGCATCTGCCAAGCCCCTTCACACTCCTCCCACTGTACCCAGGTCAGGGCACCTTCCCGAGCTGCCTACAGTCCTAATCTCTCAGCACCCTGAGGCTACCGAGCCTAGCTCCTGACCCAAGGCTATCCAGGAGTCTAGCTGTTTGGTCAGTGACTACCGAGAAGCGGGGAGAGAGAGAAGAAAGAGTCCCTGGGGTGCGAGCCGGCAGCTGTGAAGCGTCTTCCACAGCCGGAATGGTGTCTCCTCTTATTTAACTGGAGAGTCCCCAGGGCAGGGCCCTTAACTCCTCCAGTCTCGGCAGACAGCACTGAGCACTCAGGAAAGGCTAAATGGAATCTCCGAGAGACTCCCACTGAAAGCCTTTCATTTGCCTCCCTGAGGGGGAAAAATAAAAACTCAGACAAAGTCGAGAATCTTCGAGACAAGCTAAGCCTCCGGAGCTCTCAACAGAACACACGGAGGAGGGCAGGCAGAGGGACCAGTATCTGGTAAGGGGCCGCGGGGCCTCAGACCACCAGACAGTTATTTGTATCAACACAGAGTGACACAGAACCATCCCCAGTACACAGGGCCAGTGGTCTCAACAAACAAACGGGCAGAGAGAGTGTCTTTACACTGTCCCAACAAGAGGCCAGGAAGCAAACCCGTGGAACGAAGCTCTTGCTTGAGAGCCACTGTGATCCTTCGGAGATCAAGTCTGAGCCTGTGACCTGCGTCATCAGCTGCTTCAGCAAGAAGCCAAAGAAGCAATTCAAGCACTGTACATTCAGTTTGGGGCCACAGAGACCAATTACTCCGTCTGCATCTCTGAGGTCTTGCCTTCTATACCATCTGGGTCGCTCTGCCCCATATCACCTATGTGGCTTCCATTTCGTCTCTCCTCAGAAGAGCGGCCAGCTCCCTGCTGCTACCTTCCACCCAGCTCAGCGTCAGGCCTCAGAAAGCCCAGGAAGTCAATTCAACTGACTAAACAATGTAGCCTTCTATTGGGAACGTCGAGCAGGTCATGGCTGTCCTGTGATAGATTCCTGAGTGCCTCTCTCCCTCTGGACTCAAGCAAGTACACATAGCGGGGACAGAGACCCCCATCTCCCTGAGGATGTGGGCTTCAGCACACAGAAAGTCATACCATAAGATGAGTCAGCCATAAGCGTGATCACTGACAGGCTGGACACTCAGTGACCAGCTGACTCAGTGGTTAAGAGCACTGACTGTGCTGGACAGTGGTAGCGCACACCTTTAATCCCAGCACTCAGAAGGCAGAGACAGGTGGATCTCTGTGAGTTCGAGGCCAGCCTGTTCTACAGAGTGAGTTCCAGGACAGGCTCCAAAGTTACAGAGAAACCCTGTATTGGAAAACAAAACAAAAGAGCACTGGCTGCTCTTGCAGAGAACCTGGGTTTGATTCCCAGAATCTACACAGTGCCTCACAACCATCCATACATCCATAACTCCAGCTCCAGCGAGGCCAGTGCACTCTCCTGCTCTCCACAGGCACCAAGCACGCACATGGTGCACACACACACACATCAAGGGAAAACCCCCATACACACAGAGGGTAAGGATGATTGCAGGACAGGATATAATTGCTCAAGGAGGCAGACAGACAAGAAGGCGGCCTCTAGGTCAAGGAAGTGAGCTACTGGAGTAAAGGAAGGCTTCCAGTAGGAAAGGAGATTTTGTCCAATCCTTAAACAAGCCCAAAGATTCCTAGACAACACTCCAGCCAGAAGAGCACACCTGAACAACAGCATGGAGGTGACAGAGCGTAACGTGGACTTCAACCCGCATATGGTCCGACCTGACCGAGGTGCAAGCCTTCAGAGGGTGCTGAGCACTGAGACATAAGGATGAAGAGCATGACCTGGCTTCCCGACAGGCAGAAAGCAAATCTGACCCAATAAACAAGCAATAGCAGAAATCAGGACCGTTCAACTAGCCAGCTAGATCCTGGATTCAATACCACCCGGCCTTTCTGCTTTAGGAGGAAAGGCAGAAATGAAGGATCAGAATGTAGGCCTTCAAGAGAGGTGCCATCACATCCACAGAACAGGAAGGGACACACCGTGAAGTAGAAAGGTAAGGAGGAAGGGTTTGGGGAGTAGCTTCAAACAGGATGCCCAGTGCTTGGAGAGATGGCTCAGTGGTTAGGGGAGCATTCTGGTCAAGAATGCTTCCTGCTCTTCCAGAGGACCCGAGTTTGGCTCCCAGCACACATGCACACAGCTGCAGGTGACTCCAGCTCCAGAAGGTTCTAGAGCATCGTGGATAGTACTGCACTGGATATGAGTGTTCAGAGGTCCCTTTTAGAAAGAGAATGCACGCAGAGCTCTGGCTACAGGAACCTGCCTTCGGTACCCTCCATCCCACCTTGGTCCCTTCCTCAATGTATTTGCTCCTAGCTGGCTAGCAAACTCTATCTTTGGCCTCTGTATTCTGACTTGTTTTTATTTTCAAGACAGGGTTTCTCTGTGTAGCCCCGGCTGTCCTAGAACTCACTCTGTAGACCAGGCTAGCCTCGAATACACAGAGATCTGCCTGCCTCTGCCTCCCGAGTGCTGTGATTAAAGGCGTGCACCACCTCTGGGCTCTGTGTTCTGACTTTGACTGTACATGTTTCTTAACATGTTGCCAAGCTTACCTTCTGTTCCCCAAGCCATGATATCCTGACACTCCTGTTGGCCCGACCCAACCCCTGCTGACTCTCTTGCCCTTCCACTGACTCCCCACACCTACCAAGGTGTGCGATCACTTAGAGAGACCAGATCTGCACCCTTCCACCCAAGGCTCCCTCAGCTCCTCCCAGAGACTAACAGTGCAAAGGATAGGAGAGGTTTCATCACTCAGTCAGATGCAGAGTGTTTAAACACACCCATTCTTGTCTTCAGGGTCCAAAAGTCCCCGTGGCTCCAGAAACCTCAGGTCTCAGGTCTCCTGGTACCCTACCCCTTCCTCACATCTATCTCCGGAATGGCGCTGCCTCATCTTACCTCAGCACCTGCGCACACGCCTACCTGGAGAAGAAAAAGTTGGGAAGCCTGAAAGCTGGGGTGGGGGGACATGCCTGCACCATTCCTGTCTAATGCCTCATTGCAAAGTGCACTGCGTGTTTTATTTCAATCCGCAATGAAGCATATTTCAGGGCAAATTTCCCATCGCCTATCACAGCTCTGGGGAAAAATGAGCATACATTTCCCCAGCTCCATTAAGTAGGGAAACAGGCTCCCATTGCCAGCAGGCATGTTCCCTGCGAGCACGATGAGGGATGAGATCATCTACATTCTTCTAGTCCTGGGCATGGGTGGCCGGGGAAGAGACTAACTCTACACTCTGGGGGCAAGTGCAGAGGCCAGGCCAACCTGCCACCGGGAGTGTCTGTCCAGAACACAGCCTGGTCCTTAGGGCTTTGGTCCATGGATCCCCACTGCTTCTCGCTGCCTCAGCCTGCTTTCTCCTCCCCATCCTAATCGCGAATAGACAGAAAACAAGAACATACTGCACAGTTTCTGTTCTGTCACCAGATGCTCCACGGGGCTAGGACAGAAGAGGGGTGACCTGGGCCAGGGCTCTTTACTCTCAAGTCAAGGATGAGCCATCTTAAAAACCACTCCTAATCTCTGTGGAGTGTAGACAGAGAAGTGCTTCTGTCCCGTCCAGTTCCTGATGCTGTCTGAGGCAACTCCCCCAGACCCTAGCTCTCTGCTCGCACCCCCACCCCGCAATTTGCCTCCTAAGACCGTGTCTTATCATGTAACCCTGGCTACCTTAAATCCACTATGGCATCCAGGCTAGCCTTGAATTCACAGCAGTCCTCCTGCCTCAGCCTCCCTGTGAGCTACCAGACTCGATGAAGTGTTTTAGTACTCCCTCCGAGCCCTCACCCTTCCGAGTGCTCCCTCCGAGCCCTCACCCTTCTGAGTGCTCCTCTACCCACGGCCCTTCTCCTTGCCCATCTGGAGGAGGTTGCCCTACTCCTTCCACAGAAAGCAAATCCAGATCTGGCAAGTCCCTTCTGTGTCAGTCGAGAAAACCCAAACCCTAATTCCTCTGTGCCCCACACCTTCATAGTGACACTGGCCCCTTCTACCCTGAGATTACCTGTGGCATGCTGGCTGTGGGTTCATGGTGGGCAGAGGCGGGCCATTCATCTTTACATCCCCAGCACTTAGCTATGTGCCTGTCCCTACTAGAGTGTGCAAGGACACTAAATAGATGACAGTGGACTCTGAGACCCTGCAAGGCCTGTGCCCAGACTAAAAGCCCTCCCCCCCTGGCACTCCTCAACACAGACTTGGTCTCCTTGTGCTCCTCAAACTCCCCAAATCCATCGACTAAGCTTCTCATGCCCATCACCAGCTGGGCATGTGGCTGACCTACTCAGCGTAGTAGCAGAGGGACGATGGGCAGAAAGGGGGCTCTGTGAACGAGCACCCCCACACCAACCAGAGAGTCTGGAGAGGAAGAGCCCTGCAGCCCAGGTAAGGTGTCAGACACCTTTAATTCCAGTACTCAGGAGGCTGAGGCAGGATCACGACTTTGAGGCCAGCCTGGGCTACCTAGTGACCCTACATCACAGAAGCAGGAGAGTGGAATGAGACAAACACATGCCTGTGTCTCCGCATCTCACATGTGTCTGTGTCTGCACAGCAGGGGTGTGCAATTTAAGAATGGATCGTCCCCCACAGTCATTCAGATCTAGAATGCCCCCCAACATTCTCATGCTGAACATCTGGCCCTCAGCTAATCGTGCCCTTGAGAGATGGCGGCAACTCTATGAGTATACCCCAGTGGAAGTCACTGAAGGTACGCCCGAAAGGGAGACATTAGGACAGAGCCTCTGCCTCTCCCTCCCTCCTTCCTTCCATCTCCTTCCAGCCACCATGAGGTGAGCAGCTTTGTTCTGCTATGTTCTCCTCACCATGATATGCTACCTTACCCAAGCCCAAAGCAATGGAACCAAGAGACCATGAAAACGTAGTGAAATAAACCTTTGCTCCTTCTAAGTTGACTACCTGAGGTATTCTGTCATGGTGACAGAAAGCTGGCGTATATCCCATTGATGTTTTCTCTTGGAATCTGGGTGGACACTCATCTTTCCTTCCCTTATCCCTCCCTATCTGCCAAGTTCTTGGTGCCTACCACTGAACTGAAATCAAATTGAGCAAGGGAAAAAAAATCGCCTTTTAGTCACACAACTAAGATATCTTAGTTACTTTTCTATTGCTGTGATGAAACCCTATGACCACAGCAAACTTATAAAAGAAAGCATTTAATTGGGCTTACATTTTCAGAGGGTTCGAGTCTGGGATGGCAAGAACAGCTTGAGAGCTCACATCTTAATCCACAAGCCGGAGCAGGAAGGGGCACACTGAGAATAGCATGAATTGTTTGAAACTTCAAAGCCTGCCCCCAGTGACACGCCTCCTCCAACAAGGCCACACCTCCCAATTCTTCCCAAACCGTTCTACAAACTGGGACCAAGTATTCAAGCATATGAGCCTATGGAGGTCATTCTCACTCAAGCTGACATAGAGGCAGCACATTCCTAGAATGGGGACAGTAGAGACAGTGGGGACAGTGGGTAGCATGGGCCTGCTCTACACCATAACCCACTTGGGTCAGAACCTCTCCGACAGTGGAGGCCAAGCATGTGGGCTCGCACTGGTGCAATAAGCCTAGCTTTCTGGTCACTGTTGATCCTGATAGAGTTCCTTGCAGAGCAGAGCTCAGAAACCACTTCTACACTCCAAGCTTGGCATACCACGTCATTCTGTCTGTCTCATTTGTCACCTGTCAAATGGTCTAATGTGAGCTGCCGTCTCCCCCTGAGCCTGCTCCCAAAGCACCCTAAGGTTTCCCACATTCCTTAGCAGGGATGACCCAGTGGGAGGGCATAGCTCCAGCCCAGAACAGGTCAGACTGTATGCATGAGAAGACAGTCTGGTTCTCCCTGGGTCTCCTGTGAGGATATTCTGCCCCAGCATCCTTGACAGGACCCAGCTAGTGAAAGGAGAAAGATGTCAAGTTGGGGATGAGTGATAGGCATAGAGGGATGTGGCTATAAAGTCCAAATCCCAAATCGCATTATCCTCTCTCTTAAGCAGACATTACTCATCCGCCTCCCACACCCACAGCGGTACACGAGACCTCGAGGGACAGGAAGACATATTTGGTTGCAGCTGGAGGACCTCAGACTAGAGAGCAGAAAGAATTTCCTAACAACAGAAGATGGATGCTGTGACGGTCAGAGATGGATGGAGGCTGAGGATCTCAGCCCTTCCTCCGCACCTCTCCAAACTGACGGGAGGCCTGGAAAGGGGTGTCCAAGGGGCCTGTTCGCCCAGCCCCCAGCAGTCATGGGAGATGTGACGGCAGTGTGGCAGAGCGAGCCAAACAAAAAGTCAAGGACATGTACATTCTTCACAGGGTCTGGGACTCTGTTGCGGAGTAAATGCTTACTCACAGGAGCCACCCACAGGGTCATACGCCCAGCAGGGAAGCGTCCTACAGTCCACCGAGAATATAGCTGCTCCCCTGCCTGCATCCTTGGGTCCTCGGAGGTCTTAGTAGTCAGAGAAATAGAGACAGCTAGACTGCTCTAGGTCCCCTGCTCCCTAAGGAGCCATTAGACATGTGTATGAATGTGCCCATACACTCCTAGTGCATTTGCGTGCGCATGCGCGCGCACACACACACACACACACACACACCACACTCACACACACCAAGGAACAGCCAGCCCTCCGAAGCACATTGTGGCTGTGGCTATGGCTGTAATTCTATCCTGGGATCCCAATGACATCATTTCCACAGGGTCAGCGGAGAATGGAAGTGGGAAGACTTGGGAGCCGGGTGAAAGAAGAAACCAAGAGACTGCAGCAGATCTGTGCCAGTGTTACGGGGTGACATCCTGCTAGGAGAAGCCCTTCCTCGATGGCATAGCCAGACTGTTTAAGGAGGTCTTAGCACCAAGGGGCCAGCTGTCATACCAATAGAATTCCTAGTTCTCCTGAGAGTGGCAGGGAGAGGGAAACCCAAGAGTCTGCACCCACCAGGAGAGCGACACCAGACACCTGAGTACACAAACCTGCTGGAGGCCTAGCGAACACTCCCTCAGGAGCAGCGAGCCTTAGTCAGCATCCATTATTCATCTCCTCACCCTAGTCAGAGGCAGGGATGTGGAAGAGCAGCAGCTGGGGCTGGGGCCTGTACTCAGGCTCTCTCCACTCTCCTGCAGACGCTCAGCCATCACACACACCATATACACACACCCTCCCACACACACCATACATTACACACACCGCACATCACAAACCACACACACAACACACACCTTACACACACACATACCACATACACCACACATACCACACCACACACATCATATACACACCACACACACACCACACATATCACACACACACACAGTACCCACCCCTAGAAAGTACGTGTGAGAGCCACATGGCCATCACCCCAGTGAACAGATGGTCGCCAAGTCACAGGCCAAGCTGAGATGGGACATGTGAGCCTCACAATGAGCCTTTCCAAGGAAGGAGAAAGTGCTCACCCTGCTCAGTTTGATAAACACATTTGGTGGCAGGCTGAGGTAACTGAGGCAGCTGGGCAAAAGGCACCAGGCTGCTTGTCCCTAAATAAGACTTCCACTGTCAACTCAGCCATAGCCACGTTTCGAGGGATCCTTCTTCAAAAGAAGCCACAGAAGCATGGGTTCTCAGAGCCAAGGGAGCCAGCCCCCAAGTGTGTGCTCTCAGAGCGGCCGGAGTCAATCCCACAGCATCACAAACAAATGGCCACCGGCCTCTGCTGAACTCTGCCCAGAGCAAAGGTTCACACCTGCAATGGCAGGTCACACCCGGAAAGGAAGACCACGCCCATAATGGTAGGCCACGCCCACGGTGGCAGGTCACCCCCAGTGAGCACACACGTCCACTGAGCATCTCTGTCCTGTTGGGGACCCGATGAGGCAACAGTTTCACAGCTGAAGTAGACGAAGACCTGGCTCTGTCGGACCACTTAGGAGTTGGTCAGATGAGGAACTGGAGAGATGGTTCCACTATTGAGAGCACCTGTTGCTTTTGCAGAGGACCTGGATTTGGTTCCCAGCTTCCACATGGTGGCTGTGATGAAACACCATGATGAAAAGCAACTTGGGAAGGAAAGGGTTAATTTGACTTACACCTCCATAGCTGATCATCACGGAAGGAAGACAGGACAGAAACTCAAACAGGTCAGGAGCTGATGCAGAGGCCATGGAGGAGGGTGCTGCTTATCGGCTTGATCGTTAGAGCTTGCTCACTTGCTCAACCTCTTTTCTTTTGTTTTTTTATTTTCCTGAGACAGGGTTCCTTTGTTAACAATCCTAGTTGTCCTGGAACTCGCTCTTGTAGACCAGGCTGGTCTCAAACTTACAGAGATCCACCTACCTCTGCCTCCCAAGTGCTGGAATTTAAAGGTGTGCACCACCACCATCTGGCTTCCTGTTTTGTTATAGAACTCAGTACCACCAGTCCAGGGATGGCATCACCCACAATGAACTGAGTCCTCTCACATCAACCACTAATTAAGAAAATGCCTATCGCCTGATCTTCTGATTTTCTCAGCTGGGCTTCCCTCCCCTGACTCCAGAGTGTGTCAAGCTGACACAAACCTAGCCAGCACAGGGTTCATAGCCATCCCTAACTCCAGTTTCAGGGACTCTGATGACCTCTTTGGACACCAGGTATGCACACGATGCATACACACACATACAGGCCAGATATTCATACATGTAAAATAAAACAAACAAATCTAAAACAAAAACAAAAGGGTGGTTAAATTAGCGGCCAGATAGCTTGTGTTCTCTGGACTTGGCAGGAGATGAGATGTGGGATCAATTTTCCTTATGGCTCAGAGCCGTAGGCCACAGCAGCAGAGCTGTGGGCCCAGCCTGCTCTCTGAGGCTCACTGTGTGCACTTGAACTGACCTCTGATTTGGGCAATGGTTCACAGGACCGGGCTTGGGAAATGGGCAGCCCTGGTATTAGGGGTTTGGGTCTCCAGTTCTTCCCTGTAATAACACATGCATGTAAGTCTTCTGTGCTGAGCATAGAAGTCTATTCCCCTTCCCCTAGCCCTACTCACCTCCAAAAACTAGTCTGGAGCGAGGTAAGGAGGGAGCCACCAAGCGTTATGAGTGGCTCAGGAAACCCTGCATACAGTGTGTTCCCCAACAGTCCTACCACACCCCGGGCCACTCCTATTATTTAGCCAGGCTTTTGCAGAGTGGTGCCTCCTGGTAGGAGGAGCCTGGAGCCTGCGGGGAGCCGGGGGAGGGCTACGCAGTGAGATACAGTTCCCAGGGATTGGAGAGGAGGATGAGGTAGGCATCCAAGTAGTATCAGGTACACTTGGCATCTCTGAGGAGAGCTCAAACACAGAAATACCAGTCTGAGGTAGGAGGTGCCTCACTGATGTCAAGATGTCAGAAATACAGTGCCGCCCTGCTACAGGGGCGGAAGGACACAGCAGGGGATAGCATTTGAGCCTCTTCCCCACTCCCACCCCTACAGCCCTGAGCTCTAAAGCTGCTGCCCACACCTCTTCTCCCAGGGAAGGAAGGCCATCACTCTGCCCCACCTACCGACACTGCAAGGCCTGGAATCTCCCTTCCAATGTCCACAGTCCCGTCTCCTCTTACCTAGCCTAGGTGTTGTGCTACATCATCCATTTTCTTCTCATTTCTGCTTCCATCTTCAAAAGTGGAAGTCAGCCAGTGACCCTCCAGCCGGCTCAGAAGCTGGGGCTGAGCGCTGTCCGTGGTGCTGAAGTTCCTGAGACCCAGCCATGGCTTGCCTTCAGGGACTGCCTGTACTGCAAGGAGCTACAGAAGACTCGGGAATGATGGTGTACAATCCAAGAGACTATTTACAGAAAGGAAGCTGAGGTGAATTCAAATAGAATAAATAGGCAGATGCCAAGACCACAAGGAAGGTAGAGTCGCGACTCACTGCTCACAGCTCCCTGGCCCTAAAACATGGTCACACAGATCCTTCCAGAGGAACGGGATGTGAGAAAAAAAACTCTGATAGACATTGCTTGCTGCTCAGAGAGCTGCTCACCAAAAGAAAACCACTTGAAGGGAAAAATTAAGAATATGTAGGTAACAAGATTTGTGGTAAGGTCCTACCTGGAAACAGGTCTGGTCACATTTCAAAGCCCAAGATCACAATTGAGAGTGTCTTAGTCACTGTTCTATTGCTGTGAAGAGACACCATAGCCAAGCAACTTAAAAAATAATTTTTTAAAAAAAATCCGGGCAGTGGTGGCACAAGCCTTTAATCCCAGCACATGGGAGGCAGAGGTAAGTGGATCTCTGTGAGTTCGAAGCCAGCCTGGTCTACAAGAGCTAGTTCCAGGTCACCTAGGGTTGTTATACAGAGAAACCCTGTTTTGAAAAACCACAAAAAAGAAGAAAAAAGAAAACATTTAAAATTGGGTGTTTGTTTATAGTTTCAGAAGGTGAGTTCACAACCATCGTGGAGTGCAGCAAGGCAGCAGGCAGGCAGGCACGGTGCTGGAGCAGGAGCAAGGGCTATTGTGATCTCCAAACCCACCCGAGTAATATGCCTCCTCCACAAGGTCACACCTCTTAATACTTTTGTAATGGCTATTCTTGGCTGTCAACCTGTCTACATCTGAGACTAATTGAAAACCAAAACATGGAGGGATACATCTGTGAGGGATTTGGTTAATTTGAAGGGGGAAGATTTGCTTCCAATCCAGATCTTTGAGGTGGGAAGACACACCTCTAATCCTAGCCATATCGGTTAGTCTATATAAAGACGTGGAAGACGGGAACTTCAGTCTGGCTCTCACTGCAGCAGCAATCCATTCCTTCACTGGCATTAGAGCCTACTTCTTCAAGATCCTGGCATATCCTGAAGACCAGCTGAAACATCCAGTCTCATAGACTGTACAACTACTGGATTCTTGAACCTTCCATTCATAGGCAGGCATTGTTGGATCAGCTGGATCACAGCCTGTAAACCATTCTAACAAGTCCCTTCCCCCTTCCCACATGTATACATAACATACGTATGTATGTGTATACATACATATATCTTTATATACACACATATATTAATCTCTCTCCATATGTGTGTGTGTGTTATATGGTTAATATGTATATATAAATACACAAACACACACATATATTCTGATGTCACTGAAAATGTCTCCAGGGTATATATAATATTATGTTAGATACGAATGAGCTAAACCTGGCCAAGGTTCCAGACTAGAGTTCCTAATAAATGAATCTAGAAGCCATGCTCTTCTAAAGTTCTGGGCTCTTCGCTCTCCCTCCAGTGTTGAAGGCACAGAACCGCAGCTTGTTGACAGAGCAAAAGTTCTGCATGTCTAAACAGACCACACGCAAAAGGAGAGGAGATGTGAGCAGACCTGCCTACATGGGACAGGACAATCTGCATGTCCTTGGGACAGGCTTTGTTTCATGACTGAAGTCTAGGTGCCCAAGCACACCCTCACCTACATATCAGTCTCCTCAGAGTAACATCATGGCATGGATAAAGGACCCCACCCTGCCAAGCCTGTGATATCCAGGACTACCCCCCATTCCCTTCTCTTTTTCTGTCTTCTTACCCCTACATCTCCCCAACACCAAGGATGTTGTTTGAAGAAAGCTAACTAGCTGACAGTTGTGCACACGTTCAATTCTCCCTAGCATGTCTACATACACACTCAAGCCATGCTACAGAGAGCTCGATTATCAAGTTTTCCTTCCCGAGTGCCTATCCTGCCTCAAACCTTCTATGGAGCAAGACAGCCAACCACCTGCTTGGTCTTCTGTAACAGCATCTGAGTTTAGTGTCTGCCAATTCCTCTTCAGATGCCCAATGCCTTTCATGCGATAGATTTGTCACTAACTTTCTGACATCATAAATTATCTGTGCAGGTGCACAGCATGGGCTTTAGCAGTGGGGCAGCTGTGCATCCTTGGCCCTTTCAGTATCTGCAGGTAGAGCCATGCACACAAGGAGCCTGGGACTACTGGCATCAATAAAAAGAAATCCCAAGGACCCCCAGAGAGCACCTGCTGATCTAAACATAAACTATTCAGGGCTCCCTGAGAGGACAGCAGCACAGGCCACCCAACCCCACACCCTCAAAGAATCTGCTACCCTTGTCCCTGGGTCCTAAACATGAATCTCTGTCTTCCCAGTCTCCAAAGCCAGTAGCCCCAGTGCCCCCCATCACCAGCAAGTAATACAGCTCTCAGACACCATATTTATATCACAGCAGGACAAGAGAGCAAAGGTGTCACTGGGCTCAACTGATATGACAGCCACAGGCAGCCACATGTGCCACGGGGAGATGTGAGCCGGGGGTGGTTGATGCTAAGAATCTCACTGCCGAGAGGACCCGACATCCTCCTCTTGCAGACATCCAGACAGCGCTGACCTCAGCCGCAAAGCAGGAAGAGATTCATGGACTTGTCTGGGGAAGACCCTGGGAGGCCATCGCTGCCACTGCTACCATGCCAGCCACCTCCCTCAGAAATGCTCTCTCTGCTTTCCTGAAACATCTACTACACCCCTTTAGTCAGACGTCAGATTCCTTGGTGCTGTAAATATGGACACACTGCCTGACATCTAACCTACGCTCTGCTGGCTGCCATTGGCATCCGTCGCTCGTGTTCCTCCCTGGACCCGGCCACTTCGGGACTCACCTGCCATGTGCATCAGTGCACAAAATCATGTGATTCCCTGATTCTGGGATGCTCTCCTCCAACTCATTTGCTCTTTGGGGTGAGTGGCAAATTCTAGAACTCCTCTCTTGGTATCTTGGATTAAAAACTACAGCTGGCCTTTGGAAACCTGTGTCACTTTCTGGGACTCTGGGAAAGTACACCGGGTTTTCTAGTTATATGTCCTCACTTACATGGGAGGAGCGGATACAAGGAGTAGTGGCACCTAGGGAGCCAGAGGCAGAGCCAGAAACTCGAGACTCCACAGGAAGATTCTGTCTCTAAGCTCAGCACTTCTGGGAATCCCACCCGACATAAGGGAAGGCTAGAGAATGCCAGAGTCCTCTCCGTACGCCTACTGTAAACCCTGTAGTTAATCAGTCTTGGTACAGTTTTTGCTTAACGTATTGCATCAGCATGGCCTCTCTGCTCTTTCTTTATCCCTATCATTCCCTGAATGGAGGGTGGCTGTGGAGACTGTTTCTTGCCTGAGTGAGTGAGTAGTAGAGACCTTTAGAAGGGAATCCCCTGAGACTGGGAGACGCTACAAAATCAGGGTCCCAGCCTCCAAGTCCTGGCTCCACCCCTGAGATAGGGACAAGGATCAATGAACTGTCCTCTACCAAACTTTGGGGACAGAAAAGAACCTTACCACTGTGGGGGAAAACAGGAAGATTAGGTAAGCCTGTCCTGCCAGAACAATTTCAGGAGCTCACACCCCCACCACTCCCCTCCCCTCCCACTTAGTCTCCCCCATCACTTCTGCCACCAAGGCAGTAAATGAAGCTCCAGGCTTTGGTCCCCACCACACAATCACTTACCTTCCACGGAACTACCAAGAAGCATGGCCCCAGCACGTTCTCTGAGTTTTCCACACTAAGGGCAGCAGCTGACCAAGCTCCCGGACCGGCTCCTAACAGCAGGTGGCAGCTGCCACAAAGGCCAGGGAGGTAGCAATGGCTTGTGGAGACCAGGGGTCCCAAGTCTACAAGGGACCACACAACTGCCAAGTATCCAAATCAGACCCCGGCCTAGGATTCCTGCCAGGAAGTGGCACATGGGCAGGGAAGGTTGTGTGAGACCAAGAGTCTCCTTTGACCTAGAGATAAGGTCTCAGGTTCGATTTCATTGTTCCTTTCCAACAAGTGTCAGAGGGAGATGTCACTGCCCGTGGGCACCCTGCCAAAAGCTACAGTGGTGCTTGTGTACATGTGCAGATCCACGCCTGAGAAAATGGGACTCTTTCCCCACCTACTGCCGCTGGGTGCATGAACCAAACAAGAATTTGCTTTCAGTGAAGCGGGCATGGTTGAGTCACTACAAGGGGCTGTTTCAGAAATATGTCTGTCTCATTTTAGAAGAAGGTCAAGAACTCCATGCCCCAGATCTGGGAGTCTCGGAGGTACCAGGGGCACATTCCTCTGTCCCCAAAGGATCACCCTATGGCCATGTGTCAATTTGTGTGATACAGGTCACTGAATGTACATGGATACCGATTCTTCACATATCCGGAATATCTGCAATGTTTGTCAATTTTGTCGCAATAAAGCCAAAAAATTAAAAATACTCTGTCCTGGTGAGGCTGCCTGCCTTCCTCCGAGTATTTTCAAGTTCACTAGTGAGAGACACACAGAAAAAAAAACTTCCAGAAGTGCACTGGGTACCAGAAGGGTAAGACTCAGGACCCCCAAAAGACAGTGTCTAGGGTCTCAGCAGCCTACCCCACAAGGCGAGTCTAAAGCACCCGAGTCAGCAGTTCTCAGCCTTGCTAATGCTGCTACCCTCCTGTTGCGGTGACCTCCAATCATAACATTGTTTTAGTTGCTACTTCACAACTGTAATTACGCAGGATATCTGATATGTGACCCCATTGAAAGGGTCATTTGACCCCCAAAGGGTGGAGACCCATAGGGTGAGAACTGCTGACCTAAGCGACCATTGTCACCCAGGGGAATGTCCTTCCCTCATCTTTTGCTGTCTTGGTCTTCCCCACTCCTGATCACCATAACACTGGAAACAGGCTCCAGAGAGGAACACTGAGGTCAGGACAGCTCAAGACTGCCGGACTGGAAGGAGCCACAAGTCAGGACTGTCAACAGCAACAGCCCAGCCCTATGCCAAGAAAGAAAGGCAAGTTCCCTTCCTGCCACCCCCTCACCTGGGGAAGCTCTCTGCTGTCCCCACAGCCTCTCCAACCCGCCCTCACTCATCCTTCCTGGACCAGCTGGCCCTGTTCCCTGAGCCACAAATGCCATGGGCGGGACATGAAGCCTACCTGATCTCTCCACAGAAAGAACAGTTCTCCTAGCGTCTCAAAGATCAGGGAGCCAAGTTTTAAATTCAACAGGCATGTGACCAAGTTGGAAGATCACAACTGCTTCTGGCTCTCCGCTTTTCCAGTGTACAATGGCTCCTCGCATTGCCAGGTAGGAAGGGTGTACAGGAAGAGGAAATGAGCATTCGACACAGCAGAAGAAGTGTGGCTAGACACAAGAAAGAACTTCTTTTCCATTCTGGGTTGCCAGCATAGCAGATAAATTCTACTTCCTGGAACCCTACTTCCCAGACATCAGCAAGTCTGTTTGCAGGGCTTTGGGTCTCCTAGAAGTTAGGTCAAAGGAGGCTTCATGTTAGAATCTTACTCCTGAGAGGGGCTGATTTCAGGGTTTCCCCCTCAACATCCCTAGAACTGTGTGGACAAGTCCTCCTCCAGACAGATCCCCGTGACACCAGCCGGGTGTGGGGTGGAGTGGCATTTGTCCATAGTCCCCAGACAAGAGACAGACCAACCTTCTCAAAGGCAGACATCTAGGAGAACAGCACTGAGGCAGACGCACCTGACTTGGATATTGGTCTAGAGGCCGTCCATCACCAGGGTAATCTAGGGGACCTGTTTCACCTTTCGGAGACTATCTCCCTCTGTAGAGGGAGATATATCATGGGGGTCACATTGGACTGTGACGGTTGTCCAATGCTATCAATACACTAAAAGCCATCAATCGAATCCAACACTTTAAACAGGCAGGGCTCAGGTCTGTAACATAGAACCTCCACAGAACTGAGGCATGTTACAAAGACAAAATGAGCAGGAAAGCCAGCTACCTGCCTGTGACCATGCGCTGCGTTTCCACTGGGGCAGCACCCAGTACTGTCGCTAGAGCTCCTCCAACCACAGCAAACTGTCTCCTGGGACATCTTGCCCTCCTCGCTGTGGACTGCGCCGGTTGCCCACATATGCATCTTTCCCCTTTGTCTTGTTTCGAGGCTTTGATGTTGTATTTAGTTTTGGGTTTTGTTTTGTTTTTGACTTGGGGGCTTACTATGTAACCCTCACTAACCTGAAATTCACAGTCCTTCTGCCTCAAGTACTGGGACTTGGGTTTTGTCTTTAGAACAAAGAGTTATACTACAACACATTAAAATCTCTCTTTTTAAAACAATTTATTTGCATTTTATATACATTGATGTTTTGCCTGCATGTATGTCTGATGTGGGAGTCCCCTCTGTGTGCTGTGATTAGCATTAATAAATAAACTGCCTTGGCCTGTTGATAGGGCAGAGCTTAGGTAGGCGGGGAGGACTGGACTGAATGCTGGGAGAAAGAGGGGCAGCGTCAGAGAAGTCATGATCTGTCGCCAGAGATAGATGTGCTGAAACTTTGCTGGTAGGCCACGACCTTGTGGTAATACACAGATTAATAGAAATGGGTTAAATTAAGATGTAAGAGCCAATAAGAAGTTAGAGCTAATGGGCCAAGCAGTGATTTAATGAATACAGTTTCTGTGTGATTATTTCAGTTCTGGGCTGCCGGGACAAACAAGCGGTTCCTTGTAACATATGTCTGTGTGAGGGTGTTGGATCCTGTGGAACTGGAGTTACAGACAGTTGTGAGCTGCCATGTGGGTGCTGGGAAGTGAACCTGCCTGGTCCTCTGGAAGAGCAGCCAGTGCTCTTAACCACTGAGTCGTCTCTCCAATCCCCTATTAAAATCTTTCTAAAGCTTCAAAAACCTTCCTTTTTAAACAGTTTAAATGAAACCCAATGTTAAGAATCCCAAAGCATGACAGATTATGGCAGAATTAAGTTAGGAGGACAGGGGTTAAGATGTTGAGGGGTATCCTCCAGGATGCCCCTCCCTCGCTCTAACAAGGTTCGACATAGGATAAGGCCTGACCCCAGAGGTCAGCTGAAGCCAGTGGTCTGGGTGCCTAAGGTTCTCCCCACTTCAGCTGGCTGTCCCTGCCCTCTCGAGACAGGGCTTCTCTATGTAAACACTGTCCTGGAACTCACTCTGTAGACCAGGCTGGCCTCAAACTCAGAGATCTGCCTGCCTCTGCCTCCCAAGAGCTGGGATTAAAGGTGTGTGCCACCACCACCTGGTCTCTGCCCACTCTTCTATGCAGGCTGCCCAGCAAGGCTGCCAGGTGCCTGGGACATCTAAGACAGAAGAATACCCCTAACTTCTGCTCTGAGGTACTAAATCTTGGGAAACCCTTCTGTCTTGTGCCCAGCTCCCACACAGGCTGCCCCAAGGACAGTGGCTCAACACCTGTCCAGGGAGGACCTGACTCCTAACGTGCACATATGTAGGTTAGAGTTAGCATATTAGAAATCTAGACTGAGAAACTATTCCACTATCAACTGACAAAAGCTGTGTGTTATATCTGAGCACAACAGATTTCAATAAAACTATATTTTCTAAGATGTAAAATATCTAGATGTGTTACTTCATAAGAAGTATGTTCAGGTTTTTTTTTTTTTCCAGTGCCTGGTTTATAGGAAGAAACTGGAATCTCCCATTCCAGATCATGTTTAGTCTATCACAGTAAGGGTATAAAAGAGAAAGGAAGAGAGAGAGAGAGAGAGAGAGAGAGAGAGAGAGAGAGAGAGAGAGAGAGAGAGAGGAAGGAAAAGAAAGGAGGGAGAGAGAGAGAAAGGAAGGAAAAGAAAGAAGGGAGAGGGAGAGAGAAAGGAAGGAAAAGAACGGAGGGAGAGGGAGAGGGAGAGAGAGGGAGAGGGAGAGAGAGAGAGAGAGAGAGAGAGAGAGAGAGAGAGAGAGAGAGAGAGAGAGCCAAACCCACACAGCATTTGACTTGAATTTATTGTTAGGAGAATGGCATGTATCATGTGTTGCTCACACGGAGGCCAAAGGAGAACGTTCAGAGGACAGTCTTTCCTTCCACAATGGGAGTCCCAGAGACCAAAATCAAGTCATCAAGCTTGGTGGCAAGTACCTTCATTCACAGAGCCATTTTGCTGGCCCTGCTTTCTTTTTACTTACTTATTTTTCGGATAGGGTTGCATGTAGTCCAGGCTGGTCATGAACTCCTGACCTCCCACCTCCCTATTGCTGGGATTATGGATGTGAACCACCACACCTGGCTAAGGGAAGAGTATTTAGCAATGTTTGTCATATCACTATGGATAGACCTTGATATGACAAAGTTTATCATGTGGTCGTTTCTAGGGTCGCTGCAATATGGAATCTGCAAGCCTGCACCCAATGGGAGATCGAGGATGGTTCTAGAGCTTCATATTTGTCGTTGAAGACAGCGGCTTGCTCAGCTGCCCAGCTCTCCTAGAGCTGACGAACTTCAATATTAGCCAGCTGTCTATTAAATTCCCACAGATCTGACCCGAAGACTCTTTCATGACAACAGATATGTTTTCCAAAATTCTAACTTTTGCTTGAAGGTTTGAATGTCACCATTGGAAATAGACATTGCTGGGTGCTTTTCTTGAAATGACAGGCTTAATCCACTCATTTTTGCAAAAACGTCTATTCAACACTCACTCTGGACGACTGTACTTGCCAGTCATTTTCTCAAGGGAATACATGGTCCATGAAAGAAGTGGCTAGTTCTGTTTGTAACTCACATGGATGCCCAGGTGCTTGGGCTTCCGCTCCCATTGCGGCGGACAGCCAACGTGCTTTGTATATTCAACTCACTTCATTTTAGAAAGTATTTGGAAAGGTATGTATTCGTTCCAGGGTCCAGGTTTCGTGAATTCAGTATCCTGGCTGCTTCATCAAAGACCTTCTTTTGTATCTGTTTAGCATGTGGTAGGGAAGAACACAATGGCCAGGAAAGTCCAGTGCAGCTGCGGCCTTGACTCACAGGAAGTACCAGTATCTTCATCTACCACTGCCTTAGCATCAAAGCTCTCTTGCAAAGGTGCTGAGCACTTCGGTGCTATAGCTATTCCTCATCTTAAGGAAGCCGCTGAAAAACTTTTGGGAACTCCCCCAGGAAGTGCACTTTGGGGACTGCTATCATGGGGGCACCTTGTGTGATGATCCTGGGGCAACAGCCCCTGTGTGTTTAGCTCTATTCTCTAAGTGGACCGCTGAGGCTACAGGAGTTTAGCTTGATCACAGGCACACAGGCAGTCATGTGTGTGTTCTGGTTTAAAACAGCTCCCACCCAACTCCTGGCCACATGTATGTTCCCTTTGTACTGAATCTTCAAAATGTGCAGCTGTGGGGCACAGCTGGGGTGGGGTAAGCATCCCCTCTTTCCCATCACTGCTCCCCCCATCCCCGGAGCTTGCGAGCTCACACCTACTCCCAGGAAACCCTAGGGACATTTCCCAGCCTGGAAGTAGTGGAAGCCTTGGTCCCTCCACCAGCAGACTAGGTAGGGAGGAAGGCAGATATCCCTGACAGCCTCAGAAGTCTGGGGCAGGTTCAGTCCTCCCTTCTCCACCTCCCACCGCAGCCAGCTCGGTTCCCAGCATCAAAGAGCTAATCCAATTTCGTGGCTGTGTTTCCCCCTTCGCCTCCTGCAATGCCAGGATTGATTTGGAACCAGGGCGGCCTTATTAAAGTGATGTCTTTTCTCCTCACAGGAGACTAACGCTGGGAGAGGGAGCCCTCCCCCACCAATTAACTCCACACAGGCAGCTCCGGTCTCTGCTCTTGAGGGTTCCCTCCGACTTCTCTGCAGTCCAGTGGTGAGGTTGGGTTTCAGTCCTGATGGGTTTTCATGCAGCCTCCCTCCATGCCTGGGTGGTGGGTAGCTCTCTTTCCTCAGGTCTCCATCCCTCCTACTACAGGATCTCAGGTCTCTCACTGGGACCCATGACTGCTCTGGTTGTGTGGTTGACTGGGAACATGGAAGCCAGGCCAGAAGAAGATCAGATGAAGGACTGTGTGTTTTTAAAATATGCTTTCCCCAAAAGACACGCAGGAGACATGAGTGTGGACTTCTGAGCCATGGAGCACCACCCTGTCAGGTCCCCTCTTCAGGGGCCCTGCAGCTGCCTCTGAAGCTCGTCTCTGCTCCTGCTCCGGGAAGCTATGGTAGGGCAGAAGCAGGTGAGAACGTGTACCGAAAAGAACTTCCTTCCATAAAGGTGTTAAAACTTCCCCAGTTACTTTCCAAAGCAGGAAGCTGAGGCCCAACATACCTGAACCATAGTTTGGACCAGAGTCAATGATAATGCAAAGCTATGTTTCTTAAACTTTCCAGCCCTTAGGGAACAGGGGCTGTCAGGAGGGCCCAGATAGCATAGACAACAAAAATTCCCAAACAAATAGCAGATGTCTGAGCCAAGTGGTATGCCAAGGTGCTTTATCTCAGCACCACACATAGTAGGGCGCATATTAAGATACCACACTGCACCCCATAAATAAGCACAATTACTCTATCAGTTTCAAACTCAGAGATCCACGTGCCTCTGCCTACCTAAATGCTGAGATTCAAGAAGTGGGGCAGCCAGCAAAAGTTAAAATCTTTTTTGAAGAGCCCAGTGATAGCTCAAATCTGTAATCCTAGCACAGAAGAGGCTAAGGGAGGGGGAGGGTCCAGTCACAGACCAGCCAGGGCTACACAGTAATGCCCCATCTAAAACACACACACACACACACACACACACACACACACACACACACACACACGCGCGCGCGCAAGATGAGTCCAAGTGATTCTGCTTCAGCTAGTTACAACGCAGCACACTGATGGCCTCCTTGCCCCAACTCTGCATCACCACCAAATTACCCCTTTGTTACCCTAAGTATGAGAGTGTGGAAAGGGTTAAATTCCCCCCTCCCTCCCTCCCTCCTTCTCTCCCAGGCCCACCCCATCCTCAGAGTAAAGCCCCATCCCACCCTTTGCTCATCTCTGTTTCCTGTGGTCTCCCTAGTGCCCTGCTTACAGTCACAACCACCTGCACTCACTATTAAGAGGCAGGGAGTGGTAATGGGAAAATTCCACCTCTAATTGCAGTATTCCCTAATTGCCGCTCCAGACCCACCACATCAACCCAATTATAGGCCGCCCAGACAGGGTTCTCCATGGCTGAGGACTCCCTACCCCACTCAGAGGCTCCTGCCCTTGCAAATGCCAAAAGGGAGCCTTCCTGACTCCACGGGCGCAGACTGCCCAGTGCGGAGTGCTTGGGCCCATCATTCCTGCCCAGCAGGGGCAGAGAGGAAGGAAGCAGGCCCCAAGGACTGAGGAACCTGGTGCAGGCAGGCAGTCAACCCTGGGCTTGGGAAGCATAGCCACCCTTCATGGCTGTCATGAATGCTCCTCTTGGGTGCTGTGGACCCCCAGGTGTTCTGGGATCTTCCCAGCCTTGTCTCTCAGAGAGTTGCTTAGCCCCTCCACACAGAAAACAGAGAAGAGTCGCTTCTGCTTCGTTAGTGTGAAATGGGCCATCAACAGCTGCTCCAAGATGGAGGGGCAGCAGTTACACAGCCCTTTCTGAGCCATGTTAGTGAGGAGAGCAGGAGACGGGTGGGGCTGAGTTCTGCTCATGACCCATCCAGGCTCCGTCTTCTCTTGTAGCTACTATTTCCACAGCTGCAACTTTGAGGCCTAAGATAAAATGGCCAAGAAATATCTGGGGGCTACTTGCAAAACCACAAGCTGGGAGGTTCAGCAGCCATGACACCCTCCTTTCCTAAATAGCAAGGGCTGGAGGGTCACCCATAATCCAGGATTGCAGCAGCTGGAAGCCACCCAGGCAGGAAGCCTTCACAGCAGTTCTTGCTCGCTGCACATCTGGGGAGCCTTTCCTGGAGTTCACTCTTGGGGCTAGCAGCTGAAGGCTCCCTACCATCCAGATTCAGAGGCTGCTCTGGTCCCTCGGGGCTGGAATCCCAAATCACCCATCACCCCAGTGACCTCTTGGAACTGCCCATTCCAGAGATGGAAAGGAAGGGTGGCTGGGACTGGTCCTCCCCCGAAATTAAGCTCTGGCAAGAAATGGCTCATTGGGCACCAAGCAGAACTGCCCGGAAGTTCTCCAACTTTCAGGACGAGGTACAGGAATGAGCACTGACTATGTCTGGGGACAAGGACAAGGCTGGCGTGGTTTAAAACTACTCACTCTCACTCGGCTCTCACCCTAGGATGTCGCTCACTTAATCCTCCCCCCTCACACCCTGTGTTGGGGACAGAAAGCTTAACTCCATTCTATACATGGGATGATGGAGAATAAGAGCTTGATTAACAATTTGTCCAAAGTCAGAGCTTTTGCAGACCCAGGTGGCATCCAGGCAATCTGTCTATAGTCACTTGGGGGGAAAATACAATATCATGTGGCATTTCTCCACTTAAACTATGTCATTTACTAGAGGCCTCCTGGACACCAAGAGAGTCCAGGGCTAAATTTCCGTTTCCTGACCTGGCTTCTGCCAGAGCAGATGGCGAATAACCAACCAGTTGTATGTGAGAATGCTCACACAGGCATGTCAGACTGTATCAGTGCAGGGAGCCATGGGCTACTGTGTAGACAGTATTAACAGTATTTACACATTAAACCCTGCAAGTGTTAAAGCTTCAGACCTATCCAAATCACTATTCATAGGCTCCCACGGACGGCATTTGTCACAGCTGGGATGAGGTCTCCGGGTGATCATTCCTTCAGCTGTGTGGCAGTCATTGCTCACCAGTGCGGGAGCCAGGTACGTTTCATTCCCATCTGAATGCCTATCACCTAGCATGACACACAACAGACTGTCAAAAAGCAATAGTTAGCTAGGTTGTAGCTAACTATTAATTATTAATTATTATTAACTATTAACTATTAATTCCAGCACTCAGGAGGCAGAGGCAGGCAGACCTTTGAGTTAAGGGCCAGCCTGGTCTACAGAGTTCTAGGACAGCCAGGGCTACACAGAGAAACCGGGTCTCAAACAAGAACACAGTAATAGTCACATGGTGGCACACACCTGTAATTCCAGGACCAGGAATGCAGAGAGGCAGGATGAGCAGGAGTTGGAGACCAACCTGAGCTCCGGTGATTTCAAGGCCAGCCTAGGTCACGTAGCAAAATCCTGTCTCAAACAGCAGCAACAATAACAACCAAGCCCTAGATAATATTGAATGATTGTAGAACTGATAATCAAAGAAGCTGAATAACTCACTAAGGTCCACAGGAATGCAAAACCCAGCAGAGCAGGGGTTGGGGCTGAGGAAGCAGCTCAGCTGGTACTGTTTGCCTATCGCGTGCAAAGCCCGGATTCAGTCCTAGCACTTTGTAAACCAGGTGTGAGGCCGGGCACTGGTGGCACACGCCTTTAATCCCAGCACTCAGGAGGCAGAGGCAGGTGAATCCCTGTGAGTTCAAGGCCAGCCTGGTCTACAAGAGCTAGTTCCAGGATAGTTAGGACTGTTACGCAGGGAAACCCTGTCTCAAAAAACCATAAAAATAAAATAAAATAAATAAATAAAATAAACCAGGTGTGGCGGCACATGCCCCAAACCCTAGCACCCAGAAGGTCAAAAGTAGAAGGCCAAGACCATCCGTGGCTAAATGGGACCCTGACTCAAAAAGAATAGGAAGAACGGTAGGACCGTCATCTGTTGTGTTCATTGTCACACCCATCCACAGTGCCTGGACAATGGCACCCAGGAGGCACGTGCTAATAAAATCCTGTTGCATACATGAGGACAGCCACACACCTCATAATGAGTGTGTAACCAAACACCTGACGAGAAGCAGAGGAAAGGCATTGTTGTTGTTTGGGGGTTGGTTTGGTTGATTGGTTTGGATTTTTGCTCTGGTTCTGGGATAGAGCCAGTGATGAAAGGCATGGAGACAGGATAGCTGTAGCTATGAGTACGTACACATGGGTAGAACAGGAAGTGGAGAGAAAGGGAATGCTGGACCCCAGCCCATAGGATGGTGTCCCTCGTAATCAAGGCAGGTCTGTCCCCTTCAGTTAATCTTTGGAAAAGCTCTCAAAGAAAACATTCGACAGCATATCACATTGATATCTTAGGTGCTTCTTAATGCAGTCCGGCTGACCATCAAGCACAGCCATTATATTGGCCCTGGGGATTAGAACCCAAGTCCTGTTCTAAGCACCAGCTGCAGCCAGGCCCTCTGTTGCTTCCTCTGGCCGGTCACTCCAGCCCCTAAACAGTATCCTTTCAACCTGGATGATGTCGGTGATAGCTAGCTCAAGACAAGCCAACTTAGCTTTAGCTAGAGCGTGTCTAAGACCAGAAAAGTCTACCTGACAAATCTCAAGGCTAAAGGGAGCCGTATTCTTCCCAGGTCAGCCGCCTGTCATCTGAGTGTGCTCAGCCCCGGTGTCCCCTCATTGTCTTCCTGTATGCCTGCGGCACACACTCACTGCCCCCGTAACCCCCGCTTCCCTGAGAGGGCTGCCCAGGCTCAGCAGAAGGAAGAGGGAGGACTCTGTCAGGCTAGGACAAAGAACAGAAGACACTCAAGGTCAGATGTACCCAGATCCAGGAGGACTGGGGTGGCCTAGCAGGGAGGAGACTTCTCCAGCCGTCGGCAGCCTTGTAGCATTTACCTGGAAACAGCCTGAAGGTGAAGAGCTAAAATAAGGTGCAGCTGCAGGGTGGTCTGAGACCCTGACCAGCTCTGCAAAGGTGCTCTGTGACCAGGATAAAACCAATGCTACTCACAGGTGAGGCCAGTCATAGACTGACACAACCTACTGAAGCCAAAGCCTTTCTCTTCCCCTGGTCTTGTGTGGATGCCAGGCCCCAGAGCGGAAAGATCCCACTCCTCCAAAAGGATCCCAAGCTGTCTGGGGAAAGTTTGTGGGGTGCTAAGCAAAGCTGACTCACGATGAAGGGGATGGGTCTCTGATCCACCAGAGGGTAACTGGACACCTACCTCTGGGTCCCCCTCCCTCCACAGTTCCTAGGCTCCTGGCCCCTCCACAGGCCAGGTGCAGAAGGTGAAGAGTAAGCCCACAAGATCCTAAGAAGCCCTGATCCACAGGGAGTCCTAGAGGATGAGACCAAGGATGTGTCAAGGAGCAGAACAAGGCAGGGGCTCTCGAAGCCCAGGATAGCCCAGTTCTGATGGTGCTGGCCATTCTCCAGGAGCGCTGGCACAATGACTGGATCCCCCAGAGCAGGCCACAGTGGGCCTGGTGTAGACCCTTGACGCTGACTCACCTCGGGGGCCCTGACACAAGCTGAAGCTTACAGTGTCTGCCAGGCACGTCCCGTTGCATCATAGCTGCCCTGCCCGTGCCCCTCTGGCTCGGCCTGAGGGGTGTCAGACATGTCCATTTCTTCATTTTTGAAGCAGCCAAAAAGCTAGACTCCGTGTAATCTGGGAAGGAGGGCTAGCCTTAAGGACTAAAGGCCTTTGGTCCTGCTCCTCCTCAGCACCCGAGTGATGAAGTGCCCAGGTTTCTAGCTAGAGATTGGACCGAGGACGATCTATTACACTGGAAATGCTGCCTCCAGCCCACAGCAGAGGAGGAAGAAGGGCGCCTATCCCAGGCTCCCCGCGTCTGACCTCAGTCTTCTTCCTGGTACCCCCTGAAAACCGAAGGGTTTTTGTTTCCTCATGTTCACCCAGTTCCCACTCTCTCCCTCCCTCTGCCCTCTCTACACTGCAGTGGCCATGCTGGGCAAGCGCTTGCTCTGTCCTTGCTCTTGCTTCTTCCGCTGCGGGCCAAGGAAGGAGACCTCCACCAGCACCTCAGGAGTGGGGGTGTGCAAAAGGGAGACCCCGTGCCGCTAGAGGCACCTGTGGAATGTCGGAAGGCAGGAAGAAACAGAGCATACGGTTAATGAGATGAGATGGGGAAAAGATGTGGCCTTTAAGTTAAAATAGAAAATTCGTGGTGGTGGGAGGGGCGAGTAAGCAAAGAAAATGGAAGAGTCCAGAAAGGAGAATGGGTTTGGCCCTAAGAACCAGGGCTGGAGAAGCGACAAGCCGTCCTAGGTGGTGCTGAGTCATGAGATTTGAAGGGACACCTTCACTTCACTCCCCCACACACATCTCCACCCCCGTCGCGTACCAGACTGCTCCCCTCGACCCCCGACTCCAAAATTCTAGTCTGGCCCCCAGCCTCGCACGCGCGACCTTCCCCTCTCCTCCCACGACGGCGGTGCTGCAGATCCCCGAAGCTTGACCCGGGGCAAAAGAGGCAAACTGGAGATGGTGCAAATAGGCGGGGGATGGGCTAGATGCAAGTGGGGCCGTCCAGGGAGAAGAAACGCTGCGAGCAGAGCAGGAGGGCGCAAGGGACCCTCGGCCCCTCCGTCCTGCAGCTCCCCGCGCAAATCCACAGAGGATCCTGTTCCTCGCTCCCCGGCTGCGGCTCCCCCAAGTCCGTAGCGCCGCAAACTCCCCGCAAAGGATGGTGCGGGTGCCTGGTCCTCTTGGCACCAAACTTCCGCAACCCCACCCACCCCCAGGAAGCAGATGCCTTCTGCCCTGGGCTCAGAAGCCGGGATGGAGAAACTTTGGAGGGGATAGGGACTCACCTGAGGGCGACCCGGACGCTGCGGGAAAGATCCGCGGTCCCCGACGGGAGGCAGAGATCGGCTGCAGAGATGCGGCGCTGGCGACGGTCCAGCGGCGGCTTCCGTTCCCCGGGGGCGCGGAGTCCCCGCTCCGCCCCGGGCCCAACTCTGCTCCGAAGTGCCTTTGCCGCAAGACTTGCTGAGCTTAGCAGTCTGCGGCCGGGCAGAGGGAGGGGCTGATCGATGGGCGAGCGCGAGCGCGGCGAGCGCTGCAGTGAGGGGAGGAGACCCGGCGGGCGGCGCGGGAGGGCGGGCACGCGCCGGGAGGTGCGGGGCGGGCCTGCCTGCGGGACTGTCCTCGGTGTGCAGCACTGGCGTCGCGCCCCCGCCTCGCCTCCCGTCAAGGTCAGGGAGGCAGTTCCCGGGACAGGAAGAGCTGGGCAGGCGAAGGGACCCGGTCCCCTCCACCCCAGGTGGCTTGGCTCCCAAGAGCGGGCTCCTCCAGACCCCTGCAACCGCTCACTGCAGCCGGAGGCTAAGTAGTTGGGTTCCCTGCAACCGCTCACTGCAGCCGGAGGCTAAGTAGTTAGGTTCAAGAACACCCATAGCCATTTTGGGATCCCTGGACCCCCTTTCTTCTCCCTTGCCCGTGCAGAAGGGCCACCCCCACCTATAAGCGATCCCTGGGACTAGTGGAGATTCTGAGCTTAAAAGATGAAGAAGAGAGACCCTGGAAGAGGGAGGCGGGGTAGGGGTTGTGAAATAGGGTGAGCGGGACTGAAATGTACCTTCGGAGGGGAGAGCCAAGCTGGGAGGAGATTGGGGAGCAACTAAATGAGGGATTTTTCACGCATTTGTTTTCTAAAAGTGTAAAATGTTGCTGTGAAGGTGGCGATTACGGTCTGATTGCTGATGGAGAAACAGCCCCTGAGGCTCTGAGCCAAAAGCAGTTCCCTGTGCTGTAGAGCCTGGGCAGCCGGTATTACAGCACCACTAACCTACCCAGAGATGCCAGGGCACCCGGGGAATTCTGTGCTGCACAATCTACTTTAAATATTTTTTAAATTTTTAAATTACACTTCCACTTCTTTATTCTCTCTCTCTCTCTCTCTCTCTCTCTCTCTCTCTCTCTCTCTCTCTCACACACACACACACACACACACACACACACACACACACACTGAAGTCAGAAAACAATAGGCAAGTTTGGCAGCAAGTGCCTTTACCCACTGAGACATCTTTTGGAGGAGACTTTTATAATAGGACAGTAGCACCCTGCCTTTCTCTTGGATACCAAAACTAGGTTGGAGGTCAGTCCTCAACACATGTTTGCTCTTTGAGAAAATGAGAGATGGGATGAATGAGCTCTAAGACCACCCCAAGTCAGCTTGCTTCAGTGGAAGGGAGCAAGTCCCTCAGTGGCCGTCAGGGACGTTTTTTGTTTTGTTTTTATTTTGTTGTTGTTTTTTTTTTTATATATTTTGGTTTTGGGGTTTGTGGGGGGGTTGTTTTTTGGGGTTTTTTGTGGGTTGTTTTTTTTTTTTTTTTAGACAGTGTTTCGCTGTAGTTTTAGAGCCTGTCCTGGAACTAGCTCTTGTAGACCAGGCTGGCCTCGAACTCACAGAGATCCGCCTGCCTCTGCCTGGGATTAAAGGTGTGCGCCACCACTGCCCAGCATCAGGGACGTGTTTAAAGCCATTCTGCAACCACACAGCAGCCTCCACAGAACAGTCTGGAGGAAGGACACAGGCAGGAGGGAGGAAACAGGTATATCCCCATGTTGCCTGTCACCCTGCCACCCTAGCCTTAAATATGAGAACTTGTTGCTGCATCCAAGGGGCCAACTCTGCTCCCCTCAATCCTAATCGGCATCCTGATAATGTGTGTCTACAGGACTCCAATCAGAAAAGCTGCAGTGCCCACATACTTGAACTCTCTGGGACTTGCAACACACATCCAATCAAAGCCCTTGTTAGTTCAGCTCCCCAACTCCTCCCAAGCAGCCCTGGGAACTAAAAGATAGAATAAGCTGCTTGCTTTCCAAGATTGTTAGGAGAGTCAGTGCTTCAGTCAGTTTGGGTAAGTGAAAAGTGTGGTGTCCCGGGTTACAGTGTTAATGTTCTTTAATTCATCAGAACAAGATGTTTGTAAGCAGTGGTTTTCCTCTTGCCTATTCCCATTAGCTTCGGGAACTGGAAAAGAACTGAAAAGGCATGCACTCACTCCACATGCAGCATATCGCTAAATGTGTCGCTTTTCAACCGTTCACTGTGAAAAGGTGAGCACTGTACTTGTTCCACCACCACTGCAGAAATGCATTCCCACCCCAGTGCTATGAAGCAAGGTTCTGCCTCCCCTTGGCTACATTGCTTCTCTGCTTTCTCCACTGCTTCCTAAGGTCTCCTGTTCTGGTTTTGCCTAAGTAAGGGAGAGAAACCAGCAGGGAATTGCAGTATCTCTCTCTCTCTCTCTCTCTCTCTCTCTCTCTCTCTCTCTCTCTCTCTCTCTCTCTCCTCTCTCTCTCTCTCTCTCACACACACACACATACACAAAACCTTACACCCTCTGCATTTCTCCCTACCTGCTGCTGGAAACCTGCATTTTGGTCCTTCCTCGCTTTCATTCATACCTTGCAACACTTGGCTTGCTTCCTCCACTCTTCCAGGTAAGGTCTTTAACCTTACACAACAGTTTCTAAGCCTCTCTGTTGCGGCAAACAAGACAAAAGCAGGCCTTCACCTCCACAGGTGGGGCCAGCTCCTCGTTCCTGCCTTCCCCCAGCACACCCAGGAATAGGCCTGGAAGGGGAAGTTCC
The DNA here is from genome assembly GCF_903992535.2 of Arvicola amphibius. Lineage (NCBI taxonomy): Eukaryota > Metazoa > Chordata > Mammalia > Rodentia > Cricetidae > Arvicola > Arvicola amphibius. Next base: position 85,453,503 of record NC_052058.2, read on the forward strand.
CATCCTGCCACCCCCCCTATACACACTCACCTGACCCTTCTTGAGTGGTTTGTATTGCTCTTGACAGCTAAGCAAACACTGGCTGGAGGAACTCTGAAGCACCTCCTCGACAAGTGTAATCGAATCAATGGGCTTCTCCAACTCACGTGCAAACCCCGTCACACTGCTCTTGGTTTGCTTATCGTCTGACATGTAGACATGCCAAACCTAAGTGTACTTTAAATTGTATTTTATTTAAGCTAGTGTGTTTATACTACTCTACTTAATTTTTAGATCACCCATAAAATGCTTTAAACACAGAAGACATAAACTCATCGAATGGGAAAGGATAAAACACGAATTAAAATAAAGTGAGACACCGTGCTAATCCATGCATTAGCTTAGATTTTAATTAAAAATAAAAATCCTGGGGCTGGAGAGATGGCTCAGAGATTAAGTACTGGCTGCTCTTCCAGAGGTCCTGAGTTCAATTCCCAGCAACCACATGGTGACGCACAGCCATCTGTAATGAGCTCTGGTCCCCTCTTCTGGCCTGCAAGCATACACACAGACAGAACACTGTATACAGAATAAATAAATAAATAAATAAAAATCCTGTCCAGGTGTAGTGGCGCACGATTTAATCCCAGCACTCGGGAGGCAGCAGCAGGCGGATCTCTGTGAGGCCAGTCTGGTCTACATAAGTTCCAGGGTATCCAGTACACAGAGAGACCATGTCTCGATCAGTCAACCAGTCGATAAGTCCCCGTCTAATAAGTGGTAAAAAGTGAGCCTCCCAGGGTGGACTATCATCATTTATTCATTGTGCAACAAACAAAACGAGAAAACATTACCACTGTGGCTAGAAAGATTACTCATCGGCTATGAGCATCCACTGCTCTTGCAGAGGGCTTGGATTTTGTTCCCAGTATCCACAAGGTGGCTCACAACCATCCATAAATCAGGTTCCGGGGATCCATTGCCCTCTTCTGGCTTCCATGGGTGTCAGGTGGTGCAGACATACATCCAGACTAAACACTCATATGCATAAAGTGAAAGATCTTATTAAAAATCTCTATCGAGTTAGGATAAACTTCTTGAATACAGCGGAATGGAGAGGGCAGAGGAGTCCTGTGTGAGTTTACAGTTCTAGGAAGGGAGCCTCTTTAAATTTTCAGGACTGAATCTAGCTTGAGGAAGAAACTCCTTAAGTTACCAATAATGATGGCAGGCTATTGGAGCTCAGGAACTGGAGGAAACGGTAAGGCTTTGTCTTTCACAGTCCTCTCACCTAATTTGTCTGCAGCACAGATGAGCTTCCCTTCTCGGATTGCAATCGAGAAGCACCAGACTGTCTGTCTGTCACACGGAGCTCTGGGCCCCGAGCAGTCAGAATGAGGCTTGGCGTTCACACCTCTGAATGGGCAGGAGGGGCTCTGAATTATTCTGCCCACCCACTGTACTGAACACTTTTGGGGAGCCAGCTAACACAGAGACATGCTTCATGGAAGCTTTCTAGAATGTGAAGAACAAGTGGCCCAGAATTAGCAATCATACAAAGCCTTGCAGGCCAGGGCGTCTTTCTTTTTGAAAGGGCGCCCCTGGACTTTGAAGCGCTCCACCATGACGAGATGAAGAGCAAATCAGCTGAAACCCTTTTGTAATAATTAACCCTGGCACTTTAGTATCCCAGCGCCCATGAAACCCTCCATAAATTGGGGTTGTATCTTAGAACTGCCTTTCGGGTGGTCCCTAGCTGTGGGAGATGAGAACCGAAAGCCTCAGCGAAGGACAGTGGGGAAGAAGCCGCGGGACTGGCACTGGCCGCATCTCCCAGGTTGTTCCGCGCATGCGCGCGTCAGCTGTCCCCCTCACGTTTCATTGCCCACTTCTGGCTTTTGGGAGCCTGTCTGGGGACTGGCAATGAGGAAAGGACATTGACAAACTTCAAGTAACAACTACCTTGTGGCAGAGTAAGATATATGTACCAAGAGGTAAGATAAGGTGTTGTTGGATCCCCAGTGAGAGCCACCACCTCAGGAAGATTCTATGGCTCACGCGGAGAGCCACCAGCTCAAGGAAGCAGAAAATGGCTGCGGACTTGCCCTAAGTTAGAGTCTTTTACCTGCCTCTGTAGGAAGGATGTGCCCCAGGGATGCAGTGCCGGGGAAAACAGGCACCAATGGGACAGGGGTATGCAGCGTGCTCGCTAAAGAATTCGAGCAGAGAAGCAGGACAGCCCTGTAACCCCACTAAATCCCGTTTCCCTTACTGGTTGAATGAAGACTTTCTCCACCTTAAGAGATGGGTATGACTGGATAGTTCGTGGGGTTGGAAAGATGGTTCAGCAGTTAAGAGCATGGGCTGCTCTTTCAGAAGACTGGTTCAGAACCAGCACCATGTGTTGTGACCTTGTAACTCTAGTTACAGGGGATCTGATGCCCTCTTCTGGCCTCCATGGGCACTGCATGCACATGGTGCCCAGACATACATGCAGGCAAAACACCCATACACGTTAAATAATTCTAAAGAAAAAAAGGGGAGGGGGAGTAGCTAGTAGCTACATTAGTAAAAGGTCAGAAAAGAAAAATGGCTTTGTGAAGCCACGAGGTCAGGTGGTCTTGGGAGCCCTGATAGGTCAGAGAAGCTAGGGCAAAACGAGGTAGGTTCCACAGACCAGCTCTGTGATTTTTCTTGGGAAAGCAACTGAATCAAAGTCACTTAAGAAATGAAGTTCAGGAAAACTCTCTGGAGCTAGACCAAAGGGCTTGTAAGGTCCCTTCCATGTGGGGGTGGATGCACACTTCCCTAGGAAGCACAAAGCCTTGGGTTTGATGCCCCCAACACTGAAAAATTAAAAGTCAGGAATGGTGGCCATACCCATGATCCTAGAACTCAGAACACTGAGGTGGATTCCTTTAAGTCCAAGGCCAGCCTAAGCTACACGATGAGCTCCGTATTAGCCCGGGATTCAGAGTGAAACCCAAATGCCCATGGGGCAGGGATGTGCGAGTCGCCAATTTCAGTTCTGAATCTCAGCTCACCTCTTGTCTGTGAGTACAGTGGCCCGAATCAGCAGAGCAGGGTGCTTAGGAACTGCTTGCTCTGTTTAAGTGTTGAGCAACTTGATAACTACTTCCTGTCTGGCCCCAGTAGGCCAAGTCTTCCCACTCTCCACACAACTTGCCTCACAGAAGTTGAATGTCTTTCTAAGAAAAGCCAGCGAGTCTGGAAGCCTGGGGGGGGCGGGAGGGGGATGCAGAGGCCAGGACAGACACCCTGAGCTAGTTCCCTGCTCTTTCCCTTGGCAGGACATTGTATTTTATATGGCTATGTGGGCGGCTAAGATACATCAGTACCACAGCTTCAAGGTCTCTTACCTGAGCCTGGAGCACTGATGAGCTGCTGTACCCCAGGAAGATTCTGCCACGAGAGCAGCCGGTTGGACCCAGCCCCACCTGGTACTAGGGTTCCCTTTTCCCAGGCAGACTAGTCACCTTGAGTTCCCACTTTTGTTTAGGCAGTCCCATCACCTAAAGGGCTTGTTTTCTTAGATTGAGTTGCTTTTTGCCAAAAACTCAATAGATGTGCCTGGGCCAGCCCCAGGTGAGGGGATTTGGTTCACAGTGGCAGAGGTGTCTGGGAGCTGAATGCCAGAGTAGGGCTGCCAGGCACCTGCCAGTAGCTCCAAAGGCAGGGTCCTTACTTACGTATATGGGCCCACTCTCTGAAGACACCTGGGCCTGAACTGCATTTCCTGATTGACTGAAATTCTCATCCAGTTTAAGGAAAAAAGAATGTTTCCACAAACAGAAGCTTTTATAAGCCTTACCCACCGAGAGGTGGGAAAGGAAAACTGTGCCCAGGAAAGCAGCAGGGTTCAGCGCCCTGGAGCCATGTCTCTCAGAGTTTAGCCTCCAAGAGAAGTCACCGGCCTTTCTGTCTTCTGCAAAGGCTCACAACCTGGGGCTCAATTCTCTCACTCTGAGTACCAGCTGGGTGGCCTTCCCCACTTCCGGTTTTTGATTTGTTTTGGTTTTGAGACAATGGCCTGGCCTGGTACTCACCATCCTCTTGTGTCAGCGTCTCCAGCTCTGGCCTTTAGCCTTAACATTTGCCCAATTCCAAGGCGGGGACTGGAAAGATGGATCCGTGGTTAAGAGCACTGACTGCTCTTGCAGTGGACCCAGGGTCAATTCCTACCACCCACTTGGCAGGAATTCCAGTTCCAGAGGACCTACATCCATGGCAAAACACCAATGCACATTAAAAAAAAAAATTTAATTGTCCCATTCTCTTATCTGAAAAACAGAGAGGACCTCACTGGAAGCTGTCCCGATTACGAGTGACACACACAGAGTAGTCACAACTCCTCCAGTCACACACTAACCACATGTTGCACCAGCTGTGTCTTGTATCTTCCTTGGCTTTCCCCAGATATGCCTGTGTTCCTGCCATTCCCTTACCAGTACTGAGCAGGCTCCTGGGACCGTGTCCATGCGTCTCCACTCCTGTTATCTGGAGGGTTGGCACCCAGTCTCAATATCAAAGCATCCTACTGAGCCAGGGCCTGGCCCCACTCAGAAAATCCCTGCACTGAAACAATTTGTAGTCAGTGCCTCTGATCTAAATGGTGCTCAAGGTGCCACAACAGACCAACTTTATGTAGAGAAAAGCAGATCAAAACAAGAAGTCCCTGGGAAGGTTTCTGTTTTGATAGTCTTTCTAGATAATTCAGGCTGCTTCCTAAGTGTAGCAGAATGCAAGATCAAAACTGCAATCTTCCTGCCCCAGCCTCTGAGTACCCGGATTATAGGCGTGTGCCGCCACTGCCAGCACCCCGAGGATCTTATACACCTGTCTCATTTTGTGTGTCAGGCTCCCCATCCTCAGCAGGGTCACACAGATAGTGTGGCAGTAACACAGTTCATGTCAATTCAATTTTTTGATTTATCAAAGCATTGGGTTTTTTTCTTCATTAAGTTTCATGATGTCGAATACAGCAAGAAATCAGGAAGAGCCAGGTATGGTGGCACACACCTGTAATCCCAGCACTCAGCAGGTAGAGGCAAGCAGATCTTTCTAAATTCAAGGCCAGTTTGACCTACTCAGTGAGTTCCAGAATAGCCAGAACTACACAGAGAAACCCAGTTTTAAACAAAACGCCAAGAGAAGCTGAGATCTATTTGCACAGTCGCCCTGATGCTAAACCTTGAGCCCCCATGTTCTGTAAGAGTCCATGACTCTCTGTAGGTGTACAGCCCTGAGCATACAGGAGATGCTCGACGTGCTGGGCTCATAATAAGGATCATCACGAGTTTACCAACTGATTTCTACCGTTTGGTGGGATACAAATCCAAACCCTGAGCTTTAGTCTTAATTCTATAACCAATTTCCTCCCAAACAGAAGGTCTTATGAGCTTAAGAACCTGGAGAGGTGCAGCACTGTAGAAGACAGGTCCTGATGTGTAGTTTAGAGCAAAGGACTGGAGAGTGACCTTGGGTACCTAAGTCTCCCCTGCCTTTCCTCCAGGGGGCCCAGCTCCAGCCCTGGGACCTAGGAAAGTAGTTCAGCTCTACCCCCATCCTCTGCTTCCCTCTGTTGCTGTGTTAGAAGTTTCCTGGGACTTCCTCAGGTCTGGAGAACACCTACCCTTCTCCAACCTCCCATGCTGCTCGGGTCTCATGGCATTAGATTGAAATTAGAAACGAGAAAGGTAAGTGTGACAGCTGTTAGCTCAGACTAAGAAAAGAGCCATTATCTTCCCGGGAAAGAAAAAGAAAGCAGTATCTTTGGAGATGGCCTTCCCCTTTGGAACACTGGAGTGCCATCCAAGTATCTGGCAGACTTAGAAGAAACACAGACGTGCTCACTTCAAATTCTCTAAAGTTCATGATTAGGGGCATAATTTTGCTATCAAGATCCCATCCTTGATCCCGAAGAGAAGGCTCGGTAGTTAAGCATGCACTCTGCTCTTCCCCAGCACCCACATTAGGCAGCTCACAGCTGCCTGGCATTGCCAGCTGCAGGGGATTCCACTCCCTTTTCTAGCTCCTGAAGGCACCACCCACACACGGCATACATTCTCAGTTAAAAAATCCCCAGGCGGGGCTGGAGAGATGGCTCAGTGGTTAAGAGCATTGCCTGTTCTCCCTAAAGGTCCTGAGTTCAATTCCCAGCCACCACATGGTGGCTCACAACCATCTGTAATGAGGTCTGACGCCCTCTTCTGGCCTTCAGGCATACACACAGACAAAATATTGTCTACATAACAAATATTTTTAAAAAAATCCCCAGGCCTGGAGGGATGGTTCAGTGAGCATGTATTTACTCTTCCAGGGAGCAGAGCTGCATTCTCAGCACCGTTGTCAGATGACTCACGGCTGCCTGGAGCTCCAGCTCCAGATAGGACTTCTCTGGCACAGACCAGAATGAATAACACATGATTTAAAATAAACCTTAAAAAAAAATCCCACCCTGGAGCTGGAGAGATGTCTCGGTGGCTGAGAGCACTGACTGCTTTTCCAGAGGACACAGGTACAGTTCCCAGCACCCCATGTCTAGAGCTCCAGCCCCAGGAGATCTGACCCCTCCCCGGTCTGTCTGAACACCAGGCACGTACACGGTGCACAGACACTCTAGCAGGCAAAACACCCGTACACATAAAATAAAAATAAACTTAAGGGAAATTCTCCTCTGTGTTAGGATTAAATGTGTGTAAATCTCTTAAGAATCATGTATGGTAAGACTTGCTACAGAAGTTTTTGTTTTCCCCTAAAAACTCAACAAGAGCCAGGATGTCTCAGTGGGTAAAGAGATTTAGCATTGTGCCTGACAACCAGGGTTCCATCCCTGGGACCCACAATAACTTTAAAAAATATGGTTGCTGGGCTTGGAGAGATAGCTTAGCGATTTAGAACACTGGTTTCTCTTCCAAAGGACTGGAGTTCAATTCTCAGCACTCAGATGGCAACTCTCTGTCTTTGGCTCCAGTTCCAGGGGAGCTGGCATCTTCACACAGACATACATGCAGGCAAAACACCAAAGCACATAAAAATAAATAAATCTTTAAAAAAAAAAAAGTGTAGTCTCTGGGTAGTGGTAGCCTTTAATCCCAGCCCTTGGGAGGCAGAGGCAGGCAGATCTTTGTGAGTTCAAGGCCAGCCTGGTCTACAACCTGAGTTCCAGGACAGTCAGAAATCCTGTCTCAAAAGAAAAAAAAATAAACAAAACAGCGTGACTGTCATGACACAATGGCAAAACCAAGTAAAAGAAAGCCTGGGAGCTGGCTTCCAACTCCACACAGGTTCTCTATTCCAGTTCAAGTCACACATCCTCAACAATGGCTTCCCCAAGGCTCACACTACAGGCTGTTCAGCAAAGAGGAAGTGATCGTTTCCTTAGGACCTAGCAATTCTGGACCCTCAGTAAGTGCTCACTGTCCTCAAACTTTCTCCAGTGAATATGGGTCTAGGAGAAGAACAATGGGAACCATGAGCACACCTCAGCCTGACCAAAGTCAACCACCTAAATGGTAGTGCCCACAATAGGACGATCGTTCACCTTTGTTCTCCCAGTACATAGAATTCGGGAAAGGCAATTATGCTGGTTTATATTATCAGCTCGACAGGATGAGAATCACTTGGAGACAAAGCTTTGGGCATGTCTCTTAGTGGTTTTTCTAGATTGAGCATTGGTATTCCCCTCTCTGCTTCCTGGCTGCAAGTGCAATCTGACGAGCTGCCTCAAGCTACTGCTGCCATGGCTTCCACACCATGGTGGACCATACTCTCAAACCATGATCCAGAATAACGCCTTCATTTGCCTGTGTCAGGTTATTTTGTTGCAACAAGGCAAGTCACCATTCCAATGCACAGATTTTTCTCCCCTAGGAAGACTTGGGCTTTAAACTGCTGACAATCCTATCAAAGGATGCCTAAACTCACTAATTTACCTTCTTTTGGCCACTGCACAGGATGAACCTAAGAATCAGAAGGCTCCACAGCACTCCAGGAAACAAAACAGTGCTATCTGGTGGCCAAGGCTAGAGTGGCAGCCAAAGAACAGGCTGAGTCAATCTGGAAATGAACTGTGGAGTCCTTCTCCAAGTACTGCCACTGCCTTCCACTCCCACCCCTTTCCCTTCCGGCACTACTCCACTTGAATGGATGTTTGCTCTTGCTCACTCAGTGGGTGGAATGGTGAGGAACATAGGTAGTAGTTAGAAACAGAAAGAACATGGAACAAGCAGAGTCTCAAAGCCACCAAGACATCTCAGTTTTCCAAGGCATGGCAGTGACCAGACATTAGTACCCAGCACCTGCTTCCTGACTGGTGAGCAGTTATGGCACACAGCACCGACCGTGTGTTCTGTCTCCACGGAGCAGGAGGTATTTTACTCGAGTGGCCATTTCATGACCACTAGATTTTAAGACTTCTCTAAACGGCACCTCACACCAGAGTCACACACATAAATAATGGTTGGCTGATGACTATAGGTTGAACCCTAGGGACATATGACCACCCTACTCAGAGATGAAGCACTCACCAACCTCAAGGACAATGTTCTAAAGTCTCTGGAAACTGCAAGAGGTTTTGGTTAAGGAAGTAGTGAGCCAGAACAAAATGTTCTTAAACCCATTCCCAAAGTTTACCTCTGCTAGGACTATGTTAGCCTTTGTAATTTCTACGTGCATGAAACACTTGCTCCTTCCACTCTTGAGGGCGGTGCTAAGGTGAGAACAGTTCCGACTGGATCAAGAAAGCTGCAGGTTACCAGGATTTGTCTCCTGGGAGCTTAGGACGGACGCCTTGCAAGAGCTTTGACTGACTTGCAAACACCAGGCAAGTCTTAGCCACCTGGGACTACCCTCAACTCCACCTCTGCATGTCCCTAGTTGATCATGCTCACAGTCTTTGCCTAGAGAGCACTTACAGCCTGTTACAGGCCTCATTCCTTATCAACTTCAAAGTATAATAAATATACATGGTTATGATGCAGGTTAAAATCAGATGCACTTTTTTCCGATCGTATGTACAATGGCTTTCTGTTGTGCATGCTCACAGCAAAGCCAGGACAGTGGGAAGGCAATGGCAGGGGCAGGGGCAACTCAACACTGCTCAACTTATAGCATAAAGCTTTCCAGGAACTAAGACATCGTTGGTCTACCTTACATTGGAAGGCAAATGTTTAAGGTAACTTACATTTCTGAGTTTCTATCAAATAGAGAGACCAGCCCTATGGTCTCTACTTGCCTGAAACAATCAAGCAAACTCACTATGCCATTCCTCTATCACAAGGCATATCCCAAAAATTTAAAACACAATTGAACTCACCAGTTCACAGCCCTTTGCCCTTTATCCCAGAACCCAAACTGGGAGTGTTGGCTGGCTTGAAATGCCTCGTTTACACTGATGAAAATGTACAGAAACATTCTTATGTAATGCTTAAACATGAATTTTGTTTACACAGGTCTGCAGAGTGAAATATACCTTACAAATTGCTTATGCCTGGAAAATAGATTTACAACAATATTGCTTTATATCATTTTTGTTTAGAACTTTTTATCATTTTCTTTACAAGTTACATATGAAGCCTGTCAGGCAAAGGACCAAGGGAGAAGCCATAAACTCCGGAGTTTCAGTCACTGTTGAGGAAGGACACTCCAAGTAGAGCTCACAAGTACAGCGTCTTCACCACTCCTCCCAAGTTCTTCATAAGCAGTATTCCCGATTCAGTATTTCTGCAGCATCATGGCAGGAGGAAACCTGGGCCTTACTCATGTGCGTTAGGCAAGTGTTTTCAGAGCTTCATCCCCAGCTCAACAGAACGTTTTAATATAGGCTGATGGTAGCACACAGACTAATGTATGTCAGTTTGTTACTGGATGACCAGCTATGGCTTAATGCATACTGATCATTTCAAATGCCTGCTGTCTGATTCACCTCCTGTTACGAGTATAGAGGAATCTATTCCAGTTACATGGAGCACCCCAGGCACAAAAGGGCCCCAAAAAAACAACCATAGGCGCTAAATCTCATCATTCCTGCTCCAAGACATAAGCAGGTCATACAGGACTGCCAAATATCCGTCCAGATGTAAGTGGGAAGAGGGACAAGTAGAAATCCACAACAAAGGCCGTAGGGCTGGAGATGGCTCACAGTGCTTGTTGCAGAAGCCTGGCAGCCCGTCTTGGTACCTGGGACACAGGTAAAGATAGGAGAACTGACTCCACAAGACATCTTGAGTACAGCCCTGCTGCGAGAAGCCCAGCTTCGACCACCGCCAAGGAAGCATCTACTGTCCTCCAGCTAATCGATTACACACCGACACCCAAAGCCATGCCTCACTGTTTTGGCTTCTGGAGGCAGTCTTACTAACCCAGGATGGCTTCAAACTCACAATCCTCCTGACTTGGCATCCTAGGTGCTGAGATTACAAGTGTGTGCCATTACACCAGCTTACAACACTGCTTTTAATGGTGGGCAAACTAGGAGCATCTTCGCCAATTCTACCAAATCAGATCAGAAGATCTCTCTCTCCTCTCTGACAGAATGAAGCAGGTTTGTATTACTGTCCACCACTGAAAGTGGTACTTCACTCTCCCAAGTCCCAAGTGAGCCTCTTGACAGCGAGGTCAAATTATGCTTTCTCTAGCTACAGCTTGATAGAAAACAGGCTCTTTATGCTCCACAAGAGGCCTTCCGGTAACAGTCACTCAAGTGTTCTATCCCAGCCTTTGCTGCAGAGTTCTCCAATCTCGCTATTTGCCCCCCTCCTGACTCAGGCTCTAACTCCAATCCTCTTCTCCAAGTCCAAGGACTGCAGGACCACTAAGATGGAAAATTCATGTCAGCTGCCATTTTAATCTTATATCCAATGTTCCTCTAAAGCAGTGGTTTTCACCCTTCCTAATGCTGTGACCTTCATGTTGTAGTGACCCCCCCAGTCAAAAAAAAAAAATACTTTCTTTGCTACTTAAAACTGTAATCTTGGTATTGTTAAGAGTTGTAATGTAAACACTTTTGGAGATAGAGTTGCCAAACGAGTCTTGATCCATAGGTTGAGAACCCCTGCTAAGGTATCGGCGAGCTTCAAAGCTAACACATAATGAAATGTATTTTAAAATAAAGCTTTAGTTTGTAGTCAGGACAACAGGTGGCCTAAGTTGGAAGTTGAATGGCTCTAACATCTGCAGTGTTAGATACTGTACAAGGTAGCATAGATAAATACACCTGAAGAAATCCTAGGTGTCATTTGATTTTGACTCATAGTATGATTTTGTGCAGTTGACACTTCTGTTGTGGTATCAATTTGACACATTAAAAGAGAGAGAGAAAAAAAAAAACATGATTCCCACTGTGGGAGGAGACAGTTCAAATCTCCCATCAACGAAGTAGTAGCTATCTCAGTAAAGCTTCTAGTATCAGAGATTGTGCACAAGGTCGACATGAAAAGCTGGTGAGGGGTGCAGAAAGAGCTCATATGGCAGAGTGACTGCCTGGCATCACATAAACTCGGCATAGTGGTGCACACCTACAACCCCAGAATTCAGGGGTAGAGGCCTGACAACAGTAAGTCCAATGTCATCCTTGACTACATAACTAGCCTGGGTCACATGACACTCTTACCTCCAATGAGGAAACCAAACAACTATTAAGACCTGGAGGGCGGAGGCTCATACTAGGGCTGAAAGGCCATCAAGGCAGACTTGTTTTAACAGCAATTCTTTATTGGTAGTGCAGAATATGAGACCAGGGCTCTTGCTTATACTAGGCAAGAGCTCTGCCACCGAGCTGTACCCCTGGCCTCCATAGTGTTCCCTTCAAAGCTTATGTTCATCCCCGAACAAGAGACGCCACAGCAACCAACTGCAGGACACTGCAGAACACTAGGAATTATTCTTAAACAGATTTAATCGTCTGAATTGCATAAAGGGGACAGTACATTTAAATCTCTGCTCCATCACAACTTTCTTGATGTTTTATAAAGATCTACTAGCTCTACCCAACATCGGGCTTATGGCTATCGACAGTGAGGAAAGCAAGTGTCTGTGACAACTCAGGAGACGTGAGCACGAACCTGCTGTTCTGCTCACCAGGAATCCTGTCCCTCTGCAGAATGGAGGGATACCGCTATGGGGATGGCTGCCTCCAGCCAGTGAAGATGGACGGAACTACGGAATTGGGAGAGGAAGCCCAAGCAGGCAGGACTGGTAGTCCCAAGTTTCCCTTCAACTGATACAATAAAACCAACCCTCTAAGATGATGGATCTCAGGATCTTAACTCTCAACCAAATTTCCCTGACAATTCAAATGACAAAAAGCATTTCATAAGGACTTATTTCAAGTCTGAAGTGATGTGGGAACAACTCCAACATTCTGAGAGCTTATTTATAAAAAGCATGGCTTGAAGGACTGGCTCTGGTCTTTAAAGACAGGGGTTCTTTATTAGTGGAACATGAAGGCAAGAGCCTACCTAAAGAATCAGGCTACAAAGACAGTCTGCAAGTTTGAAGGAAAACACACTCCTGCTGTAGCCTGCCTGGGGAGAAGCACAAGCAAGCAACCCCTTCTGGTTCCTTAGGACCACAAGGTGGAGGGGCAGAAGAAGCTGCAGTCTAGTGTTACAATAGGACCAAGGATTTATTATTCCACAATATAAACTGCAACATTTGATACAATCTAAAAAAAAAAAAAAAAATAGGGGAGGAAGAACGGGCAGGGACAAAGCCAGAATACAGCCGTGGCGATTACTTACAGCGCAGTCTCTTTCTACATCACTAGGTCATCAGTGACACTAGAAACTAGACATTGCGTTCTGTACATTAACCAAATGCTAAAGCACCAACACACTGTTGAGAAGTTTGTTTTAATTCCAGCCACTGAAACCAACATAGAAGTTATTGCTCAGATAAATAAACCTAACCTACCAGAAAGAAAAAGAAATAGAGAAAGAAAAGAACAAAAACCCCAAAGTGAAAAACTTAAAAAGCCCCCAATGTGGTAACAGAGTAAGGAGAACAGTCGCTCAGTGAGGGTTACTGGAATTCTGGTGCCCATGCTGGGCCTTGAAACTGAGTTGAACTCTTAAGCCGGTACATCCCAGGCAAAAGTATAATGTTAATGCTGTACACAAAAGGTGCAAACTCCAACACCTTCGAAATCGGCAACCCCTGCAAAAACAGTCAGCAGTTTAATTCGACAACCACAAACAGCTCTTAAGGAAAAAAATACAAAAAGTGTCAAAAATTTTTTTAGTTGTTTTTTTCTTTTTTTCAAAGAGTTCTGGAAAAATGATCCCGCAAGGAATAGAAATAGCACCGTGTACAGGCTGGCTTAACCCCAGTCCTGTAGCTTTGCTGAGATTGAGGAAATCTTCTTTTTTGGAGTCCTGAATTATAGGAAGTGTGTTTTGTTTTTACTTTCGGCTTGGTGCGTCCTTTGCAGTGCAGCGCACACAGATGTAGTCTTCCTTCTCTGCCATCTCTGGAGAGACACCAACACAGACCTGATGAAACCACTGATTGCAGCTGCCATCACACTGGACCCAGTCCACCTGGTTACAAAGAGCAGGAAGACGGGGTGTTCAGAGGAAAAAAAATGCCATTCAAAATTGGGCAGGCCAGCCTCAAGATATTCAGGCCGTGTGCCACTAATGGCCACTGTCTCAGCACTGGGGCCTCTGGCACACAGCTAACCACAGGAGTCTAGCTGTCCCACCGCCAAAGCAACCGAGGCAGAGTCACTCTTCAAGTTGTGCCTGCTTTGGGGTAGACAGCGCTGCCGCTGCCCTGGGACCGTAAGCACAAGGGCACTCCATCAGCATCCCTCCCACCTTCCGGGCGCCGGGTGGCGAAAGCTGGAGGAGCAAGAGAAGGAAAAAAGGGAAGAACCAGAGTTTCTTCAAGAAAAGGGAGGAGACCCAGGACCGATGGTTAAAAGCAGAGATATCAGTAGGGGAACTGAGCAATCCATTCAGATCAGCTCAAAGCAGACAAGCAGAGGAGAGAGCCCCGAGGAGATGAGGTCTAGCTTACAGGGTTTCTGAGTTAAGGGGAAGCGTCCTCTATGGCCCAAACCTCACTGACCTCATCGCCTTCTGGCTGCAGGCAGTTCAGAGCGGGACAGACGGCATCTTCATCCTCAGAGTCCTCCTGTTCCGAGTAGGACGTGTCTGAGGGCAGGGAATGCGTTTCAGCATTACGGACTAAGTCATAGCTACGCTCTCTTTCTAATCTGAAATTGTTCATGTCCTTGGGGTGACTCAATTTTATTTTCTTCTTTTGGGGTGTCCGCATTTTTTTAATCCGATCCCACCGTTCACTGGGAAGGCCTTCTCTTTCGGGGCGCCTCTTCAGTTTTCTCTCCAGATTGCTGATTCCATCTCGCTTTCCTCGAAGGCAATCATTCTGGATGGGAGATGATAATTCAACTTAAGCCTTCAGTTTGCCCATTACTAACTGATGCAACAAAAGAAAATATGCGAACGAGAAACCAAATGATCCCTCAGTGTGTTCCATCCTAACTACTACTACCATCTCCCCACTCCTAGTACTCAAGAATAACAGCTTAACTACCAGGATCCCTCCCCGCTGCTTGTGACCTAGGGGAGCACTGGGGAAGGGTGTTAATGATTAATGACACGACTGACCTTCAGAGTAGCCCACTAGCACCAGGAGAGCCAAGATATACATAGACCCTTCTTCTCACCTTAAGCGAGTGACTGGCTATTCTATCAAGTGTTTGTGAAGGACATTCACTCCTGCCCTTTCAGGAGTAAAATGATTAACTGCTCTGTAATCAGTCTTCCGGGTACCTCTCACAAGAGTATTTTTTCATTGAGGTTTCAGACATCCTAGTTCATTTTTTTTTTTTTTTTCCCCCGAGACAGGGTTTCCCTGTAGTTTCTAGAGCCTGTCCTGGAACTAGCTCTTGTAGACCAGGCTGGCCTCGAACTCAGAGATCCGCCTGCCTCTGCCTCCTGAGTGCTGGGATTAAAGGCGTGCGCCACCACCGCCCGGCCATTTCTTTTTTTTTTTTTGGTTTTCCTAGTTCATATTTTTATCCTGATTATATTCTCAGGGCCTTTTTGTGTGACAGGGCTTACAGAGATAGAAGGGAGCAGTAGCTCCTTAACAAAGGACATTAAAGGGGCTGGAAAGATGTTGCAGCAGTTAATGTTCCTGCCATGAAAGCAAGAGGACCAGAGGGAGCCCCCAAATCCTTGTCAATATTCAGCGGCTGTGGTGGCTTGTCTGTGGTTTCAGCCATGGAAGTTGTCTAACAAGATTAGCCTATCTGCAAGCTCTTTGTCCAATTAAACAATCCTATCTCAATGAATCAGGCAAAGAGCAATCAAAGATTCTAGACATCAACTTCAGGATCCACGTGCACAAGCATACATACATACATACATATACACACACACATATATACATACATATATATATATATATGTACGCAAAAACATGTACACATAAGCACACATCACACAAAAATACACATGAAAGGGATGCGGGGGTGCGGGGGAATAGGACATTACACAGTGTCTTTCAGTATCAAGGATAAATAAGCACCCTCAGCCTCAACATACAGTTTTGGTCTCCTGGTTTAGAAGAGTGGAGAAAACATTTGTTATCTAGCATCTTTAAAAATCCTTACTAACAAAGGCCATTTCAACTACAAATTCCATCTTGATCGCATTGCTTTTATAGTGCAAAATAATCTACTTCTCACTGTTACCTCAACAGTGATGATGAGAACAGGTCCCTAAAAAGAAAGAAAAAGCCCAGACATTAAAAAAAAAAAAAAAATCTAACCCATGACT